>NC_137037.1:2364860-2392360 GCF_032717465.1 Coenobita brevimanus
TAGCTTCTTTTTTGGTCCCTCTCTCTCTCTCTCTCTCTCTCTCTCTCTCTCTCTCTCTCTCTCTCTCTCTTCTAGTCACCTTTAGTTACTCTCTTTACTTACCTTCATCTCTCTCTCTCTCTCTCTCTCTCTCTCTCTCTCTCTCTCTCTCTCTCATCACCTCTTATTGTTTCCTTGTCTCGTTTCGTCATTTTTCTTTCTCCATTTTCCTTTTATTTCTATTGAGTTTGGAAGTGTGTGTGTGTGTGTGTGTGTGTGTGTGTGTGTGTGTGTGTGTGTGTGTGTGTGTGTGTGTGTGTGTGTGTGTGTGTGTGTGTGTGAGTAAAGAAATCTCTAGTAAACCTATTAGCTAGTCTCTCGTCAGTTGAGGAAGCTCCCTAACACCTTTTCCTAAGCGATTTGTTCTGTTTATTACACCTTACTGTCCTCTTCTGTGTTGCATAAATCCTCCCAATGACGCCATACTCCGCATAAATTGGGTACAAGATATTAACCACCCATATCCAAAACTAAATCGCTAAGGAATAGGTATTAGGGAGCTTCCTTGATAGACGGAAACACGAGCCATAAGTACTGTGATGTGGAGAGGATGGAAAGTGAGAGACTGACGAGGAGAGTGTATGTGAGTGAGGTGGAGGGAGAGAGAGGGAGCGGGAGGCCAAGGATGAGATGGAGGGATGGAGTGGAGAGGTATATGAGGGAGGGGGGTGTGAGCTGGGAGCAGGGCAGTGAAATAGCCGGGGGACAGGGCGACATGGAGGCGATTTGTTTGTGGCCACCCCTTACGGGATTAAGGCGTCCGGCAATAGATAAACAGATAGACAGTGGTGTGGAAAGAAGGTTGCTCTGAGGGTAAACTGTCTACCTTTGCCTGCATTTCCCACTGCCTATGACCTCCAGTCTTTCAAACGCAGTGTGTCCAGGCATCTCGAAATGATCGGATCTTGAATTTGGCTCTGTTATCTTGTTTTTGTTTAGTCTTCCGGGAAAACAATGTTACGAGGGCTGTTGTTTCTCCTTCCTTGTCTTAAGAAAATGGAAGGGTACAGCAGGGAAGAAAAGTTGCTGGTTGGCTGAGAAAGATAAATAGGAATAAGGAAGTGGATGTGGATTTTGAAAAGCTGTATTGTGATGACTGGATATGAGTGGAGAGGAGAGTTTGATGCTACGTGGAGAGACAGACAGATAAATGGAAAGTCAAGGAGAGTTGTGGTGTTGGTGTGGATAATTTAGATAAAGTTAGAAGCATATAGAGACGACTTTACCTTGCGTGTGAAGGATGGAAGAAGAGAGACTGACTAGGAGAGTGTATGTGAGTGATCTGGAGGGGGGAAGAGGAGGCCGAGGATGGAATGGAGGGCTGTTGAGGTGAGGTATTTGAGTGAGGAAGGTGTGAGCTGGAGAGAGAGAGAGAGAGAGAGAGAGAGAGAGAGAGTCTTAACTTAGTCTCTTTTCCCATTTATTTTTTCCTAGATAATTTTTTCTTTCACGTTCTTTCTTACGTTACCTTTGGCTTCCTCGTCCCCCCCCCTCTCTCTCTCTCTCACACACACACACACACACACACACACACACACACACACCGTCGCTCCCTGTCAGCCAGTCTTCCTCTGATGTTCACTAATCACAAAGGTTTATCTTTTGGCCAGCTAATTAGCAATATAAATAAGTAACTCTATCCTCCCGTCGCACACACACACACACACACACACACACACACACACACACACACACACACACACCCACACTCGCTCACTCACTCACTCACTCAGTCTCACATCTCACACACACACACACACACACACACACACACACACACACACACACACACACACACACACACACACACTCTCACATCACACACACACACACACACACACACACACACACACACACACACGGACCCTATTATTTCCGCAGTGGGGGTGGTGTAACTCGAAA
This sequence comes from Coenobita brevimanus, assembly GCF_032717465.1. NCBI lineage: Eukaryota > Metazoa > Arthropoda > Malacostraca > Decapoda > Coenobitidae > Coenobita > Coenobita brevimanus. The sequence continues at coordinate 2,366,802 of NC_137037.1, forward strand.
CACACTTGGTCCGCAACCCACAAGTCGCTCGTTCGATATTTGCCTGGCCGTGAAATATTCGTATAGAGCCTATCTTCTCTTCGCCTTCCCTTATCTAGCCCTGAAATATGGGTTTAAATTTGAACCTGACTTTTGAGGTTGCGGAAGCTCCCTAACGCCTTTTCCTAAGCGATTTATTTTGTCAACTACACCTAACTGTCCTCCTCTGTGCTACATAAACCCTTGTAATATCGCCATACTCTGCCTATATAACGCACAAAAGGATGTTAACCATACATATCCAGAAATAAATCGCTAAGGAAAAGGTGTTAGGGAGCTTCATTATCCTACTAGAATACGGGAATAGAATTTGGAAAAAAAGAATATCTAGGTTAATAATCCTTACATAGTCAACGGTTCATCTAAGCCTTCTCTATCTATCTATCTGTCGCCAGACGCCTTAATCCCGTAAGGGGTGGCCACAAACAAATCGCCTCCACGTCGCCCTGTCCCCCGCCGTTTCACTGCCTTTTCCTTTTGCTTTATACAGAGCATAGAAAATGTTTTGGTGGATTAAACTGACGGGGGAGACTAATGTAAAAATAAGCACACAGGGATACGATCATTGATAAGAGGCAACCGTTTGAGCCCTACTTGAACCCGCGAAGAGGCTCCAAGTCAGGCCAAAGCTGTTCTATCCTGTCAAAACACACACACACACACACACACACACACACACACACACACACACACACACACACACACACACACTTCCATACGTGTGTGTCATTCTTCTTTGATATGAAAACATCGATACACATTTGCCTATCTTCTTCACTACTTTACGTAGAGCCTCTGACGGCATGGTTGGTAGGGTGTGATCCTCTTGAACAGATAGCATATAGATAGATAGATAGATACATTGATAGACAGATAACCTTATAACATACTGAAGTGAAAAGAGAAAATTGTGAGTATGGAGTAACGTATGGAAAATTGTTAACATTGGAAGCTGTTGAGGATATAAAATTCTTTTATAAATGTGACCCCGGAGAGAGAGAGAGAGAGAGAGAGAGAGAGAGAGTGTGTGTGTGTGTGTGTGTGTGTGTGTGTGTGTGAGAGAGAGAGAGAGAGAGAGAGAGAGAGAGAGACAGAGAGACAGCACACACACAGACAGACACACAGACAGAGAGACAGAGACAAAGACAGAAAGTGAGTGTGTGTGTGTGTGTGTGTGTGTGTGTGTGTGTGTGTGTGTGTGTGTGTGAGAGAGAGAGAGAGAGAGAGAGAGGGAGGGAGGGAAAGAGAGAGAGTGATTCATAACATCTCTTATTGCATGTCGTCTGCCTGCCATTTGTCTTGTTTAACTACCTTCTCTGCCTGCCTCACCCACCAAAAATTAACTCCTCCACTCTAATGACATTGTAATCTATCCCTTCTGTCTACGGACGATTTTATATTTGCAGAGGCTTCCTAAACTCTATCTCTCCCTCCTCCAGTCTCCCCACATCAGAAAAATATATATATAGATAAGAGCCAGGCTAACAAGAAGGGAATCAATGAAGGTTTGTGTCACTCGGTACTTGTTGCATGATATAGAGTAAATGGACGTGTGTTATTAAGCTGAACTGTATGTGTGAGATCTATCTATCTATCTGTCTATCTATAGCCCGACGCCCTAATCCCGCAAAGGGTGGCCGCAGACAAAACGCCTCCAAGTCGCTCTGACACCCACCATTTGACTGCCCTCCCCCCAACTCACACACACTCTCCCTCATATACCTCTCAACTTCATCCCTCCACCTCATCCTCCGTCTTCCCCTCCCTCTCCCCCCCTCCCTTCTTGCATATATCATACCATGGGAGACCTTTAAGTCACTGCTACACACACTACCATATACACATCTTTGAGACCTGCAGAGGAGAGGTGGGTTCGAGGTCCACGCAGATGAGGGTGCTTTACGGGATGATGATATGGCTACCACCTGGCGTGAATAGTTCCTCTGTTCTGCCTTATTATTACCCTCTGACACAATCACCTAATTCACTCTTCTTACTGTCACTTCTGCACCTTCATATCATCCTCATCGTAATATTAAATAGCTACGGGGCATGCACTGGGTAGGTATATATATTGTCAGAAGTCAAAATGAAAAATTGTACAAAAAATCATAGTTATATCAGAACGTAAGCTGAATTTTGATTTTATTTTGGACTGGGTGAGAGCGAAACCATGAGGGAGTTATGGTCGCTCCTGAGATGAAACTAGCCTCTCTCGACGACCAAAAAGAAGACGTAGGAAAAAACGTGATATCAGGTGAGACAGGAGAGAAGAGGCGAGCCAAACTGCAGAGTCGCGTTGCAACATCCGTACACCAATATAAGGGAGTGAATCATTTTGCCTTCCTAACTCCCTTTCGGCTCGCTTCCCTTTATGACACTCTGGCCAAATGAGTGACGATCTGGACTAGCTGTGAACTGTGCACTTTACGTTGCCGTGTGTGTGTGTGTGTGTGTGTGTGTGTGTGTGTCTTGAAACCAGGCTGGACACAAGATATACCTTACATAACACAAGAGGAACATAAAACACACTAATATACTCTGCTTCACACACACACACACACACACACACACACACAGGATCCCAAAGAACATCAGATACCCAATAAACCATGCAAGGAGGCTAGAACACACACACACACACACACACACACACACACACACACACATACACACACACACACACACACAAGGATCCTAAAGCACATCATACCCCCAACAAAACACACAAGGAGGCTAAAACACGCTTAAGATGCACTTAGATAAAAATACAAGAACAAGTATGATCATTTTTGCACCACTTATGAGTCAGTGTATCATTTTGCTTTCTTATACTCAGTCCTGCTTGGCCTTCAGCGACAACGTTCCTAACGTGCTGGGGTGTGTACTGAAAGGTAACACACACACACACACACACACACACACACACACACACACACACACACACACACACACACACGTGAAATTGGGAACAAACACACCAGAGACTACGTGAAACAAAGGAGATTCAAAGAACACATGAGATAACTAGAAAGCACTCAGAGAGCGCATACCTTCGCCAATGCCATTAAAAAGAATCCGGAACAGGATCCGGTTTCGTCCCTAAATTTAATAAATTCTTTTTGCCCCCCCCCTTTTTTTTTAAGTTAGGACTCTTCCAAAAAATTTAATTGAAATTCTTTAAGAACTTTTGGAGATATTGTGCAGTATGCACCGGATCCGGATCCTGCCAAAAATTTATTCACTTCTTCCGCGGCCCATGGCCCACTCTTCCACAAAATTTCACTGAAACTCAGTAAGAGTTTTGGAGATATTCTGTGGACAATCAGACAGACAAATATAGGTGAATACATAACCTCCAACTTCGTTGGCGTGGCAACACGAGAGAGAGAGAGAGAGAGAGAGAGAGAGAGAGAGAGAGAGAGAGAGAGAGAGAGACGCAACAAAACACATAAGGACCTTTGAACACGCGAGACAAACCAGTGCACACAGGAACATGGCAGAACACACAAAGCACACAACACACAGACATAGCACGATGGACAAACGACCTAGACAGAACACAGGAGACGACAACAAAGCACACATATAAAAAAGAACCCACGAGTCACCCAACAAAGCAATCAAAGAACTAAGCAGAACACACGAGATACTCAAAGAACAAAGTCTAACGTAAAAAAAATTCGCAGCAAAACTTAGCAGGATGATGGTATGACTCAAGAGAAAGTTGAATTTAAGAGGCAAAAAACTTGGCCTAACTTACACACACACACACACACACACACACACACACACACACACACACACACACACACAAGAAGGCATAATAATCAGCAAAACACACAAGAAACTCACTGTCCTCGAGGCCGTTGACTGGCGTGTTTGTGGTGGTGGTGGTGGTGGTGGTGGTGGTGACGAGCTTCTGGTGTGTCGGTTTGGTGACTGTTAACAGCACCACAATCACCACCACCGTTGCCCTCACCACAGAAGCCATAGCCACCACTCTCTTCTTAGCCCTTCCTTGTTTCTGATTCTCCACTCTGGTTTCTTTTAATCGTCACTTCATTCTCATTTGCATCCCACTTCTTTTACGACTCGAGTTTTTCCTCCTCTGCATCTCATTTCCTTCTTTACGTCTCACTTTTCTTCACTCTTTACCCCACTTCTGTCTTGACGTCTCGCCTCTTCCTGTTTTGCATCTCTTCTTCCTGTTTTACGTCTGTTTTCTCCTCACTTTTACCTTGCAGTCCTCTTCCTTTACTTCTTCCTTCTCAGTCTGCCTGTTATACCTCTCACCTTCCTTCTTTTACCTCATAGATCTTTCCCCTTTATTCGCAGCTCTCTCTCTCTCTCTCTCTCTCTCTCTCTCTCTCTCTCTCTCTCTCTCGCCTGTCGGTGCACTCTCTTTTACTCCTCGTTCATCTTCATTTATCCAACAATTCTTCCTCTACACCTATCACTTCCTCCACTACCACACTACTTCCCCCTTTACTTCCAGATTCTCTTTACTTTCCCTCTCACCTTCTCTCCCTCTTTTTACATCTGACTTCTCTCTCCTCTCTCACTCACTGCTCTCTCTCTCTCTTTCAACATTTACCTATCCCCCTCTCTTCTATTTCCCTGTTTTCAATTGGTTTTGCATTCTCTCCTCTCTTATCTTCGTCGCCAGCTACTCCTCCCGCCCTCTGCTTGTTATTCACTAGTCTAGTTCTGCTTGTTTTTCACGAGTCCAGTTTTTCTGCTTGTTCTTTACGAGTCCTGTTCTTCTGCTTGTTCTTCACGAGCCTTGTTCTCTGCTTGTTCTTCACCACTCTTGTTTACTCTCACACCGCCTCTTCATTTTCCTTGCGTTGCTCCATTGACTCTTTCCTTTACTCTCTTCCTTAGCGTTAAATCTCTTGACTAGATAATTCTTTCGTTGTAACAATAATGTCCCTTGTTCGTCTACGCAAAACTCCTAGGTATTACGCAAGATGGTTCCCTTATGCCTATGACTTCTAGGAAATTGCTCGGTTCAACAAAATATTCTGATGTTACACTGACATATTGAAACGCCAATCGCAGCGAGAGGGATAGTGGCTTCCTATTTACTTCATGTACAACGCACTGTTCCTATAATTTTCCTCGTTTCTGTTCTCCGCTTGTGTCACTCTTCCCCACCACTCTTTCCTCCTGTTCATGTCAAATTTTCTCCTTCGTTCTGTCCACCATCGCTCACTTCAGCACTGTTCTTCACACTACTATGAGTTAGGTCACAGTTGCCGCTACACACTACACTGTCTCATTGAAGTTAGAGTTTTTTCATGATGTGTTTTTATCTTCCTTCATCAGCGCTGACTCCTGTGGTTATACAAACATTTTTATCTGTAACTTCATTATTCAGTAACTGTAACATAAATGGTTAGTTACACCGACTGCTTCTTTATATCATATTGTGAGTGTGGTAGTAGATGGCGGCCATCATCCACTCACTTGATGTAGTGCTGCCTACTTCTTCCTTCACCTATATCATTCTGTTTCTGTGTCTGTCCTCCTCTCTTCCTACTTCTCCCATCTTTCCTGTCACTTTTTATTACTCGTCTTTCTTTTTCAGGTGGCCTTACGTTGAGTGACAAGCCTAATTGTTTCCTGTAAGCCAGGAAACCGTTTACAACGTAGGGTGGTAACCATATAACCAACCCATACGTGTTAACTATGTATCAACAAGTGGGTTGGAGGAGGGTTAGTGCCCCTCCCCGTAAACAGCTAACTCAAACGGCCACTCCTTACGGGATTATGGCGTCTGGCAATAGATAGATAGACAGACTGATAGACTCGCCTCAAGTGCCTGTACTTAACGTCAGCTCAAGATCTGTTTAAGCTTATCTCTCAAGAACCCTCCATGATGATGCCTTTTATCTGTCTTATCTGCGCCTCCACTGGCCGGGTAAGGAAGCTCCCTAGCACTGTTTCCCAAGCGATTTATTTTTGGATACGGCTGGTTAATATCCTACTGTACGTTACTGATGCAGCGTATGGCAGTGTTAGAAGGACTGACGTAACATAGGGCGGTAAGGTGTTCTAGGGAAAATAATTCGGTTAGGAAAAAGTGTTAGGGAGCTTCATTAACCCCATGTAACACAGAATAGGAGAGTAAAGTGCACTAAGGAGAATAATTCAGTTAGGAGAAAGTGTTAGGGAGCTTCGTTAACCTGTGTGACTACCTGCCCATCTCTCGGCGCCACAACCACTCGCTAGATAACAAGGTAACTGACTGCCGCACCACCACAAGGGCATCGTGTTGATCAAGGTTCAATTGAGAGTTTTAAATTGATGTAAAATGCAAGGTTGAATTGAGATTTCTTTAACTGATATAGAGTAAATTGTCACAGAATTTCGAGAAGGCTTTGAATACCACAATCAATCAATCATTTCCTGTGGCACCCCACGGGATGCACAGGGCCTCGATGAACTCTCTCCACCAATATTTGTCTCTTGCCATTTCCTTCAGGCCCCACCAACACTCCTCTCCTGCTTCTCTTTTCATTGTCCTCAACCAGGTTTCCCTCGGCCTACCTCTGCCTCTTCTGGACTACCACAGTCTAAAAAAAAAAATCGAAATAAACAAAAACCATTCGAATTACAGATTTCGAAAACCACAATTCGAAATACGGAAAAAAAAATCCGATTATAAATTTTTGAAAACCACAATTCGAAATACACACAAAAAAATCCGAATTTAAATTTTTGACGAGCATAGTTCGAAATACAGAAAAAAACATTCAATTTTAAATTCTTGAAAACCACAGTTATTTTTGAAAACTGAGCTAAACCGTACATTTTTTTTTTTTCGTTTCTAAGTAGGTACATTACTCAAAAATAAGAAAAAAAGAAAATAAGAAAAAAATCACAGAAAAGGCTGTATGTAGTTGTCAAATTATGGACTTAGAAAACGATATTCCGTGTTATTCAGTAATTCCGTGTTATTCAGTTATTCCGTGTTATTCAGTTATTCCGTGTTATTCAGTTATTCCGTGTTATTCAGTAATTCCGTGTTATTCAGTAATTCCGTGTTATTCAGTAATTCCGTGTTATTCAGTTATTCCGTGTTATTCAGTTATTCCGTGTTATTCAGTTATTCCGTGTTATTCAGTAATTCCGTGTTATTCAGTAATTCCGTGTTATTCAGTTATTTAGTTATTCTGTGTTACTAACTTGGTCCTAATTTTCGTCCTTTTGCAGCTTATTTCACGTAGCTCGGTAGACAGAGAAAGGTAATGCTACAGCTCTACACCCTTTTCCACAGCACTTCTTCGTGACTAGCGCCATATTCTAGCGTTAATGCTCAGTATTCGAGGTGGAGAGATGGCAATTTTGCGCCAAATTAGAGTGAAAGGAGTATAGCCATTCTAGTTAGCACCTTAACACCTTCTCCTCAGCTACGTATTTTGCATCCACCGTTTTGTCCTCGTCTGTTATAATAGGGTAAAATTTTTCGGTTTTTGGAACATATAAATTGCATTAAAAAATATACATGGTGTAGAGGTGTAGCAAAAAGAAAATATTAGAGTGTGTAGGTGTGAAATTAAGGTGTATAGGTGTATAATTAAGGTATATAGGTGTATAATCAAGGTGTATAGGTGTATAATTAAAATGTATAGATGTATAATCAATGTGTATAGGTGTATAATTAAGGTGTATAGGTGTAATAATCAAGGTGTATAGGTGTATAATCAAGGTGTATAATTAAGGTGTACAGGTGTATAATTAAGGTGTAAAGGTGTATAATTAAGGTGTATAGGTGTATAATTAAGGTGTATAGGTGTATAATTAAGGTGTATAGGTCTATAATTAACGTGTAAGGTGTAAAACTTAGGGTGTAGAGGGTGTGTAATCAAGGTGTATAGGTGTATAATCAAGGTGTATAGGTGTATAATCAAGGTGTAGAGATGTATAATCAAGGTGTAAAGGTGTAATAATCAAGGTGTATAGGTATAATAATCAAGGTGTATAGGTGTAAAAATCAAGGTAAAAGGGTGTAACAGGGAGAAAATATCAGAGTGTATTGGTGTAACAGGGAGAGAATATGCGAGGTAGGACACGAGCCTCAGATGGACACGAGGAGGGCAGCGCAACACACCCTCACTCTGCGGACACTTGGCGGACACTGGCTGCTGCTGTTGGCTGTTGCCGACCCGCTGCCTGCCTCCCCAGTCACCCCACCATCCCACCATAGTCACCCCACCGCCATAGTCAGTCTCCCCACTACCCACCCCACCCAGTCACCCCACCCCACCACCATAGCCACCCCACCACCCGTCACCCCACCACCCGTGTACCGTACCGGTAGGGTCGCACATGCCTTATTTTACGGGTCCTGAGAGCCAACTGACCCGTAAGGCAGAGCAACACCCTAACACCCTTTCCTAAATTATTATTATTATTATTATTATTATCATTATTATTATTATTATTTTCAAAACTGCAATATTTCAAAGGCTATTAATTTTGGCCTAGAGTCTTCAAACTTGGTCAACTTAGACAGCTGTCGGCTTCTTTGGCCAAATATGATGGCAGTCCGTCAACCGGCTCTCTGGATATTATTCGGAACACAGAAAAGTGAGTCAGCCACACTATCTCAAGAACCGCTGAAGCTCGCAAGCTGAAATTTTACTACAATACTGCCTTAAGGCGGACGCAGGCTGGGAGGGAGGATGGTTCCAATAAGTAATTATTCTCTGAGATCGCCTGGGGTTAAAACTTGGGACTTTTCCGGATATTCTGGATGTCACGTAATTTTCCATGAAGGATTGAAGCTAGAGCCACCAAACTTAGAGGACTTATAGACTGTGATGACCTAAGGTGACATGCACAAGCTCACTGACCTTGACCTCAAGGTCCCTTTATACTTGGGCATCTAGTAGGCAATGGCTGTGGGAAGTTTTTCTTCATCAAAATTGTCTTTGGACAGTTTTCTGGTGGTCTAGTTATACGTTACTAGTTATATGTTGTGGCAATAGATTAGCACTAGAATATGATGCTAGTCGCGAAGAAGTGCTATGGAAAGGGTGAAGAGCCGCAGTATTGTCTTATTCTCCCAGTGAGCTGCGTGAAAGTAGCTGCCAAGGGACGAAAATCTGGGCCAAGTTAAAATGAAAGAACTGCAGGTGGTGGAGGGCACAGGAAGGCGTCAGGAATGCAACCCATAATGCTGTGTGTGGCAGGTGAGTCGGGCCACTACCGACCACGCCACACCGACTCACTGGCCCGACCACAGGAGGAGGAGGAGGAGGAGGAGGAGGAGGAGGAGGAGGACGAGGAAGAAGAGAGGAGGAGGAGGAGGAGGAGAGACGAAAAAGGAGACGAAGACGACGACAACGAAGATGAAACAAAGAAAAAGAAGAGGAGCAGGAGATGAATGAAGATGAATTGTGTGTGTGTGTGTGTGTGTGTGTGTGTGTGTGTGTGTGTGTGTGTGTGTGTGTGTGTTTAGGCTAGGGAAGGGAGAGTGAAAAAAAAAAAAAAAAAGTTCCTGCCGTTGTATAGTTCTATCTATCAATTGCCAGAAGCCTTAATCCCATAAGGGTAGGCCACAAACAAATCGCCTCCATGTCGCCCTCTCCCCCGCCATTTCACCGTCCTCCCTCCAGCTCACACCCTCCTCTTTCACATACCTCTTCCTGCAAAAAACAAGGCTTGAATTAGGACAGGGAAGCGACCATATATATACTTGAATTCCCACCCCAGGATGAAGAGGGACGCAAGGGAAACAAGCTCTATCCAGGAGTCTGACCGGCTTTGGAACTGAACTCGTGTTGTTTCTCCCTCTCCTCATGGTGCTTTACTGCCGGGATTAAACCACCAGAAGCCTGATTACTGGATGGTGTTTCAAGAAAGAGGAAGAAGCGTAATCCTGTTTCAATAGTGTATAGAAGAAAGGAGTGTAATCCCCCTTAGATGAGAGACAAAATCTGCTTCGGAGAGGGTGAGGTAGGGAGAAGGGAAGGACCAAGAGAACAAAGGGAGTGTAACTGAGGGAGGGAGGGTGGACTTGCAGGGTGGACTTAAGGTGGACTCAGTGGATCAGGAAGGACAAGGGGGCGGCCAGGGTGGAACAGCAGCATCGTACAGACAGACAGACACACAAGTACCACTCTGATGAATACATAAGGGAAAAATCGAGCCATCTGAAAAACACACTATTAAATACAAGGGGTTTTTCACTGTATTTCACCCAGTTCCAAAATTTTTCAGACGGAACTGGGAAGATAATTTAATACTTTGACTTTATAGGACAAATTAGCACACCTGAGCGCAACTTCTTCAGCACGAGGACGTACTTTATCTTACCTGTGTAGTTTGTGGGGGGGGGGAGAGAGAGAGGGAGGGGAAGGCCAAGGATGAGATGGAGGGATGGAGCGGAGAGGTACATGAGAGAGGGGTGTGTGAATTGGGAGCAGGGCAGTGAAATGGCGGGGGAAAGAGTGACGTGGAGGCGATTTGTTTGTGGCCACCCCGTAGAAGGGAGTAAGGCGTCTGGCAATAGATAGATAGATAGTTTGTTTTACCTGTGCTACCTCCAATCAATACTAATTAGCCCCAAGAGAAGGGCTTTGAATTCTGCTAGGCTGAGAACAAGACGGTTTTCGGTATAAGGCGCACGGTTTCGTTCAGGTGGGAGTGAGAGAGCCTGAGAGTGTTAATATAGTAATTTGCTCCCTCATGGTCGGAACAACTCCTTATTTTGGCTCATGTTAACGCTAGATTTTATTCAGCTGAGACTTAGTTATGAGAGAGAGAGAGAGAGAGAGAGAGTTCAGAAGCAGAGTGGCACCCCAGAGATGGAGGGAGAGGAAGAGGTATCGTAAAAAGAAAAGGAGGAGGGAGGGAGGAGAGGCTGCGTTTTAGATGATGATGATGATGATGATGATGATGGTGATGATGATGATGGTGATGATAATGATGATGGTGATGATTATGAACGGTTTAAAGACATACACACACACACACACACACACACACACACACACACACACACACACACACACACACAGGGAGATCAATCATGCTTTTTTCCTTGCCTTCATCTCTCCTGAATTCCTCTGTCATTGTATATTTTTCCTCCCTTCGTCCTCTCAGTCCAATCTCATTTCCATCATTTCCAAATTCCTCTCCAACTTCTTACATTTTCTTTCCTTTTTTTCCAGGCTATTATCCCTTTCACTTTCTTCACAGCTGCAACCCCTCCCTCATCAAATCTATCTATCTATCTATCTATTGCCAGACGCCATAATCCCGTAAGGGGTGGCCATTTGACTCTGAGTTATTGTTTTACGGGGAGGGGCACTAACCCTTCACCAACCCACTTGTTGACACGTAGGGAGCACGTATGGTTTGGTTATATGGTTACCACCCAGCGTGGTAAATGGTTTCTTGGCTTACAGGAAACCGTTTGGCTTGTCACTCAATGTAAAGCCACCTGTAAAGGAAAGAAAAGCAATAAGAAGTGACAGGAAAGATGGGAGAAATAGGAAGAGAGGAGGGCAGGCACAGAAAAAAATGATACAGGCTAAGGAAGAAGTAGGCAGCACTACATCAAGTGAGTGGATGATGGTCGCCACCACATCCTTCCTTTATTACTGCAACAGACAGAGGAAGCAGTTTAGGATTTTACTGATCTGCAGCCTGGAAATTTTACTTAGAGGGAAATCGGTATGACAAGTAAAGAGTAGTTTCCTATCGGCTTGCGTTCTGCCATCTTTCCTTTCAATCTGTCAAGTATTCATTTTCCTTTGTGTATATCTCTCTTCCTGCTAAGTATTTGTTCTTCATTGCTTCTAACTTCATCTTGGTTCACTCCCTATCGTTCTTTCTTTTTCCTGCTTTCTTTCTTCATTCCTTTCTTCCTTCCTTCCTTTCTTCCTTCCTCTCGTTCTTTCTTTTTCCTGCTTTCTTTCCTCTGTCCTTTCTTCCTTCCTTCCTCTCTTTTTTCCTTTCTACCTTCCTTTCTTCCTTCCTTCCTCTCTTCTTTCCTTCCTTTCGTCTTTCCTACCTTTCTTCCTCTTTTCCTTCCTTCCTTCCTTTCTTCCCTCCTTCCTTCCTTCCTTCAGTCGCCCTTTTCTTCCCTCAGCTTGCCCTGCCTTCCTTACTCCTTCACCCACCTCTCTTCTTCCTCCTCGCATCTTCCGCATCCACACTCCCCATTCCTCTCCTCCCTACTTTGCCTCCCTTCGTGTCTTCCTTCCTATCTCCTCCTCCTCCTCCTCCTCTTTCTCCTCCTGCTCCTCCATCAACTTCTCTCCCTATCCAAGCCTCAATCCTCTTATTCTTCATTATTCTTTCTCTCACATTTCTATGCCATCACACCGACTCAGTAAAGAGAGAGAGAGAGAGAGAGAGAGAGAGAGAGAGAGAGAGACAGACAGAGACAGAGACTAAGTGAGAGAGAGAGAGACAGACAGACAGAGACAGAGACACAGACAGAGACATACTAAGTGAGAGACAGACAGACAGACAGACAGAGACAGAGACAGACAGAGACAGATAGAGAGAGAGACAAACAGAGACTAAGTGAGAGAGAGAGAGAGAGAGAGAGAGAGAGAGAGAGAGAAGGATAAAAAAATCTCCTCCCTCCCACTTTCCACTTTCTCATATTCCTCTTCCGTCTTTCTCTAATTAAACTTTTCTTTCTTTTTCCCTTTTCCTTCCTTTTTTTCCCCTCGCCTCTGTCCCGGCCAATATCCAGGAATCGTGACTCCCATGATAGCGGGCCAGAGCCTCCCGCGCGTTCGTGAGATGTGGCGCTTTTTGCAGAGCTGAATGAGTTTTCGATAGTGTCTTTGCCCCCTCTTGCGCACTCTTGGGTCCTGCGCACTCTTGGGTCCTGCTCACTCTTGGGTCCTGCGCACTCTTGGGTCCTGCTCACTCTTGGGTCCTGCGCACTCTTGGGTCCTGCTCATTCTGGCCTGCGCACTCTTGTGTCCTACTCACTCTGGCCTCCTGCTCACACTTGGGTCCTGCTCACTCTTGGGTCCTGCGCACTCTGGCCTTCGCACTCTTGGGTCCTGCTCATTCTCGGGTCCTGCACACTCTTGGGTCCTGCTCACTCTTGGGTCCTGCACACTCTTGGGTCCTGCTTACTCTTGGGTCCTGCTCACTCTCGGGTCCTGCTCATTCTCGGGTCCTGCACACTCTTGGGTCCTGCTCACTCTTGGGTCCTGCACACTCTTGGGTCCTGCTCACTCTTGGGTCATGCTCACTCTTGGGTCCTGCTCACTCTTGGGTCCTGTTCATTCTTGGGTCCTGCTCACTCTGGCCTGCTGCTCACTCTGGCCTGCTCACTCTTTTCAAAATCAATTATATATGTTGACTGAATTTAATATTGGTCTGGAAAATGATAATGCTGTTTAATCTATCTATCTATCTATCCATCTATCTATTGCCAGACGCCTTAATCCCGTAAGGGGTGGCCACAAACAAATCGCCTCCATGTCGCCCTGTCCAACGCCATTTCACTGCCCTGCTCCCAGCTCACACCCCCCTCTCTCATATACCTCTCCACTCCATCCCTCGCTCTGATACAGTGTGACGTCCAAGATTCGCTGTCTGAAAGGATGGTGGTTCGATTGTGGCCTGCGTTAGGGAACAGTAGGATGAATTACGCTTATACAGGCTTTACCGGTGCTCCACGAGGCTTGTTGATATTATAAGACTGGTCCTTTGTATTCAGTATGGACGGTGCGCACTAGGGTGATATTTGAAAGAGTCTGCCAGATCTCAGGAACGGGCTACAGAATCTATGGCCAAAATCGGACTCGTAAATAAGTGAAAGTTGCGTATTCATCAATAAATAATAATAATAATAATAACAACAACAAAAACAACAACAATAATAATAATAATAATAATAATAATAATAATAATAATAATAATATTAATAATAACAACAATAGTAATAGTAATAATAGTTGTAATAATAATAATAATAATAATAATAACAATAGTAATAATAATAATAATAATAATAATAATAATAATAACAATAATAATAATAACAATAAAAAGCAATAAACAAGAGTGGACTTAAACAAGGAATCAGTCTGGCCAGATCTCTTCACTGCTCACTCAGAGGACCTCTCCAAAAATATAATTGAAAAAAAAAAAAAAATTATTCAGCGACTGGACAAATTCTGGTTTTCTGCTACTGACAATGCATCCCGGTGAGGCGAACGGAGAACTGCGACTGGCGTATTGAGCTGCCTAATACGACGCCAAAATTCTTTCACTCAGACGCCAAATTATCGTGGACTTATGGCTCTCTTTCCAGCAGGGCTTTGAAGCGATTTGTTATTTGTTATTTGTTATTAAATTTTTTAGCTATTGATGTGTGTTATTTATGTTTTCTTGGTGTTAATATCCATGAACGCGATGCTGCTGGGTTGTAAGGCAAATAAGGCTTTATGTGAGTGGGATCCTATAGATGAGCGATTGTTATACGCACGGTTTAAATCAAATCATGGCAACATCAGTCTGTTTGTGTGTTATGCACCTACTAATGATGCACTCGATGAAAGGAAAGACACATTTTATGAAAAGTTGCAAGAAGGAGTAGGAAGGGTACCTAGACATGATGTTTTGATCTGCGTTGGAGACTTTAATGCAGTAATGGGCTGTTCAAATGAGGGATTTGAGGCATGTATGGGTAAGATGGGAGTTGGTAGTAGGATGAGTGAAAACGGAGTGAGGTTTGGAAGCTTCTGTCTAGCAAATGACTTAGTCATCGGGGCACACTCTTTCAGCATTGCAATATACACAAGACAACATGGGTGTCGCCGTGTGGAAAATATAAAAATCAGATTGATCACATCGCTATCAGTAGGAGGCATAGAAGTTCTCTGCTAGATGTTCATGTTAAACGGGGAGCGGATATTGGTAGTGACCATCAACTCAGCATTGCAAAAATAAGGTTTAAACTTAAAAATCAGAAGAAGGAAAAATCTGGTGTTGGTAGATACGATATTGTTAAGCTTAGAAGGGAAGGAGAAGAAAAGGAGGAATTCAGATTAGAATGCAGAAATAGGTTTTTGGTGTTGGAAACGTTGGAAGAGGGGAGAGAAGTGTAGATGAGATGTGGGAGGATGTGAACAAAGTTTTGCATGAGACTGCTGAATGTACGATTGGAAGGAGACATAGCTTCAGGAGAAAGAAATGGATATCAGAGGAAACGTGGGATATGATAAAAAAGAGAGGTGAGGCTAAATTGAGGAGTGAGTTGCAATGCGTTGATGAACGAGAGATTGAATTAGCAAGAGCTGCGTACTGGAGTTTGAATTCAGAAGTAAGAAGGTTAGCTAGGAGAGATAAAAGAAGATGTGTGGATGAAAAGGTTGCAGAGACTGAAATCTTAATAAACAAAAATGATGGACAGAGTCAAAGAATAGCATATGAATCGATTAGAGAACTGAGTGGTAATGCAGGTAAACGCAAGGAAATACCAGTTAGAGACAGGGAAGGAAATTTATTGACCAAAGATGGAGATATTAAAAATAGATGGAAAGAGCATTTTGAGACAGTTCTTAATAGACCAATACCACCAGAAGAGGATATACCGTCTGCTCAGGAAGATTTAAATATAGAAACAGGAGAGTTGAGGCTTGCAGAAGTGGAGAAAGCAGTAAAACAGTTAAAGAATAATAAGGCACCAGGGGAGGATGGTTTATTTCCGGAAATGTTTAAAGTGGAGGGGGATAGATTAATAATGATCTTGACCAAGCTATTCAATAAGATATGGGTGACGGGGTTACTACCATCAGTTTGGAAGAATGGTGTAATTGTTAAAGTTCCGAAGAAGGGAGACCTGAGTGAATGTGGTAATTGGAGGGGAATCTCTTTGTCACCGATAGCTTTGAAAGTTTTCAGTAGAGTGTTGTTAAATAGGTTGGAGCCGGTGGTTGAGGGTATTCTGAGGGATGAACAGGCTGGTTTTAGAAAGGGACGTGGTTGCAATGATCAGATCTTTATAGTTAGGCATTTGATGCAGCAAGTTAATGAAATGAGAGTACCGTTAAGTCTTTGTTTTGTTGATTATGAAAAGGCTTTGATAGTGTTTCGAGAGAGACTATGGGGAAGATCATGAGACATTATGGAATACCAGAGGAGTTTGTGAGGGTCATTATGAACATGCATGAGGACACATTTTGTAAAGTGATGGTTGATGGTTGTCTTAGTGATTCGTTTGAAGTCAAGTCCGGAGTAATTCAAGGTGGTGTTCTATCGCCTTTACTATTTATATTGGTCATTGATTACATTATGAAACGCGTTGGAACAGAAACCGGTGCAGGTATACTTTGGGGAGAGAACAGGAAACTTTTGGATTTAGATTATGCGGATGATATAGTTTTGATTTGTGATGGGCCAGAAGAGATGCAGAGAGTGTTGGACTGTTTGGTGAGTGAAGGTCGCAAGGTGGGTTTGGTTATTAATTGTGGAAAAACTGAAATAATCAATATGAATATGGAAAATGCGCAGGAATGTGTGATTGAAGGTATGGTTGTAAAGCAAGTTGATAGGTTTAAATATTTAGGTACTTATTTAGCCAAGGATGGTTCTTTGAACTTTGAATTCCAGGAAAGGTTAAAGAAGGCTAATCAGGCAATGGGAATGCTTAAAAATATTTGGAATAATAACAATTTCTCTGTGCATACAAAAATCAAAATTTATAAGGTAATGGTTAGGAGTATCTTAATTTATGGACACGAGTCTTGGTACAGCACAGTGACTATGGAAAATAAATTCTTGGTGTTTGAAAATAAAGCACTTAGAAGAATATTAGGAGTTAAGTGGTGGGAAAGGATACCAAATAGTAGAATTAGAGAAATAACGGGAGTGCAGCTGATCGATGAATATGTTAGATTCTCACGATGGAAGTGGCTGGGACATGTGTATAGGAGACAGGGAATAGTACGAGGTACACCAGGGTGGGTGGCACTTGGTGGGAGAGGTAGAGGAAGGCCAAAAGAGACGTGGGTGAGGACAATGAGACGGGAAGCTGGAGATGAGTGTTGGGGAGATCTTGAGGAGTTAGCACAAGATAGGATGTGGTGGTGTGAGTTCATCGAGGCCCTATGCATCCCCGAGGGTGCCACAGGAAATGATTGATTGATTGATTGATTGATTGTTATTATTATTATTATTATTATTATTATTACTAGTAGCATTACCATTATCGTTATTATTATTGTTATTGTTATTATTATCATTATTATTATTATTATTAGAACTAGTATTGATATTACTATTGCTATTATTGTTGTTGAAGTTATTATTATCATTATTATTATTATTATTATTATTATTATTATTATTATTATTATTTGAATTAGTATTGGTATTACTATTGTTACTGTTGTTGTTGTTGTAATTATCATTATTATTATTATTATTATCATTATTATTATTATTATTATCATTATTATTATTATTAGAACTAGTATTGGTAGTACTATTGTTATTGTTTATTATTATTATTATTATTATTATGATTACTATTACTATTATTACCATTATTATTATTACTATTATTATTATCATTATTATCATCATTATTATTATTATTATTATTATTATTGAGAGAACCATGTGGAGTTACATGGAGTGACAGACTGACGAATGAGGAAGAGAAGGAGCGTTGTGGAGTGGATGTGGTTGTGATAGAAAGCGTTAGGAGAATATTGTTGTCATTGTTGTTGTTGTTGCTTTAAGCTCATATGAACGCCAGCTCTGTGTACTGCAGGCTGAAACCATTATCCTTCTGTACTTCACCAACTCCCTTTCTGATGATGTTTGAGGGAAAGTTTGCATACCGGGCGGTAGATTTGCTCATTCTGTCGGTGCTACGGCGTGAAGGCTTCCTCTGCAGCACCCACGAATGCCTTCCTAGATTTTTTAATGCAGGGAAGAAGGAACCAAAGGCCAGAAGCCCACAAGAGTGTTCCCTCCAAGAAAAAACAAAACCAAGATAACAGAGAACCAGATTCAAGATCAGTTCAAGATGGCTGGACACACTGCGTTTGAAAGACTGGAGATCATAGGCAGTAGGAATACAGACAGAGGGAGACAGTACCAGAGTTGACCTGTTGCATAAATGAAGGACTGGGAGTAACGGTTAACTCTTGCATTAGAGAGCTGGACAGAAAAGGGATGAGAGTTTGTTGCTAGACGGGTGCTATGCGCCCGTCATAGAGATGGAGGGATGCCAGCAGACAGTTCAGAGGAGCAGTGACCATTGAAGTAGCGATAGAAAAAAGATAAAGATGCAACAGTGCGGAGAAGAGACAGAGGTTGAAGGGAGCCAGTAAGAGGAGCAGTGACCATTGAAGTTGCGACAGAAGAGAGATAAAGAGGCAACAGTGCGGGGATGAGACAGAGGCTGAAGGGAGCCAATAAGAGGATCAGTGACCATTGAAGTAGCGATAGAAAAGAGATAAAGATGCACCAGTGCGGCGAAGATTCAGAGGTTGAAGGGAGCCAGTAAGAGGAAGTGGGTTAATGAGACGAAGGTATAACAGACATATCCTGAAGAGACGTGCAGTGAAATTATCAATGAGGTGTTGTCTATGCTGAGTACAATCACCTGCGTCTGTATTTTAGTCGGATAAGGAAGCTCCCTAGCACCTCCTCCTAAGTGATTTATTTTTGGATATGGCTGGTTAGTATCCTCTTGCACGTTATTTATGCAAACTGTGGCGACATTAGAAGGATTTATATAACACAGAATGGACAGTCAGGTGCAATAAGCAAAATAAATCGCTTAGGAAAAGGTGTTAGAGGTTGACCCTCACATACAGTATAACATCCTTTGCCACATGATAAACACATCTTTTAAGGAGAGTAGAACGCAATATAAGGGGATGATGGGCTTGGATAAAAAGTAAGGTCATGAAGAATTAGGGCGCTTCCACACCAGAGTGACATGACTGGGGAAAGCGTGGCTGGTACCTGGTGTGGCCTGGTGATGTGCTTTTCATTCACCCCAAATGTTTCGCTGTTCTTATAACCGGTATGCTGTTGTTTATGTTTTAATGTTGTTGACTAAGTGATGTATTGTAGTTATCAGTATTTTTAGTCACAATTTGTTAGGTTCGTTGTAAAGTGATATATAACTAGACCATATTGTAAAACTGCTTTCGATGATGAGTGGATTACAGGAACAGCAACGATAACCCTACCTCTTCTGTGCGTTGTTTTCTTACCACATCATGCCAACACTGTTACGAAATATGTGACGCTGATATATACATACACTGGGAGCTGTATTTCGTTCGTCTAAACCGTGTATTATAATGTCCCCAGCAAATACCGTATGCCCGTGTTGGTGTCGAAATGGAGTGTAGGGAATACCGCAGGCAACCTCTGTCAGGAAAGCTTGCAACAGCACACGTATCCAGGAAAGCTTGCAACAGTACCAAGAAAAGCTTGCAACAGTACTCCTATTCAGGAAAGCTTGCAACAGTACCCAGGAGAGCTTACAACAGTACACATATTCAGGAAAGCTGGCAACAGTACCCATACTCAAGAAAGCTTGCAACAGTACCCAGGAGAGCTTACAACAGTACACATATTCAGGAAAGCTGGCAACAGTACCCATACTCAAGAAAGCTTGCAACAGTACCCAGGAGAGCTTACAACAGTACACATATTCAGAAAAGCTGGCAACAGTACCCAGGAAAGCTTGCAACAGTACCCATACTCAAGAAAGCTTGCAACAGTACCCAGGAGAGCTTACAGCAGTACCCATATTCAGGAAAGCTGGCAACAGTACCCAGGAAAGCTTGCAACAGTACCCATATTCAGGAAAGCTTGCAACAGTACCCACATAAGCTTGCAACAGTACCCAGGAGAGCTTGCAACAGTATCCATATTCAGGAAAGCTTGCAACAGTACCCAGGAGAGCTTGCAACAGTACCCATATTCAGGAAAGCTTGCAACAGTACCCATGTCACTGTTTATCTGGCGTGGACTGGACATTCAACTCTGATAGCACTCCCACCAACACGTGCTATTTACAGTGTTTGCCAGACCCTGCTTGCTGTAGGGGCTCGGCGACTAGCTCATCAGTCTGCTAGTCACACGTTGCATCCAGGAGCCTCGTACTGTAACTAGGAGAGAGAACTGGACCGGATTGAACCCCCCCAAGGCGTCTCCAGCAACCCTCCCTGTATCTAACTGGCTGGGCTATGTTTTTCCAGCCATATTCACAGACATTTTTTCTCTTGAGTGTTTTTATAATTCCTTTGAAGAGTCTTTATAAATGCAAAGTTAGATGAGTAAGAGGATCATTTTAGGATCATTTTAGGCCCTTCTCGTCCTTATTAGGTCAAGAGCAGTTAAGGGGCCGGCAATAAACAGCTTAATTGGTCTCGTTCCCTGTGGTGTGGATGCAGCCTGTCATGAAATTTTAACATAAAGACTTGAACACTTGCCTAAAATCACCGCCACATCATTGCACTACCACAATAACAACACCACAACAGCTGAAGCAACACCACCACACCCATAAAACACACTGCCACACCCACACACACCCACAACTCCACACAACCAAAGCTACAAAACCACAACTACACACAGCCATAAAACTCACTACCACACCAACACACACCCACAGCTACTCAGCCACAACTACACACAACCACAACTACACACAAACACAGCTACAAAACCACAACTACACACAACCACAACTACACACACCCATAAAACTCACTACCACACGAACACACAGCCACAACTACACAGCCACAACTACACACAACCACAACTATACACACCCATAAAACTCACTGCCACACCAACATACACCCACAACTACACAACCACAAAAACACACAACCACAACTACACACAACCATAAAACTCACTACCACACCAACACACACCCACAACTACACAACCACAACTACACACAACCACAACTACACACAACCACAACTACACACACCCATAACTACACACAGCCACAACTACACACAACCACAACTACACACAACCACAACTACACACAACCACAGCTACACATTATCACAACTATACACAACCACAACTACAAAACCATAACTACACACAACCACAACTACAAGACATAACCACAACTACAGGCAACCACAACTACAAGAGACAACCACCACAGCCGACAGCCACACACACAGCGCAATAAACACAGCCGCAGCCAAAAAAAACACACCACAGCACCACCACACCACCGCAAACAAGGACATTAGCCACCCTCCCCCCCCCTGCCTAGGACACCTCAGCTGGGCACTGACTGGGAGAGGTACGATACCCACTGGTCTGTTCCCAATGTCCTCTATGTCAACCTAGGTCAAAGAGTGCGTGATACTAAATTGCAAAGGAGAGGATGGAGAGCGAGAGACTGACGAGGAGAGTGTATGTGAGTGAGGTGGAGGGGGCAGAGGAAGGGGAGGTCAAAGTTGAGATGGAGGGATGGAATGTATAGGTATATGAGAGAGAGGGGGTGTGAGCCGGGAGCAGGGCCGAGGGAGGGGGAGGCCAAGGATGAGATGGAGGGATGGAGTGGAGAGGTATGTGAGAGAGAGGGGGTGTGAGCTGGGAGCAGGGCAGAGGGAGGGGGAGGCCAGGGACAAGATGGAGGGATGGAGAGGTATATGAGAGAGGGGGTGCATGAGCTGGGAGCAGGGCAGTGAAATGGCGAGGGACAGGGTGACATGGAGGCGATTTGTTGGTGGCCACCCCTTACGGTATTAAGGCCTCTGGCAATAGATAGATAGATAGAAAAAAAACATCATACGCTTCCCAATACGTCAAAAAAACAAACAAAAACAAACGAAGAAAAATACACGTGCCTCTATACAACTACTCCATTACAATAGTTCTTTCACCTTAAGTTGGCCCAGATTTTCAAAGTTTTTAAAAATTATTTCATGTAGCTCAGTGGCAGACAAAGGCATTACCGTGGGTCTACATTATCTTCATGGCACTTCTTCGTGACTAGCATCATATTCGAGTGTTAATCTATTACCACAGCTGAGCAATAGAGATTAGATGGCAATTTTAGGCCAAGTTAGACTAACAAGAGTGTTGGCTGATGGAACGTGTTATGTGATGCAACGTGTTATGTGAAAAAAATGTTATGTTATTTCAGTGTTAGTTCCTTTGCACAAAAACATTAGAGGGAAGGATAGCTGAAGCTCGGGGAGGAATAAGAAATATGCAATGCAGAGTGAGAGACTGACGAGGAGAGTGTATGTGAGTGAGGTGGAGGGGGAATGAGGGAGGGAAAGGCCAAGGATGAGATGGAGGGATGGAGTGGAGAGGTATATTGAGAGGGGTGTGTGAACTGGGAGCAGGGCAGTGAAATGGCGGGGGAACAGGGTGATGTGGAGGCGATTTGTTTGTGGCCACCCCGTATAAGGGATTGAGGCATCTGGTAATAGATAGATAGATAGAATGCAGAGAACCGTCCTGGAATTTATATTTGTGTCAGTAGATGTTGGCGACCATCATCCACTCACTTGATGTAGTGCTGCCTACTTCTTCCTTCACCTTTGTCATTCTTTGTCTGTCTGTCCTCCTCCATCCATCCATCCATTGCCAGACGCCATGTATCCCAAATGGGGTGGCCAAGGGCTTAGAGTTAATTGCTTTACAGAGAGGGGCACTAATCCTCCACCAACCCCACTTGACGTAGGGATGCCAACAGCATCCGGTGTCCTCCTCTTTTCCTATTTCTCACCATCATCCTTTCACTTGATGTAGTGCTGCCTATTTCTTCCTTCACCTTTGTCATTCTTTTTCTGTGTCTGTCCTCCTCTCTTCCTATTTCTCACCATCATCCATTCACTTGATGAAGTCCTGCCTACTTCTTCCTTCACCTTTGTCATTCTTTTTCTGTGCCTGTCCTCCTCTCTTCCTATTTTTCACCATCATCCACTCACCTGATGTAGTGTTGCTTACTTCTTCCTTCACCTTTATCATTCTTTTTCTGTGTCTGTCCTCCTCTCTTCCTGTTTCTCCCATCTTTCCTGTCACTTTTTATTACTCTACTTTCCTTTTCAGGTGGCTTTTCATTGAGTGACAAACCTGATGGTTTCCTGTAAGCCAGGAAACCATTTACAAAGCTGGGTGGTAACCTTATAACCAACCCATACGTGTCCCCTACGTGTCAGCAAGTGGGATGGCGGAGGGTTAGTGCCCCTTCCCATAAAACAACTAAGTCAAAGACAAACGGCCACCCCTTACGATTACGGCGTCTGGCTATAGATAGACAGATGGATAGTACAAAATACAAAGGCGTCCGTAAACTTACATATACACGTGTATGGGGGAGGCGTGGCTCAATCGGTAGAGAGGTGGCCTGCCGTTCTAACGGACCCAGGTTCAAATCCCCGCTGGAGCAGGGAACAGTTTAAGGATTTGAATTTCATTAAAATCAGGCTTTACTGATCTACCAGAAGACCCGCCGACATGTCGTAAAATTACCCCCGCTAATACCAATACACCAGTCCTGTATGAGGCAGCCCTAGCATGTATTCAATATGGACGGTGGGTGTTAGTGCCGAAGTGGTGACATGCAGAGGTGTATGATACGTAGGAGGACTGCTGGGCCTTGATAGCAGGCTGTGAAGCCTATGCCCAGAGTCGGACACATAAAAAAAAAAAAAAAAAAAAAAAAATGTACAAAATAAAAGGGCCTGCATAAACCAGTTACACGTGCACAAATTCAAAAATACAAAGGCGTCCTTAAGTTACAGTTACACGTGCTCTCGTTCCTATGCAGAATACAAATGCATGAATGGAACCACACACACACACACACACACACACACACACACACACACACACACACGGCTGATGGTTGGTGCCCAGATTACAAGTACACCCACAAAATTACAAGCACATCCACATACTTGCTCCTTCACGTCCATAACAGAAGCACCGACCATTCCTATACGTCTGCTTCATACTTGAGAGCAGATCCGTCACATTTCTTCCTGACACATCATATCAAAGCGAAGCATCTATGGAGAGAGAAACATACTAAGCCTCTGTAGGTTTAGAAATATTAGCCAGCAGATGAGAGGGGGGAGTATAAGAGGGGAAATATTAGGCGAAGTTTTGTCCCTGAATGCATCCATGAAATGTGTGTATGGAGTCACATTTACGAGCCCTGATGGACAGCCAAAATAGATCCTCTGAATAGAACGACAGGCCTGCATGGAACCACACCCACGGGCCCTGATAGGTAGCCAGAATAGATCCTGTGCATAGAACGATATCCAGGCGTACACAGCACCACACCCACGAACCCTTATACCTAAATTGGATACTGTGCATACACCCACACCTAAGCGTGCTGGTATCTGCCCATAAATACAATACAGCCATGAGCCACACCCATCCACTCTCGCCCATTGATGTCCAGAAACACAGTATTTACGATTGGCATGACGAAAATTCCCCGGTGTTACTGGTATTAACTGGGATTATGCAAGCGTGTGAGGACGCCTCGGTAATGAGATTATGTTGATGGAGAGCCAGGCGGGTGTGTGCTGCATGAGTGGGCGGGTTTATGTAACACCTCACACTCTCATTACTAAAGGCAATATTGCAGGAGTGGCACATGCCTTTTGTGAAGTGGCTGTTGCATTAACACGTTTATATCACAGATTTTTTAGATTACCGTATAGTCATTGCAATTTCTACCGCTACTATGTGTCTATCTATCTATCTATCTATCTGTCTATTGCCAGACGCATTAATCCAGTAGGGGGTGGCCACAAACAAATCGCCTCCATGTCGCCCTTTCCCTCGCCATTTCATTGCTCTGCTCCCAGCTCACACCCCCCTCTCTCATACACCTCTCCACTCCATCTCTCCACCTCATTCTTGGCCACTCCCTCCCTCTCCCCCTCCACCTCACTCACATACACTCCCCTCGTCAGTCTCTCACTCTCCATCCTCTCCACATGGCCAAACCACCTCAATGTGTTTCTCATACACGGTTTAAATCACCTTTTATAAACGTAATCACCTCTCCAGATGAGTGTGTGGTCATTGCAACACCTCACACCCCCATTACTGAAGAGATGATGACGTGAGTAGCATATACCTTTAGGAGAGGACCTAGTTTATCGTTAGTTTTATACGAGATGCCAGATAAAAGCTACGTAATAGCTACCTCGCTGATTTAACGAAAATTGACTGTATATTGCAACCCCTCACATTGTCATTACTATTAGGGTACATGGAGGCGATTTGTTTAATTCTTATAATACGAACTCTTACTTGCACACAGGTTTTTCTCTTTTTCTTATTTCTCTTTCCTTACTCTTTCTCTTTTTTTTTCGTCCTGTCTTCAGCACCTCACATTCCCACCACTCTTAGTTTACATGTATGGCTGGAACACTTTTTCTGTAATACGAACTCCTTAAATAGCACACATCGATTTTTCTCCTCTCCTTATTTATTTTCCTTTATTCTTTCTCTTATTTTCTTCCTGTCTT
>NC_137037.1:2397360-2402360 GCF_032717465.1 Coenobita brevimanus
AATAATACTCACTTGCCCCCCCCTCTCTCTCTCTCTCTCTCTCAGTAACTCTGTAATACTCACTTGCCTCTCTCTCTCTCTCTCTCTCTCTCTGTAACTCAATAATATTTGTCTCTCTCTCTCTCTCTCAGTAACTCAATAATACTCACTTCCCCCCCTCTCTCTCTCTCTCTCTCTCTCAGTAACTCAATAATACTCACTTCCCCCCCTCTCTCTCTCTCTCTCTCTCTCTCTCTCTCTCTCTCAGTAACTCAATAATACTCACTTCCCCCCCCTCTCTCTCTCTCTCTCTCTCTCTCTCTCTCAGTAACTCTGTAATACTCACTTGCCTCTCTCTCTCTCTCTCTCTCTCTTAGGATGTTTACACGCCAGATGAGCCAAGCAGAGTCAAGCAGTTATAATTCTTTTTCATTTTCCTTTATGATGCTTAATAATATGTATGTAGTTTTGAGAGAGAGAGAGAGAGAGAGAGAGAGAGAGAGAGAGAACGAGACTCGATCCATATTCTCGCCTGTGCTTCAAAGAGAGTAAGTTGTGCTTCAAAAAGAGAAAGTTGTGCTTCATAGAGAGTAAGTTGTGCTTCAAAAGAGTAAGCTGTGCTTCAAAGAGAGCAGGCTATGCTTAGAAAAGAGTAAGTTGTGCATAAAAAAGGGTAAGTTGTGCTTCAAAAAGAGTGAGTTGTTCTTCAAAGAGAGCAGGTTGTGCTTCAAAAAAGAGTAAGTTGTGCTTCAAGAAGAGCAGGACGTTTTTCGAAAAGAGAAAGTTGTGCTTCGAAAAGAGTAAGATGTGCTTCAAAAATAACTTGTGCTTCAAAAAGAGTAAGTTGTGCTTCAAAAAGAGAAATAGTGCTTCAAAAAGAGAAATAGTGCTTCAAAAAGAGAAATTGTGCTTCAAAGAGAGTAGGCTGTGCTTCGAAAAGAGTATGTTGTGCTGGTAGTGTTATTGTGCAAACTGTGATATTCGTAAATCGTGTTTGTGAGCTTCCTGAATTTTATAAACCTGGCGATCGTAGGCACCGGGATGTGAAGAGAGGTTGGAACGGAAATGAATCACTATCTATTTATCTGTCTATCTATCTATCGCCAGACGCCATAATCCCGTAAGAGGTGGCCGTTTGACTTGAGTTAGTTGTTTTACGGGGAGGAGCACTAACCCTCCACCAACCCACTTACTGACATAGGGAGCATGTGTGAGTTGGTTATATGGTCACCACCCAGCGTTGTAAATGGTTTCCTGGCTTACAGAAAAGAAGAGTAATAACAAGTGACAGGAAAGATGAGAGAAATAGGAAGAGAGAAGCACAGAAATTAAAAATGATAAAAATGATGGCAGAAGTAGGCAGCACTACATCAAGTGAGTGGATGATGGTCGCCCAGAACTAAGTAACAGCAATATATCTTACATTCATTTACACACAGTTAATATCAGTAATCTAGTAAGAAATATTTTACGAAAGCACAAGTAGATAAGTAGACAAGTAGACAAGTAGATAAGTAGACAAGTAGATAAGTAGACAAGTAGTTAAGTAGACAAGAAGATAAGTAGATAAGTAGACAAGTAGATAAGTGGATAAGTAGACAAGTATATAAGTAGATAAGTAGAGAAGTAAACAAGCAGTACACCGAAAATATATTGGTATCTACTGCATAAAGTCATGGATGGTTGGTGAGGGCTCCACACCATCCACTCATTTGATGTAGCGCTACTTTCAGGTGACCCTACACTGAGAAGCCAAATGCATCCTCACAACCCTGGAAACCATATACTACGCTGGCTGGTAAACAGAGGAGAAGAAATGAAGGCTCAGTGATTTAGTGGGTTACGGCGCTCCAGCTGGATTTTTTTTTTAATGCTAGGAAGAAGGAACCAAAGGCTGAGCCCACAAAACGTTCCTTCCAAGAAACAAAAACAAAAACAATACAAAAGCGAGCCAAATTCAAGATCCATTCATTTCGAGATGCCTGGACACACTGCGTTTGAAAGGCTGGAGATCATAAGAATTTACATATGAGGGGCGGTTGGGTTTATTGCTCACGTAACTGCTTGAGGGAGAGAGACTGGTCACTCCCTCCTTAAACGTCTGAATTAAGTTGTCTTGCTGTGGGGCCTTCACCTTTTAAACTGACTTAGCATAAATTTACCATCTCTCCATCTTGAATGCTGGGTTGTAGCCATAAATTAACACTAGAATAAGGTGCTAGTCACGAAGACGTGCCACGAAAAGGACGTAGAGTGGCAGTATTGTCTTTTTTTGCCACTGGACTATGTGAAATAAGCGTTTAGGACGAAACTCTGGACCAGCTTAGAGTGAAAAGAGTATAGTCATGTAGCTGTTTCATTATCGTGTCCAAGCGAGAGTAGAGGGAGGGGAAGGCCAAGGATGAGATGGAGGGATGGAGTGGAGAGGTATATAAGAGAGGGGTGTGTGAGCTAGGAGCAGGGCAGTGAAATGGCTGGGGACAGGACGACATGGAGGCGATTTGTTTATGGCCACCCCTTACGGGATTAAGGCCTCTGGCAATAGATAGACTGATAGATAGTTATCGTGTCCAGTTAACGAGGCTTCACCAGTCAGATATGCAGTTAACGAGGCTTCACCAGTCTGATATCCGGTTAACGAGGCTTCACCAGTCTGATATCCGGTTAATGAGGCTTCACCAGTCTGATATCCAGTTAACGAGGCTTCACCAGTCCGATATCCAGTTTACGATGCTTCACCAGTTCGACATTCCAGTTTACGATTTTCGCGAGTTTGATATCCGTTTCACTGTTTTCGCGAGTTTGATATTCCGTTTTACGATTCTCGCGAGTTTGATATACTGGTTTACGATTTTCGCGAGTTCGATATCCATATTACGATTTTCGCTAGTTTTATATTCCGTTTTACGATTTTCGCGAGTTTGATATTCCGTTTTACGATTTTCGCGAGTTTGATATTCCGTTTTACGATTTTCGCGAGTTTGATATTCCGTTTTACGATTTTCGCGAGTTTGATATTCCGTTTTACGATTTTCGCGAGTTTGATATTCCGTTTTACGATTTTCGCAAGTTCGATATTCTGTTTACGATTTTCGCGAGTTTGAAATTCCGTTTTACGATTTTCGAGAGTTTGCTATGCCGTTTTACGATTTTCGCGAGTATGATACGCAGTTGTACGATGCCTCACCCTCGCTGCCGCCACTAACATTCAAGATGGATGGACTTGTGACCTTCCGAGGCTTGAGCTAATGACCCCAACTTTTCAGGGTATGGTAATGGTGGGGTGTAAAACTTGGCTTCATTAGCATCTACATTAGCATTTACATTACTGGCGCGGCTGTCTTGGGGGAGCGCTGGCCGTCTCCTCGTTTCGTATGCGCGTCGGTAAGGTAGCTCCCTGGCGCCTCTTCCTTAGCGATTTATTTATGGATGTGGCTGGTTGATTTTTACACTTTATAAATGCTGAGTACTGTGATGTTAACTCTTCCTTAGCGATTTATTTACGGATGAGGCTGGTTAATTTCTGTACTTTATAAAGGCTGAGTACTGTGATGTTAGAATGATTTGCTAACAGAAAAGGAGAGCAAGGTGGAGTAAGCAAAATAAATCGCTTAGGAAGAGGAGTTAGGGAGCTTCCTTAACCCAGAAGGCAGACCTTGGTGTTATTAGCGGATCTGTAGCAGCTTTTCCTATATTTGTGTTTAGAGCTTAGATATTAAATTATGCTGTTCCTATTGCTATTGGAAAGGCTCTGTGTTATATACCTTTGGACGTATTCTCGTGGGGTAAGCAGGCTCCCTAGCACCTCTTCCTTAGCGATTTATTTCCCAAACTACCCATTAACATCCTCTCTCTCTCTCTCTCTCTCTCTCTCTCTCTCTCTCTCTCTCTCTCTCTCTCTCTCTCTTTGCTGTATATATCATTTTTGCTTCTTATATCTTTTTCATATTGACATAGATGGCATGAATAATACTCAAGAGTATAGTAACAGAGCAGAATCAAGAATAAATCGGTAAGGAAGCGGTGTTAATAAGCTTCCTAACCACCACACCCGTGGTATTTATTGTGGCTAAAATCACACGAATTTCCCAGTTCAAGAAGCCCCCTAACACATCTTCCTTAGCGATTTATTTTTGGATATGGGTGGCTAATATCCTACTGCACCTCTTCCTTGGCGATTTATTGTTGGATATGGCTGGTTAACATCCTAATGTACGATATTTATGCAGACTATGGAGATAATGGAAGGATTTACGTAACACAGAAAAGGACAGTAAGGTGCAATAAGCGAAATAAATCACTGAGGAAAAAGTGTTAGGGGAGCTTACTTAACCAACATATAAATGGATACTGAGGTGTGTATGCAAAATAAATCGCTCAGAAATAAATGTTACGATATCCTAAAAAAAAATCCGCTTGCAATACGACCTTAGGATTAATGGATTTGATACACTGAAGACACTGAGGTGCCATACGTGGAATAATTCGCTCAGGAGGAAGTGTTAGGTAAGTGGCTTGGGACATTGAGTTATCTTTATGATCCAGACTACTGATATTGCGGCCCCACTACAAAAGCTCCCCTGCGGCTTCACGACAAAGCTCACTTGCGGCTCCACTACAAAAGCTCTAGACCTTGAAGGGAGGCAGTGGCGGGTCTTGTGTGTCTCAATCCCAGAGTTTATCCTGCCTGACATCTCCAAGCTCCTTCATCACCACTCATCGTCTCCCACCCTGCCCACTCAACCCACTCAACCCACCCCATCCACCCCACCCACTCAACCCACCCCACCCACTCTACCCACGCCACCCACTCCACTCACTCTACCCACTCCACCCACTCTGCCCACCACACCCACTCCACCCACTCAACCCACCTCACCCACTCTACCCACCCGACCCACTCAACCCACCCCACCCATCCCACCCACTCTATCCACCCCACCCACTCAACCCACCACAACCACTCTACGCACACCACCCACCACACCCACCCCACCCACTCTACCCACCCCACCCACTCA
>NC_137037.1:2404860-2419860 GCF_032717465.1 Coenobita brevimanus
TTGACACACTTGGGCTCATATTTTTCACGGTTCACTCCCTAACACCTCTTCCTAAGCGATTTATTTTGCTTATTACACCTTACTGTCCTCTTCTGTGTTACTTAAATCGCTCCAATATCCCCATGCTCTGCGTAAATAAAGTACAAAATGATATTAACCAGCCGTATCTAAAAATAAATCGGTAAGGAAGAGGTGTTAGGGAGCTTCCTTACACACACACACACACTATCACCATTACAATACACACACACACACACACACACACACACTCTCTCTCTCTCTCTCTCTCTCTCTCTCTCTCTCTATTTATTTATCTATCTATCTATCAATCTATCACCAGTAAAGCACGCACACACACACACACACACACACACACACACACACACACACACACACACACACACACACACACACACACACACACACTTATGTATAACCCTAACTCAATTAAGTAGTTAGTTGGTTCCCCCTTAACCGCAATTACTATGACAATTACGAGGGTAATTAGGGTGAGAGGGAGGGGTGATTAAGACAGGTGAGGAGTGATTAAGACAGGTGAGGGGTGATTAAGACAGGTGAGGGGTGATTAGGGTGAGAGGGAGGGGTGATTAAGGTGAGAGGGAGGGGTGATTAAGACAGGTGAGAGGTGATTAAGGTGAGAGGGAGGGGTGAGTAAGGCGAGAGGGAGGGGTGATTAAGGTGAGGGGGAGGGGTGATCAAGGTGAGAGGGAGGGGTGATTAAGGTGAGAGGGAGAGGTGATTAAGACGCAGGTGAGACGTAATTAAGGTGTGACGCGGCAGGTGGAAAGAAAAAATTCAGGGTTGGACGGTGACTCTTAAGGCCGTTTTTTCGTCGGTTAAGGACGCTCCCTAACGCCTTTTCCTAAGCGATTTACTTTGCTCATTACACCTTACTACATTATTATATCGTTTATGCAAATCCTTACTTTCTCATCCTGTGCTATGCAAATCCTTCCAATATCGCCATTCTCTGACTAAATGACGACCAAAAGGATATTACCCAGCCATTTCCAAAAATAAATCGCTAAGGAAGAGGTGCCAGGGAGCCTCCTTAGCCCACGAGAATACTGGCTTCACTCCTACTTCGTGGAGCACTATACTCTTTTCACCTTAACCTGGCTCAGAATTTCGTCCATTTACGGAATATTTCTTGACGTTCTATGGTAGAATTAGACAATACTACGGTTCTGCACTCATTCCACAGCACTTCTTCGTGACTAGTATCATTTTCCCATTGCTAATCTATTGCTAAAACTCAGCACTGAAGATGGGGAGGTGGAAGTTTTAGGCCAAGTTAGAGTAAAAAGAGTAAGACAGGGTGGAAGTGAAGTTAGCAGGGGAGTGAAAGATAAAAATGGTAGATTACTAGTGGAGGAGGGAGAAAAAGTGAGCAGATGGAGAGAACACTTTAGGGAATTGTTGAACGTGGAGGATGGAAGTAATGCGAGTATAAGTGGCTGGGGAATGGCTGGGAGAAGGAGGGAGGTGAGAAGACAGGAAGAAATCAGTAGGATAGAAGTTGTGGAAGCAATGAAGAAAGTTAAATCAGGGAAAGCCCCAGGAATTGATGGAGTGTGTGGTGAAATGCTGAAGCATGGGGGAGAGATAGTAGTAGAATGGATGTGGAAGATGTGCAGATTGGCCTGGGAGGAAGGTAGAGTCCCGGAGGATTGGAAGTCAGGTATAATTATTCCCTTGTACAAAGGAAAAGGGGAAAAAGAAGTGTGTGGTAATCATAGGGGTATTTGTCTTCTTAGTATAATGGGAAAAGTGTATGGTAGGATACTTATTGACAGAGTCAGAGAAAGAACAGAGAAATTAGTTGGAGAAGAACAGGGAGGCTTTAGGAAGGGAAGAGGTTGTGTAGATCAGATATTCATTCTCAGATCTCTAGTGGAAAAGTTTCTAGAGAAGGGAAAGAAGTTGTATGCGGCTTTCATGGATTTGGAGAAAGCATATGACAGGGTGGATAGACTAGGATTGTGGAAAGTGTTAAGAATATATGGAGTAGATGGGAAGTTGCTGAATGCTGTGAAGAGTATGTACGATGGTGCGAAGGCTGCAGTGCGTGTGGATGGTGAACTAAGTGAATTTTTCTCTTTGAAAGTTGGGTTGAAACAGGGATGTGTCATATCTCCATGGTTGTTCAATCTGTACATGGATGGGGTAATGAAAGAGGTACGAGTACAAGGTAGGGTAGTGGATGTTGGAGTGGCCCTGGTGAGAGAGGATAGTGTTTGGAAACTCCCTGTACTGTTGTTTGCAGATGATACTGTGTTGTTGAATGAAGACGAAGGGGAGCTGCAAGGCTTGGTGGATGAGTTTGAGAGAGTGTGTAAGAAACGGAATCTAAAGGTGAATGTAGGGAAGAGTAAAGTGATGGTCTTTGAGAGAGGTGAAGTCAGTGAATGTACAGCGAGGTTGGATGGTGAGGAATTGGAAAATGTGAGTACGTTTAAGTACTTGGGTAGTGTGATGAGTAAGGATGGAGGTTTGGAGGGTGAAGTGCTTGAAAGGATACAGCAGGGAAGAAAGGTTGCTGGTTCTTTGAAAGCAGTGATAAGAAACAGGGAAGTGAGCATGGAAGTGAAAAAGTTACTACATGACAGTATTGTGATACCAACTCTAACGTACGGAAGTGAAGCTTGGACGTTGTTGGAAGGACACAAATCAAGAGTGAGAGCAGTGGAAATGAGTTATTTAAGAGGAGCCTGTGGCGTCACATGGAGAGACAGGCTGACGAATGAGGATATAAAGGAGCGTTGTGGTGTTGATGTGGATGTGATAGGAAGCGTTATGAGGAACACACTGAGGTGGTTTGGCCATGTGGAGAGGATGGAGGGTGAAAGACTGACGAAGAGAGTGTATGTGAGTGAGGTGGAGGGGCGAAGAGGGAGGGGGAGGCCGAGGATGAGATGGAGGGATGGGGTGGAGAGGTATATGAGAGAGGGGGGTGTGAGTTGGGAGCAGGGGAGTGAAATGGAGGGGGACAGGGCGACTTGGAGGCGATTTGTTTGTGGCCACCCCAAACGGGATTGAGGCGTCTGGCAATAGATAGATAGATAGAGTAAAATGAATATAGTATTTTTTTTAACCTCTTGGAGAGAGGACGGGATTGGTGTAAAGGCAGACTAATGGATAATGGCGATGCAGTAGTGTGTGTGTGTGTGTGTGTGTGTGTGTGTGTGTGTGTGTGTGTGTGTATGTGTGTGTGTGTGTGTGTGTGAAAGACAGAAGGCCAGAGAGAGAGAGAAGGACTTCGTGTATGTGCATAAACAAGATGGGGAAAGAGAGAGAAAAATTGTGTGGGCATATACATAAAGGAGAAATTGCAGTTAGAGGGAGATGATATGAAGAGGGGAGATCAGAGGAGGGGAAAATGAAAAGCGTAGAATGGGCTCTTTGTTAGTGTGTGGACTATTAGGCAGGGGCGGGAAGGGGTGGGGTTGTGAAGGCAAAAGTAAGGTGAAAGAGAATAGTCATATGTGGGAGAGACGAGAGGCAAAAACGCAGAAAGGAGAGCGGCTTGAAAAGAGGAGGGGGATGACAGTAAATTGAAAGCTTTGAAGAAAAATAATTAACCTGGCCACAAAGACAGGCGTTGAAGGGAGTGAGGCAGGATGTAAATATAAGAGAAAGACCAGAGTTATAAAGCTCTGTCTAGCGTTCACTGTCCGGCATCTGTCTTGCGCTCAGTACCTCAACTTTTGCACTCGTCGCTTATCGTTGTTTTACTCTGATTTTTCATGTTTTTGGCACGTTGACAGTTGCACGCTTTTTCCTTTCTTTGTAACCCATCACGCCCTTCCCTCACCCACAGACGCTATCAGATCCAGTGTGTGTGTCCTTCTGCCACTGAGTCACTGTACCTTTTTGGAGAGTGAAATCTGGCAAGTTGCAACCGCAGAGTTTTACGACCGTCACACTTTCACTTCCATTGGTTTTTGCTGCACCCACAGGAGTTCAGGCCTTACTGCGGGGGTGGGAGGTTGCTGAGGAGTGCAAGGTTATTTATGGTGTGTCTGGTGTGCATCTGAGTGTGTCTGTGGGTGGATTTGAGGTGATTGTGGTGTGTATTTTGGGTGCGTTTGAGGTGCGTCTGAGAGATGTGTTAAAAGAGATTTGGGTTAATGGATACTTTTAGGGTGGGTGCGGCTAGCAAGGTGCCCGTTGTCTTGTTATAAACGTCTCATATATTCCAGATTCACAAAAAATGGCAACAATTTTTAAAGCTTGCAGTCCAAAACACACAGGTTTGTAGCTCTATCGTGACAAAAGCACAGACCCTTACAGACAGCCTCACACACAGCCCTGCACACACACACACACACACACACACACACACACACACACACACACACACACACACACACACACACACAATCCTCCTTTCACTACAAGGGTCACACACAAACGTTGCCACGGTCATCTATTCAACAATACAGGAACAAAGACACAGGGACAATACACTCACAATACACCCACAATATTATACAGAAATACCTAAGATATTCCACAAATATTTCAAAGAATATCAATCATACAGAATACAAGAAGTGGTGCCAAGGCACAGCATTCCCGTTCCCGGCAGTCATTTTAGTGCTGACTTATAAACAGCAACAGGATATCTAGTCAAAGATGTCACATATCAAATTTGGAGTAAATCGGGTGAAAATTGACGATTTTATGCCCATTTGAAATTTTAGGCCCGACCTACCTGACACTGACCCCCCTACCGTTAACTGGGGGGTGATCCCCCTAATGAGGCATGTTATAGGATGCAGATTTGAAAGATGCACCTTTAGGTTTGGGTTTCATGTCGATAGGACGAACTGGAAGGGAGTTACGGCGAAAAACGATATTTACCCGTCCCCGTTTCGCTTTTTTTTTTTTTTTTTTTTTTTTGGGGGGGGGGGCCTACTGTACAGCCTGGGCCTTGGCCCAACTAAGCTCTAAATCTAATCTGGTGATCAGAAGGTCATAGCCAATCAATCATCCCTGTCATTTTAGTCAAAATCGCACCAGTAGTTCTCGCGTAAAGTTGTTACAGACAGACAGACAAACAAACAGACAAACCGAATGAAAACAATACCCGACCCTCAGACCCTCCGGGGCAGGGACGGGTAATTAAGTGTTTTGCCCGAGAGCTCCATTATGATTCTATTATTATTATCTCCGGACGATTCTATTGAGCTTAGCATGGATCATTTTAAGCAGTCATATAGGGCTCTTAATATGACGTGTGTGTGTGTGTGTGTGTGTGTGTGTGTGTGTGTGTGTGTGTGTGTGTGTGTGTGTGTGTGTGTGTGTGTGTGTGTGTGTGTGTGTGTGTGTGTGTGTGTGTGTGTGTGTGTGTGTGTGTGTGTGTGTGTGTGTGTGTGTGTGTTTGTGTGTGTGTGTGTGTGTGTGTGTGTGTGACAAGGGGGGGGAAGAGAGAGATATCCCTTATTGCACCTTACTGTCCTCTTCTGTGTTACGTAAATCCTTCCAGTATCCCCATGCATAAATAACGATCTGGAAAAAGACATGATGAAGGAAATGGAAATCAAGAACAGAGTGAGTGAGAGAGAGAGAGAGAGAGAGAGAGAGAGAGAGAGAGAGGGGGGGGAGGTCCATCCAGCCCCCCCTCCCTTCACACGCCACAAACCCACACCAGCAGCACCGCCCCATCCATTCCCCGACCATAAACCCGCTGACCCGCCCTAACATAAACCATCCACACCCCATTCTCTTTCCCTTTTTTTTTTCCTTTCTTTTATCCACAGCCTTTATATTCAGCGTGATGGCTCCATTCCCCACCTCCCCTCTCCGTATCTAGACTTGCTGACCTTGTGTTGGAATCATTTTGCCGGTCAGACTCTTAGATATAGTTTGTTCAGTCTCTTGTTCCTCTTCGTCCATCGTGTCACACACACACATTGACCTTACACTGTATCAAACACCCCCATTTTCTTAACATTAGTTCCCATTAATTAAGAGATCCGTGACCTACATGAAAACAAACACCACTACTGATTTAATCGATAGGTAGATAGATAAATAGACTGATAGATAAATCGGTAGATAGATAAATAGATAGATAGAGAGATTGATAGACATATAGATATATAGCTGAGGAGATAGACGATTGGGTTAGGTATGTGAAAATGCGATCATACACTGAATGATGGTATATCGATAGTCAT
Source organism: Coenobita brevimanus (assembly GCF_032717465.1). Taxonomy (NCBI): domain Eukaryota; kingdom Metazoa; phylum Arthropoda; class Malacostraca; order Decapoda; family Coenobitidae; genus Coenobita; species Coenobita brevimanus. Next base: position 2,411,067 of record NC_137037.1, read on the forward strand.
AACTTAGAAATCGTGGGTATACGTCCACAGGCCTCTTCAGTCCCCCTAATGTCTGTAAAATGAATAAAAAAGAAAAGAATGAAAGAAAAATCCACCCTCAGAGGACAGCCAGCAGCTCCCTCGGCACCACGCATCGTCAGGCATGTTTTTGAATAAATTTGAAAGAGTGCGCAGAAACCACATATAGCACAGATAGCATTAAACACCGCAGTCAGGCTTAATCAGGAAATAATGCACTGCCACTCACCATAACCACCCAGACGCAGATTATATAATGTCTTCCCGAGAGATTTCGACGTGACGTGTGATTTGGGTCTATTGTACAACGTAAAATTTTGTATAGTAAGTGCCTACCGCAATACGTAAATAAGTAGCGGAGTGGCTCTCATGGCAACACTTTTCACAATAAGCACTAATCGCTGAAGTTGGTAGGCTAATAGCTGGCACCGCTGGTAGGAGGCACAGAAGGGCGGCAAGTTTGAAAAAGAGAGCGTTGGCGGGAGAGAGAAGAGCGTTGGCAGGAGAGAGAGGAGCGTTGGCGGGAGAGAGAAGAGCGTTGGCGGGAGAGAGAGGAGCGTTGGCGGGAGAGAGAGGGGCCCTAATTTCCTAGCTCTGCCCCCTAAGTGCAAGCCGGGGCAGGTTGGGTCATTAACTATGCAATTGCAGAAGTGCATGTCGACGCATTAGTTACGCAAGTGGACACCAACCCTTCTAGATGGAAAATACTACGCTAAGAAAAAAGAGTTGTGAAAATAAGCCGGATTATTAAAATACGTTAAATTCCAAGTTTTTAACACAATTATTTAAGAGATAGAGGTGCATTCTGTAGTTAAATTTACTGTATTTATTGAGGAAAAATCCATCACTTACCAGATATCGACTGTGAGCTTTTAGCAATGTAAATTTAAAACTGGCCATAAAAAAAAATAAAAGAGAGAGAGAGAGAGAGAGAGAGAGAGTCACCTAAAAATCACTACGTCCACGTCACAACAATAATGAATTTCGAAAACAATACATAAAAATTTTTCACCTCCCATTCCCTCATCCCTGACCAGATTATTGATAGGGTCCCTGTTGGTTTCGTTCGTTCCTATCTACAGAATGGAAGAGAGAGGATGATACGATGCAAAATAGACTGATAGATTAATAGAGAGGTAGATAGATGGATAGGCAGACGGACAGACAGATGGATAGTTAGATATGTAAAAAAAATTAGACACTGCTTTTTTACAATAGGCAGTGCAATCAGAGCAGAGAAGGAAGCAGACACGATGCCAAGGCAGCTAAGCAGTGAAAAAGCAGTGAGAGCAGAAGTGAAGCCAGTAAAGGATTAATTAGGATTTATTAGGATTTATCAGTGAGGGAGAGAGCAAGGCATATCAGACAAGAGAGATCAATGAGGAGGACAGTTCTATACTCTTTTTACACTAACTTGGCCTAGATTTCCGTCTTTTTGCAGCTTATTTCACGTAGCTCAGAGGCAGAGAAAGACAACAGTACAGCTCTACGTCTTTTTTCACGGCACTTCTTCGTGACCAGCATCATATTCTAGTGCTAATCCCTTGTCACAACTCAGCACTGAAGATGGAGAGATGGCAATTTTAGCCCAAGTTAAAGTAAAAAGGGTATTTGGTCTAAAATTGCCCTCTCTTCACTTTAATTGCTGGGAGGTAAACACTGCTTGACACTGGAATATGCTGCTAGTCACGAAGAAGTGCTATGAATCGGATGTGAAGCCATAGCAATGTCTTTTTCTGTCACTGTGGTACGTGAAATAGGCTGAAGGAGGACGAGAATTTGGGCCAAGTTGGGATAAAAGGAGTGTAGTTTTATCACCGCCAGATCTATGAGAAATCTTGTATAAACCATCAGTAGCATCAATGGTTGTATTAATTCAGTACGATGCAGCATTTTTTTTTTCTTTTTTCATTTTTTCCCACCCGCCATAGCGAAGCTGGTACTGTTTTCAAAATGCCTGTCTGTCTGTGTATCTGTCAGCACGATAACTTGGCAACCGCTCAAGACATCATCACAAAATTTCACAGGTGTGTAGTAGGGATGAAAATCACCTACGAGTTCGAAATTGGAGAAAGTAGGTCAAGGTCAAGGTCATATTCCAAGCCGCGCTAGATGTGTATCGGCTCGAGGCTAATGTGATTCCCTCCTTGGGGGGGGACCTCTAGTTCATACTTTCAGCAGACGATTTTATTCAGCTCAGGGGAGAGACCGCAAGGACTGGAGGGGTTGGCTGTGGCCCTCCTAACCCCCCCTGACCCCCCGGTGCTTTAATTGGCTTGGGGAAATTACCTGGTGGTGGATGGGATCGGATACAAATGATATCTTGAGTTGAAAGCGTTAACAGTTTCAGCAAGAACTGTCAACACCAACTTTACTGTCTATCTATCTGTCAGTGTGTCTATCTATCTATCTGTCTATCTGTCAGTCTGTCTGTCCGTCGATCTGTCTATCTATCTATCTATTACCAGACTTTTTTTTAAATCCCGTAAGGGGTGGCCACAAACAAATCGCCTCCACGTCATTTTGCTACCCTACTTCCAACTCACACCTCCCTCTCTCCACTCCATCCCTCCATCTCATCTCCATTCTCCCCCTCCCCTCTTCCCAGTTCACCACACTCACATTCACTCTCCTGGTCAGTCTCTCACTCTCCATCCTCTCCACACGACCAAATATTTTAGCATCATAAATAACACCATCACATAAATTTTCCATAATGACCCTCCCGCCATAATTGAAAAAAATCCTTCATTATAATTTATTTCTGCTTTTCCTATTAATAAATGCCCAGTTCAAGGCAATTTATTTTGAGTTATTCTTTATACTGAATATTAATTAAGTTTTACGGTTGTTCTATTCCTGGTGTTTTCAGGGCATGTTCTGGTGTTCTCAGGGCATGTTCTGGTGTTCTCAGGGCATGTTCTGGTGTTCTCAGGGCATGTTCTCTTCCTGGTGTTTTCAGAGCATGTTCTGGTGTTCTCAGGGCATGTTCTGGTATTTTCAGTTCATGTTCTGGTGTTTTCAGGGTATGTTCTCCTGGTGTTTTCAGGGCATATTTTCCATTTTCTCCACTTTAATTTAACCCAGAATTATCATCTCTCCATCCTGAATGCTGTGCTGTTGCAAGAGATTGACACTAAAATATGATGCTAGTCACGAAGAAGTGTGCTGTTGCAAGAGATTTACAGTAGAATATGATGCTAGTCACGAAGCAGAGTGCTGTTGCAAGAGATTAACACTAGAATATGGTGGCTAGTCACGAAGAAGTGCTAACCATTGCACTATCGGGCCCCCAAGAAACCCACACTGGCAATAAGTGGCTTCCATCCCTTTGGCTAGACACTCTATCTATCTATCATAGGCTGCTTCCCCCACGGAAAGGGAGGTAGCCGAGACAGGACGACACACTCCCCATTTACTCATCCATTCAAACACATTCATTCGCATCTTAGCCCCAAAGGGGAGAAGGGACAGATCCTCACTGCACCACACCGCACAAGGGTCAACTGCGCAGTGCAGTCAGTGACATCCACAGCAGAGCCCGACAGCAGAGCTGGTTTACCCCTGCCACATCATAATAGACCCATCCCCTTACCCGCACCTGACCTGACTAGCTTATCAGACCAAATGAGGGAGAATATCCCCTCAGGACTGCGTCATCATTTATTCATTCACAATTTCTCTCCATTTATTTCTGTCACGCACAGCCACTCTTCCTTGCTCAACAGACATCCCTCTCGCATCCAGCGCTCTCTTCACACTGTCCATCCATCCTATTCGTGGTCTCCCTCTCAGCCTTACACCTCTCACATCAGATCTAGTTATCTTTTTCACCAATCGCTCATTATCCATTCTCTCCATATGCCCAAACCATCGCAACACCCTCTGCTCAGCTCTACCAGCCATCTCCCGAACAACTCCAGTTCTCCTTCGCATTTCATCATTTCGTACTCGATCCATACGCGTCACTCCACACATATTCCTCAGACACCTCATCTCCATTACATTCAAATTTTTCCTCTCTGCTACACCCATATTCCATGTTTCAGCCCCATATAACGCAGTCGGTACCACAACACCCTCATACAGCCTTCTCTTTACATCTATTCTAAGCGAACGACATCTAAACACCTTTTTCATTCCTCCAAGCACCTTTCCTACTTCATTCATTCTAAACTTCACTTCTGCATCTATTCTTCCATCCACAGCAACATGTGACCCTAGATATTTAAAACACTCTACCTCCTCAAGCAACTCACCATTTAGAACTATATTTATCTTCCTACCATCTACCAACCTCGTACACTTCATCACTTTACTCTTATTCTCATTTACTTTCAATTTCCTCCTTTCACACACCCTTCCAAACTCCTCTACCAACTGTCTCAATCTCTCTTCTGAATCAGCCACCAGCGCAGTATCATCTGCAAACAGCAGCTGCTTCAGATTTCACTCTCCACCATCAACATTCACCAGACTCAGACCTCCACCTAAAACTCTTGCATTCACCTCCCTTACAACACCATCCATATAAATATCAAACAACCAAGGCGACATTACACATCCCTGTCACAGCCCCACTCTCACGGGAAACCAATCACTCACAGCATTTCCCACTCTTACACACACTCTACTATTTACATAAAAACTTTTCACCCGTTTTAGTAACCTACCATCAAGTCCATACAATCTTAAAACAGTCCACAAAGCCTCCCTATCAGTTCTATCATACGCTTTCTCTAAATCCATGAATGCCCAAAACACATCCTTGCCTTTCGCTAAATACTTGCCACACACTTGTCTCACAGCAAAAACCTGATCCACGCATCCCCTTCCTCTCCTAAAGCCACACTGCTCATCACCAATCACTCTCTCTGTACCCTCTCTAACTCTCATAATTAACACTCTACCACACACCTTACCTACAACACTCAACAGACTTATACCCCTAAAGCTAGTACATTCATGCTTATCACCGTTGCCTTTATACAACGGGACCACACAAGCACTTGCCCAGTCAATTGGCACCATAACTTTCACAAAGCACACATTCAACAGTCTTACTAACCAGTCAACAATAGTCACTCCACCACCCTTCAGGCATTCCACAGCACACCCATCCATACCTGCAGCTTTCCCTGTTTTCATCTCCTTTACTGCCATCTCCACTTCCTCCTTCGTGATCAAAGAATCATTCAACTCTCCCAACACATTTATTCCTTGCACCCTTCCATCCGCCACAAGCTCAGCCACCCTTTCCTCCTCTACATTTAACAATCTTTCAAAATACTCTGCCCATCTCTTCCTTACTGCATCCATCTCAATTAACATCCTTCCATCCTCCGCTTTTACTCGCTCTTCCTTCCCAGACTCTCCCTTTTGCACCCTTTTAACCTCCTTCCAGAACATTTTCTTATTCTGTTGAAAATTCTCAGTCATCCACCTACCCCACCTCTCATCTTCTGCCACTTTAGCATCAAGCACAGCCCTTCTCGCCCTATTCCTCTTTTCCTTATACCTCTCATATGACACTTCATCCTTCCTCTGCAGCCACACTTCATATGCACGTCTCTTCTCAGCCACAGCCATACTTACTTCCTCGCACCACCATTCACTTCCTTTTCTTACACCACCACCCACACGTCTCACACCACACATTCTGCATGCCCCACCACAGCACTCTTAAACACTGCCATTCCTCCTCAACACTGCCATTTTCCTGATCTTTCACTGCGTTCCACTCACCTTTCAATTTCTCCTGATACACTATCATTTTCTCTCTTTTATCCAACTCACTCACTTTCAAAACCTCCCTGCCACACCTAACCCTCCTAGCTCTCACCCATCTCTTACCTACTCTTAACTTTCCCTCCACCAGGTAGTGGTCAGACATACCTTCACCCTCCCCTTTCAGAACTCTCACATCCAACAATCTTCCTATTACATTCCTAGACACAACCACATAGTCCATCAAAGCTTTATCAACAACCATTCCACCCTCCTGTCTCACCCATGTATACTTATGAATATCTTTCTTCTCAAACAGCGTATTTCCAATCACCATCTCTCGCTCAACACACATCGCTATCATTCGTTCCCCATTTTCATTTCTTCCAGGCACACCATGCATACCAACTACACCTTCAACTGTTACATTTCTCACTCTAGCATTCAGATCTCCCATCATTACCACATTCACATTCGCTCCAAAACGCTGCAGACACTCATCAACATCATTCCAGAAAGACTCCCTCTCTTCTTCATCCCTTTCACTACCAGGCCCATATGCACTCACAAACACCCACAACTCATGTTCAAACTTCGCTTTCACCCACATCAGTCTCGATGACACCTCCTTCCATTCAATCACACTGCTGTACTACCGGACTCACTAACAAGGCCACACCTTCTCTTGCCCTTCCTCTATCAACACTGACAATCTTCCATTCACACTTCCAAACATAGACTCACCTTTCCCTTTCATCTTCGTTTCACTCAAAGCTAACACATCCAACTTTCTTCTCACAAACTTCTCCCAATCTCCTCCCTTTTAGCCTCAATCGTACTACATCCACGCACATTCATAGACCCAATCTTCAGTGTACGGGGATAACTCAATTCCCCATCCCTTTCTCTGGCCTGTCTCTTTTTAGGAACTAAAAAACAAAGGAGGGGGTCCCTAGTCCCCTCACCCCGCCCCTTTTAGTCGCCTTTTACGACACGCTAGACACACGTAACTATAAAGGGAAAACAGACAGCAACACAGTAGTCCATTTGAGGCTGTTTATTAGATAGGATATAAGACTATCTAATTTTATGCATAGAATTTAAGGATAGGAACGCAAGGAGGCCACACAGACCATTTTAGCCTGAGGTCTTTGCAGCTTCGTAAGACCTGCTGACCTGCTACCTGGCCACAGCTGATTACCTGGGACCGGGCACTCAACCAGGAGCGGTCTGATTAATTTGAGGATCGCCACAAAATGCTGTATGGAGTCTGTCCACCTGCCTGGCGATAATTGGCTCTAAAATGATGGGTAATGACGCTCAGGTGGGTGATTAGGGAAGTGGTTTGGGAGGGCAATGGAACACCGCGTCAAATCCAGTATGTTTTAGGAATATACAAGCAAACTATACGCCCCGTGGAGCGTGATCTGGAATTTGACTAACCCACAATTACACAACCTTTGATTAAGAAGCAGAGAAGTTATAAGAGTAATTTAACAACCAATCTGTAATCACTATATTTACGCTCTGTACATAGTGTTGCAATGTGGGAAGATAATCAAAGGCTGCTCTTACGTCTGAGGCAAATTTCGATACAATTGCACGCCTGGTGAGTTGCAGGCTATCAATTGCAACGGGTTTGATTGCCGGGGAGTCTGCAATTGAGGGATCATTAGCCGCTGGGGATGGGCCTTCACTCGTGTCCCATTTAGCGAAAACAGGGTTGGTTGGGTTAATGTTGCAATGGTTTCTCTTTCAATTGGTCTCTTCTCTTTTCCACTCCACCTGCATATTTTTGGTTTAGATTGTGTTATACTTAGTTTATATTATGTATGTGATGGAAGGATGGAGTGGAGAGGTATATGAGAGAGGGGGGTGTGAGCTGGGAGCAGGGCAGTGAAATGGAGGGGAACAGGGGGACATGAAGGTGATTTGTTTGTGGCCACCCCTTACGGGATTAAGGCGTCTGGCAATAGATATATAGACAGACTGTGTAAAATCTGTTTGAAACCTAAAGATACATAGATCTAATTCAAATCTCAATGGATCTAGTGTACTTTCTCGCCTCAGTAATATTATGGCGTAGTTTGATGGGATTCCTTTTGTTTTCATTGGCTGTTCCTCCGAGCCGACACCCTCCCTGGCCAAACTCTCTCGTCGACTGAGAGAGCTCCCTAACACCTTTTCCTAGGCGATTTATTTTGCTTATTGCACCTTTCCGCTCTCTTCTCTGTTACATAAATCCTTCCAATATCACCATACACTGCAAAAATAACGTAGAAAAGGATAGTAACCAGCCATATCCAAAAATAAATCGCAAACAAATAGGTGTTAGGGAGCTTACTTTACCAAGGCATGGGATTAAGAGCCATATTATAGGATTAAGGGCCATATTATATGGGATTAAGGGCCATATTATAGGATTAAGGACCATTTTATATGGGATTAAGGGCCATATTATAGGATTAAGGGCCATGTTATATGGGATTAAGGGCCATATTATAGGATTAAGGGCCATATTATAGGATTAAGGGCCAGGATTATAGGATTAAGGGCCATATTATAAGATTAAGGGCCAGGATTATAGGATTAAGGGCCATATTATAAGATTAAGGGCCATATTATAGGATTAAGGGCCATATTATAAGATTAAAGGCCATATTATAGGATTAAGGGCCATATTATAGGATTAAGGGCCATATATTAGGATTCAGAACCATATTATAGGCAGAATATGACAGCATCACACCTACATAGCCTCTTCACAGCACTTCTTCGTGACTAGCATCATTATCTAGCGTTAATCTACTGTTAAAACGCAGCAAATCTGGATGGAACGCGGCGCTCTGTTATCTTGTTTTTGTTTTTCTTGGAGGGAACAATTTTGCGGACTTCTGGCCTTGGGTTCCTTCTTCCTTACATTAAAAAAAAGAATGATGGCGTCCGGATACGTCTCGTGGGTAAATATTATGAAAGAAAAAAGGAAGAAATTAATTTGTTTTAACGAAAGCCAGATTCAAAATATAACCGTCACAGGCAAGACAAGCGA
>NC_137037.1:2422360-2487360 GCF_032717465.1 Coenobita brevimanus
ATGAGTCAGCCTGTGTAAACTATCCCTCAATCCCGTTAGGGGTGGCCATAAACAAATCGCCTCCATGTCGCCCTGTCCAATGCCACTTCACTGCCTTGCTCCCAGCTCACACCTCCCTCTCTCATTTACCTCTCCACTTCATCCCTCCATCTCATCCTTGGCCTCCCCCTCCCTCTCCCCCCCTCCGCGTCACTCGCATACACTCTCCTCGTTAGTCTCTCGCTCTCCATCCTCTCCACATGGCCAAACCACCCCAGTGTATTTCTCCCTTACGCTGAGTAAAGGTGTCCTCGTACTGAAGAGGTTGCAGCGTGGCGGCAGGGGATATAGGCAGAGACAAGGCAGGGCTAAGCAGGGCAGGGCAGGGCAGGAAAGGTAAGGCAAGAGAGGCAGGGCAGGGCAGGGCAGGGCAGGGCAGGAAAGGTAAGGCAAGAGAGGCAGGGCAGGGCAGGGCAGGGAGGGAAAGGTAAGGCAAGAGAGGCAGGGCAGGGCAGGGCAGGGCAGGTAAGGGAAAAGAAACAGGGCAGGGCAGGGCAGGAAGGGAAAGGTAAGGCAAGAGAGGCAGAAAAGTAGGGCAAGGTTAGGCACAGGAGGTGAGGCAGGGAAGGACAGGGGAGGTAAGGCAGTAGACGTGGAGAGGCAGGGGAGGGCAGGGCAGGGCAGGGGAGGTAAGGAGGCTGAAGCAGGGCAGCAGAGAAGAGAAGGGAGGTGTGTGAAAAAAAAAAAAAAAAAAAAGGGAATGTACAAGGGGAGGGGAGGAGAAGGCAAGGGAGGGAAGGAGATGGAAGGGGAGGGGAGGGGAAGGCAGGGGAGATAGGGAGGGGAAGACATGTGGGGTGTCCTGGAGCGAGGCAGGTGGGGTGTCCTGGGGCAACAGTACCGGCTTGTGGCTCCTCTATGGCGGGACTCAGTGGTGCGGTACACAGCTACACCTCACTCGGTACTCACACGGTCACACCCTCCTCACACACAGATCACACAGTCCTCACAGCTCCCTCAATGCTCCTCACACACCTCACATACTCCTCATTCCTCACAGCTCTCCTTAGACTCATTCCTTCACCTCAGACACCTCTCACAAGCCTCCAAGTCCTCAGTTCCTCTCTCATTCATTCCTGCTCCACACGCACCACACCTTACACAACTCACACATGCCACACAGCTTCTCCTTTCATTCACCACACACCACATACCCCACACATTCTTCACAACTCTTTCCAAACTCAACCCACGTTCCTAACAAGCTCCACGCAGCTCACCTATGCTTATCAGTCCATCTTTCCTTTCCACTCACATCACTCACACATTCCTCACTGCTCCTCCAAGCCTCCTCATCTTTTTTCACATCGCTTTCATACCTCCTCAATCACCCCACACCTCACACACACATCACACAACCCACCTATTCCTTCCAGCGCCTGCACTTCTTGTTCTGCATCTCACTCAACTCTCACATTTCTTATATTTCTCAAGCTTCCTCCAAAATTCCTGCCCACACTCACCAACTCACATATATACTTCAAAGCTCCTACAAGACACCTTCCTGCACACGCCATCCATCTCCCTCGCCTCACATACTTCTCACATACTTCTCACAGCCCTCCTCACTACATACAACACACTCACACGGTTCACAAATTCACCACACTTGCCCCATTGCTGCCTCCACCTCCACACACTCTCTCACAACATTCAGAACTTGTGAAGACTCTCATAGCATTGGATGACCTTATTCTTAAGCCACACATCGCGGACATACGGAGGAGCCACTAATTACTGAAAGCCATGTGTGCAAGCCATGGTGAGAGTGCAGCGTGTTTTGCGTCTATAACTCCTCAGTGAAAGCACTCCGGAACGCGGCACGCAGGCTGATTACACCCACTTGATCACCCTTGTTCCATAAATGATCGTCAGTAATTGGCGCCTTGCATACGATTTCGGTGTCAATTTTACCGACAGAGATCTCCCCGAAGCTGAATAAACCCGTCTATAGCTGGCCTGAAATATCCACTGTGGACGTGTATGTGCTCAAGTCATTTATATGCCTTTGCTGAAGTTGGCGAAGATATATCGTAGTGAAGTGGTTAGCTAACGAACACCTCTCAATCCTTCTTTGCTAAACTAACAACGAAGCTGAGACGTTGACGAGAATAGTGCATGATCGTTCTGAAGTAGTTACAATTACGGCTGTTTGACTCTAATCGACTCCCGGAGATTATATTATTATTTTCTTTTCAAGACATGGCGTCCTTTTAAGAATTTTCATAGAATTCTCGACTATATAAATAATTATCCGGGATTCAGCAGCCTCTCTTACTTTATCTATCCATTGCCAGACGCCTCAATCTCGTAAGGGGTAGCCATAAATAAATCGCCTCCATGTCGCCCTGTCCCCCGCCATTTCATTGCCCTGCTCCCTGCTCACACACACCCTCTATCATATACCTCTCCACTCCATCCCTCCATCTCATCCTTGGCCTCCCCCTCCCTCTCCCCCCCTCCACCTCACTCACACTCTCCTCATCAGTCTCTCACTCTCCATCCATCTTACTTATATAGCGATCCAATTTGCACACAATTCCTCACCATTGCCCTCTCTATCAGCGTCCATAACACAACGCGCTGTCTACCTTCCCGGTCACCCACACCACACCACCTCTCCACACCACCTGTCCACACCTTCCACTCTTACCACACACTGTCATATATCTACACATCGTCTTGATTTATTGTCTTTCTCCAGGCTTTTAATTCGATATTTGTAGATTATGTGCCTTTTGCTTGAATTTTAATACTGGTAGGTGGTGGCCATCGTCATCCACTCACTTGATGTAGTGCTGCCTACTCTTCTTTAGGTGACTTTCCACTGACTGACAAGCATAATGGTTTCTTGTAACCCAGGAAATAATTTATAACGCTGGGTGGTAACCATGTAACTAAATAACAGGATGATGTGAAGCCTACTATAGTGCCCCTGTTAATTCGGTGGAGAGACGCAAATGCGGCGTCCATGAGGGAACATCGTTGTGGCAAGGCGCTGTCTACTGCAAGGCCACATCTGTTCACTGCATAAGACAGCCCTGCAGGGTCAGTTCCTTGCCTGTGATTGATGGGTCTGCTCGGCCGTACAGACAGGGGTTACTGGACAACAACAGCTCATGGACATACGGATTAATAGCAACAGCACAAGACAGACAGACAGGATGGATGTAAGGGGTACACCTGAGCCAGTCACCGCCGCCTCCATGAATTGCAAATGGAAAATGCCTTATACAGCCCTGGCGATACATCCAGAACTGGCTGCTCAACAAAATTTACATGAGATGGAGTCAGCGAACGAGACTTAAAAAAAAAAACGTGGACGCCGTCAGTGTGGACCCGGGTTCTCGTCTCCTCGGCTCGTCAACCCCCAATTTTCCCTCACTTAGATTATCTTGTTGATTGAGATGGGTCCCAGGGCCGCACCGCCAGCTTGGAGGGAGGGCGGCGTGAAAGGAGGGGGAGGCAAGATCGCACCGTCTGGAGGGAATAAACCGCAAGAGAGAAAATATCACGCACGCCTAGTCCTTGCGTTAATTGGCATAGTAGATTTTGTTTTTTGTTTTTTTCGTAAATTATTTTGTATGTTACACCTTGGTATGTTCAGGTGCGTTGCCTATTTTATTCATATCGATCAAGTTAACATGCTGTGTGTGTGTGTGTGTGTGTGTGTGTGTGTGTGTGTGTGTGTGTGTGTGTGTGTGTGTGTGTGTGTGTAATAAAAATGTTGAAAGAAAAAAAAGGTAAGAAAATAATGTACTACTGCTTGTTAGTGATGAGTACACCTGACCCTGCCTGACCCCTGCCTGACCCCAGCCTGACCCCTGCCTGACCCCAGCCTGACCCCTGCCTAACCCTGCCTGACCCCTGCCTCACTGGGCCCGTGCTCAGCGCTCTCTCATCACCTCCACAATTCACGTGATCTGGGCAGCAATTTTGGCCCCGTGCCCGTGCCTCTCTCTCTCTCTCTCTCTCTCTCTCTCTCTCTCTCTCTCTCTCTCTCTCTCTCTCTCTCTCTCTCTCTTTTTGTCTCCTTACTTACTCATTCACTCTCTCACATTTCTCCTCTCCTCACTCGCTCACTCACTCTCTTACTCTCTCCCCACTCACTCTCTTACTCTTTTCTCCTCACTTACTCAGTTCTTCCTCTCCTTTCAGTCACTCACTCACTTTTCATGCCTCCTCATTCACTCATCCACACACTCTCTCTGCCTATCACTACTTCACTCCTCCTACTCCTCATGCACTCACTATTCCTCTCCCCTGAACCAGAAGAAGAAGTAAAGGAAGGAAAGAAAGAAGAGGAAGAAGACGAAGAAGAAGATGATGATGATGATGATGATGATGATGATGATTGGTGATGATGAAGAAGAAGAAAAAGAAGAAGAAGATGATGATGATGATGATGATGATTGATGATGATGATGATGATGATGATGATGATGATAATGATAATGAAGACGAAGAAGAAAATGGTGACGATGATGATGATTACGATAATGAAGAGGAAGAAGAAGGAAATGATGACGATGATGATAATAATGAAGATGATGATGATGAAAAAGAAAGAAAGAAAGAATGACAGCAATAATAATAATAATAATAATAATAAGGCTCAGCTCAGTGCCTACCTACTGAAGCATCACTATAAAGACAGGTAATCTATATATGCTGAGGCCAAAGTTTCACCTAGAACACGACCATCAATAGTCAATTTACATCCTGGCATTCGCCGGTTAAGGAAGCTCCCTAACACCATTTCTTAAGCGATTTATTTTGTTTATTACACCTTACTGTTCTTTTCTGCTACATAAATCCTTCCAATATCGCCATACTCTGCATAAATAACGTACAAAAGGACATTAACCTCTCATATCAAAAATAAATCGCTAAGGAAGAGGTGTTAGGGAGCTTCCTCAACCTACGGCCTAAGAATCGAACACAAGGAGAGTGTGAGAGAGGAAGAGAGAGAGAGAGAGAGAGAGAGAGAAATTGGAGGGGAGGAGGAAGAGAGGAAAGAAAACAGGAAGATGATGAAAGACTGCGTTTAAATTGGACGGGGGGAGGGAAAGGGGTAGAGGAAGGGGAAGGAGACTGAAGGAGAAGGGAGAGGGGGAGGGGAGGGGAAGGGAGAGGGGGAGGGAGAAGGGGAGGGGGAGGGGAGGGGAAGGGAGAATGGGGAGGGGAAGGGGAAGGGGAAGGGGGAGGGGAAGGGGAGGGGAAAGGAAAGGGGAAGGGAAAGGGGGAGGGGGAGGGGAAGGGGAAGGGAAGGGGAAGGGGGAGGGGAGGGGAAGAGCAAGGGGAAAGGGATGGGGGAGAGAGAAGGGGGAGGGGAAGGGGAAGGGGAAGGGGGAGTGGAAGGGGAAGGGGATTACATAGGATTACACAGGAAAGCAAACAGCAACAGACCTTATGGTCCTTTCGAGGCTGCTTGTTACGGAGAAGACTATGACTACAAGATCTAACTCTACATGCTGAAGGATAAGGATAGTAAAGCAAGAAGGCTCCCCCCACCACCAAACCCTCCAGGAAAAAGTGAGAAAAACCACCATGCAGCATGGAAAAACTGACATGGAAATTTCATAGGAAACACAGGAAAGGAAAAGTCACATTCTATAATACTTTGTCTAAAAGCTACCCGATTAAGTAACCTGAAAGTGAAAGTAATCAAATAAACTAATAGTTACGGCATGACATTATAAACGGGTCTATCTATTTATCTATTGCCAGACGCCTCAACCCCGTACGGCGTGTCCACAAACAAATCGCCTCCACGTCACTCAGTCCCCCGCCATTTCACTGCCCTGCTCCCAACTCACACCCCCCTCTCTCATATACCTCTCCACCCCATCCCTCCATCTCATCCTTGGCCTCCCCCTCCCTCTCCCCCCTCCACCTCACTCACATACACTCTCCTCGTCAGTCTCTCACTCTCCATCCTCTCCACATGGCCAAACCTTCTCAGTGTGTTCCTCCTAACGCTTCCTATCACATCCACATCCACACCACAACGCTCCTTTATATCCTCATTTGTCAGCCTGTCTCTCCATGTGACTCCACAGGCTCCTCTTAAATAACTCATTTCCACTGCTCTCACTCTTGACTTGTGTCCTTCCAACAACATCCAAGCTTCACTTCCATACGTTAGAGTTGGTATCACAGTACTGTCATGTAGTAACTTTTTCACTTCCATGCTCACTTCCCTGTTTCTTATCACTGATTTCAAGGAACCAGCAACCTTTCTTTCCTGCTGTACCCATTCAAGCACTTCACCCTTCAAACTTCCATCCTTACTCATCACACTACCCAAGTACTTAAACATACTCACATTTCCTATTTCCTCACCATCCAACCTCACTGTACATTCACTGACTTCACCTCTCTCAAAGACCATCACTTTACTCTTCCCTGCATTCACCTTTAAATTTCGTTTCTTACACACTCTCCCAAACTCATGTACCAAACCTTGCAGCTCCCCTTCGTCTTCACTCAACAACACAGTATCATCTGCAAACAACAGTACAGGGTGTTTCCGAACACTATCCTCTCTCACCAGGGCCACTCCAACATCCACTGCCCTACCTTGTACCTCTTTTATTACCCCATCCATGTACGGATTGAACAACCATGGAGGCATGACACATCAATGTTTCAACCCAACCTTCAAAGAGAAAAATTCACTCAGTTCACCATCCACACGCACTGCAGCCTTAGCACCATCATACATACTCTTCACAGCATTCAACAACTTCCCATCTACTCCATATATTCTTAATACTTTCCACAATCCTTGTCTATCCACCCTTTCATATGCTCTCTCCAAATCCATGAAAGCCGCATACAACTTCTTTCCCTTCTCTAGCAACGTCTCCACTAAAGACCTCAGAATGAATATCTGATCTACACAACCTCTTCCCTTCCTAAAGCCTCCCTGTTCTTCTCCAACTAATTCCTCTGTTCTTTCTCTAACTCTGTCAATAAGTATCCTGTCATACACTTTTCCTATTATACTAAGAAGACAAATGCCCCAATGATTACCACACACTTCTTTTTCCCCTTTTCCTTTGTATAAGGGAATAATTATACCTGACTTCCAAACCTCCGGAACTCTACATTCCTCCCAGCCCAATCTGCACATCTTCCACATCCATTCTACTACCATCTCTCCCCCATGCTTCAGCATTTCACCACACACTCCACCAATTCCTGGGGCTTTCCCCAATTTAACTTTCTTCATTTCTTCCACAACTTCTATCCTACTGATTTCTTCCTGTCTTCTCACCTCCCTCCTTTTCCCAGCCATTCCCCAGTCCTTATACTTGCGTTACTTCCATCCTGTATGTTAAACAATTCCTTAAAGTGTTCTCTCCATCTGCTCACTTTTTCTCCCTTCTCCACTAGTAATCTACCATTTTTCTCTTGCACTCCCCTGCTAACTTCACTTCCACCCTGTCTTACTCTCTTCACCTCTTTCCAGAACATTATCTTACAGTCCCTCCACTTTACACTCAAATTCCTTCCAAATTCCTCATCCACTCTCTTCTTACTCTCTCTTACTAATCTTTTCACCTCTCTCTTTCTTTCTACATATAACTCTCTCTTCCGCCTCTCAGCTTCTTCCACGTCCCTATTTCTCATCCATTCACTGTATGCTTTCTTCTTTTGTGCCACAGCCTGTCTCACCTCTTCATTCCACCACGCTGTTCCTTGCAACCCCCTCCGTCTTCTCTTCATCCCACACACCACATCACATGCTGCACATATTTCTTCTGTGAATATCCTGCACACACCTTCCATGTCCCCCATCTGCTCCAATTCATATTTACCCAATTGTTCCTCCACTTCTCTCTTATATTCTGTCTTTTTCTGATCCTCTTGTAACCTTTCCACTCTGCTTGCAACTACTCCTTCCTCCCGTCCTTCCCTTCTACTATTTCTCCATCTTACTTGGATCTTGATTCTGGCCACCAGCACGTAGTGGTCAGAAAGTCCACTCCCCCAGCCTCTATAAGCTCTTGCATCCATTACACATCTTCGCATCCTTTCATCCACACACACATAATCAATCATTGCCTTCCTTTCATTCAGTTCACCACCCACCCTTCTCATCACTCGCCATGTATACCTGTGGATCATTTTGTGCCTGAAGAGGGTATTGGCTATCACCAACCCCCTCCCGGCACAAATGTCCACTAACGCACTCCCATTCTCATCTATCTCAGAAGGCACACCCCACTCACCAACTATTCCATCCACCTTCACATTCCCTACTTTACCATTCATATCACCAATCAAAAACACTCTCATTCCTTCCAAACTTTTCCATGCACACTTCCACATTTGTCCAGAACTCTTCTCTCACTCTGCTTGCACGATCTTGCGTTGGCGCATACACGCACACAATCACCAACATTTGTATTCCAACTTTCAATCTTACCCACACAATCCTTGATCCAACTGATCCATACTGTCTTATGTTCTTCTTCCATCTGTTACTCACAACAATACACACTACGTTGAGTTAATGGGGCGTCTGTGGACATACCGTGGAAACTACAGAGTGCACAGTGTGGATGTTTAGGGGAACAGGAAGGGGGAGGGAAGGGGAAGGAAGAGGGGGAGGGAGATGGGAGAGAGGAGGGGAAGGGGGTGGGGGAAGGGGGAGGGCGACACTGGAGGGATTAACGTTGCACTGAATAGGACAGTAAGGTGTAATAAGCAAAATACATCGCTTAAGAAAATGTGTTAGGGAGCTTCCTTACGCCGGTGAGATTTGTCTAGGGCCCGTTTATCCACACCGTAGCACTTCTTCGTGACAAGCAGCATGGTTTAGTGTTGGTATCTTGTTATATTTCGAGTTTCAAGAGAGAGAGAGAGAGAGAGGTGGGAGGAAGGGGCAGAGGGATAGATTGGAAGAGAGGGAGAGGAAAGGTGTTGCCGGAGGGGCATGTGTGTGTGTGTGTGTGTGTGTGTGTGTGTGTGTGTGTGTGTGTGTGTGTGTGTGTGTGTGTGTGTGTACTGCTTCGGGTGATACATGCCTACGTCTTTATTGTCTTTTTATGCAGCCATGCTTGTGAGCTGCCGGGGTTCTCTCTCTCTCTCTCTCTCTCTCTCTCTCTCTCTCTCTCTCTCTCTCTCTCTCTCTCTCTCTCTCGTTATAATGTCATCACCACTCACTCATCACTACAATCATCTGCATTTTCGTAATAATAATAATAATAATAATAATAATAATAATAATAATAATAATATATCCCCATCACGACTTAAATCATCTTTATCATCGCAATCACCATCACTTTCACCATCATCATTATCATCATCATCACCATCAACCTGAGCATCACAGCCATCATCACCATTATCATCATAACTTTCATTACCACTGTCACCACCATCATCGATTTTTTCTGTGCCAGATTATCATCACTATCATCATCATCACATCATCACTACCTCCACTACACGTATCACTGCCATCACCACCAATTGCACGGTCATCACCACTACACCGCACATCATCATCATCATCATCATCATCATCACTCGTACCTCCATTCCTATCATCATCACCATCACCACCACCTCGCCTGTCATCATCATCATCACCCAAACTTTCATTTCTGTCATCATCATCATCATCATTATCATCATCATCATTACCACTACCTCTCCTATCATCATCATCATCATCATCATCATCATCACCCGTACCTCATTCCCAACATCATCATCATGCTTATCACCACCACTCTCCAGTATCATCATCATCATCTTCACCACCACCATCTCTCCTATCATCATCATCATCATCACCTCTCCTATCATCATCATCATCACCTCTCCTTTCATCATCATAATCATCATATTCATCACCACCCGCCCCTATCATCATCATAATCATCATATTCATCACCACCCGCCCCTATCATCATCATCATCACCTCTCCTATCATCATCACCTCCACCACCTCTCCTATCATCATCATCCACATCATACTCATCACCACCCTCCCCTATCATCATCATCATCATCATCACTAACCCCCTCATTACTCTTACCTGCCTCAAATTAACCAATCTCACGGGGCCATTTACCTGACCTTACCTGCTACAAAATAATTAACCTGTAATTACCTGAGTGGCTGATCTAAACTCATTAATAGAGGTAGGGGCAGTATGGAAATGAGGCCAGGTGGGAGGGGGAGGGGAGGGAGTGGGAAGGGGGGAAAAGGGAGGGAGGGAAGATAGTCTGAGGGGAAGGGGGAGGAGGAAGGGAGAGGCGTTTGAAGAGAAGGGAGGAAGAAGGGACAGAAGGGAAGGAGGGAGGATGGTCTGGGGAGAAGGGAGGAAGAAGGGAGATGAGGGAGGCAGGGGGGATAGACCGGGGAGAAGGAGGAGGCAGGGAGGATAGTTTGGGGAGAAGGAGAAGGCAGGGAGGATAGTCTGGGGAGGAAGGGGGAGGCAGGGAGGATAGTCTGGGGAGGAAGGGGGAGGGAGGGAGTAGAGTGTGGGGAGAAGGGTGATGAAAGAGTGATGATGAGGGTAATGAGAGGAAGATGGACGGGGTGAAATGAAACCTTCGCGGGAGATTGAGGTGACTGGGGAGAAATGAGAAAGAGATGGTGAGCGAGGAGGAGGGAGGAAGTGAAGGGGAGAGGGATAGAAGAGGTGGAAGGAAGTGGGATAGAGGAAGCGAACGAAAAATGGGTAGGGAAAGAACGAATACTTACGAATAAACGAAGATGAATGGAAGGAAATTCGTGGATGAGGGGTGGATGGGGGAAAGAGGTAGTGAGCAGAAACAGGAAGAGGAAAAGAGGAAGAGGAAAGGGGGAGAGCAAGAAGAGAGGACATGGAAGGTTGAAGGAGATGGGGAAACTCAAGGAAATGAATATGAATTGGGAATAGTGGAAAAAATTAGCTTAGAAAGAAGGACAGGAACACGGAGAGAGATGGTGGAGAGAAAGGAGACAATTTAGGAGAGAGATAGAGAGGCAGGTAGACAGACTCATTAAAAACCAGGTATTTATCTAGAGTCACTTGGGCCGCGTCCGTCAGTCGTCTGTCTGCTTTAGAAACACACCTGTCTGTCTCTTCTAACACCTTATTATTATTATTATTATTATTATTATTATTATTATTATTATTATTATTATTATTATTATCATTATTATTATTACTGTTATTACTACTACTACTACTACCACTACTACTACTACTACAACTATTATTATTATTATTATTATTATTATTATTATTATTATTATTATTACAAGGTTGGTATTTTCAGTATTTTCATCCATCCCTTCTCCCTTCCCATCTCTCCTTCCCTACACCTAATCCCGCTGCTTCCATCCTTCCCTTCCCTCTCCTCAACCCCCCCAGCCTCTCTCTCTCTCTCTCTCTCTCTCTCTCTCTCTCTCTCTCTCTCTCTCTCTCTCTCTCTCTCTCTATTCATTCCTCAAGACACTGCATTTTCTACTTAATCTGCTGTGTCTTCTAAATCAACAGCATTTCTACATATGTGTTTCCTCACTGTTTACCGTTGCTCTTTTTACTGGTCTGATATTTCCGTTAACGGCAAAAACGGTAACAGACCTGGGGGTGCCTCGAGCGAAGAAAAATCCTCTATACTCTTTTCACCTTAACTTGGCCCAGATATTCGTCCTCTTGAAGCTTATTTCCACACAGCAGCAGAAGAAGACAATACTACCGTTCTCTCTCCTCAGAGCACTTCTTCGTGACTAGCATCGTAATCTAGCGTTAATCTATCGCTACGCCTCAGCATTTAGATGGCAATTGTCAGCACTTCTTCGTGACTAGCATCGTATTCTAGCGTTAATCTATTGCTAAGCCTCAGCATTTAAGATGGAGAGATGGCAATTGTCAGCACTTCTTCGTGACTAGCATCGTATTCTAGCGTTAATCTATTGCTACGCCTCAGCATTTAAGATGGAGAGATGGCAATTGTCAGCACTTCTCCGTGACTAGCATCGTATTCTAGCGTTAATCTGTTGCTACGCCTCAGCATTTAGATGGCAATTGTCAGCACTTCTTCGTGACTAGCATCGTATTCTAGCGTTAATCTATTGCTACGCCTCAGCATTTAAGATGGAGAGATGGCAATTGTCAGCACTTCTTCGTGACTAGCATCGTATTCTAGCGTTAATCTATTGCTACGCCTCAGCATTTAGATGGCAATTGTGAGCACTTCTTCGTGACTAGCATCGTATTCTAGCGTTAATCTATTGCAACGCCTCAGCATTTAAGATGGATAGATGGCAATTGTCAGCACTTCTTCGTGACTAGCATCGTATTCTAGCGTTAATCTATTGCAACGCCTCAGCATTTACGATGGAGAGATGGCAAATTTAGGCCAAGTTGGAGTGAAATGAGTAAAGTATTCTCCTAACTTTCGTGATCCCGTCCTCTCCATAGTTTTTTTTTTTTTTTTTTTTTTTTTTGAGGGGGGGTCACATTAATAATCATTTTTTTTAGTGGTGAGTCATGGGGTTCAATAATGCTTCTCCTTTTTTAAACCAATTTAATTACTTACCGCTATATTCATCTTTACTTTCATGTCTAAAACACTCTATTAATCGTGCCTCTCTCTCTCTCCCTCTCTCTCTCTCTCTCTCTCTCTCTCTCTCTCTAAGCCTGGTATCTTACTCATTTTTATTTTCATGTCTAAAACACTCTATTAATCCTGCCTCTCTCTCTCTCTCTCTCTCTCTCTCTCTCTCTCTCTCTCTCTCTCTCTCTCTCTCTCTCTTTCCCTCTAATCCTGGTACCTTCCTCTGTGGACAACTTGGTGGGCAATATTTAATACATGATGTTCTCTCTCATATAGCATCATTATGGCACTACATTTAGCTCACACACACACACACACACACACACACACACACACACACACACACACACACACACACACACACACACACACACAAATATGTACACTACATTCATGTATTCAAAAGAGCACACAAAGATAATGAGGTAAAAAAAACGTAACAATGAAAACACACACACACACACACACACACACACACACTCACACACACACACACACAACAACAACAACAACAACAAACAACACACACACGGCAGCACAAAGGCCAAACACGTGTATACAGCTGCCGGCAAAACAAACAGGTGTGCAAAACGGCCTCTAGTGTGCTTTGATCTTGTTTTGTTGTTTTTTCCTGCACGATTTTAGGTGAGTTTTTGCATCTATCATCATTATCTACTACGGTATATCATTTTCCTTTCTATCATTTTCCTTCCACTTCTTCTTCCTCGTTGTCCTACGTCGTCTCTCCTCATGGCGGTGCGTTTCCTGGTTTCTTCTCCCTGTCTTCCCTTTCTCTAAAATTCTCCATTCTCTTTGCGTCACCATTATACTATCATTTCCCTTCCTGTATATGTTTTTTTTTTTCCACTAATTTTCCTTCAAAGTCTCCTGCGTCTCCTTTCCTCATAATCGCATGTTCTCTTGTTTTCCTCTCTCTGTCTTCCTTTCCTCGACACTCTTTTCAAAAGGGCTCACTCTCTTGCTTCACATGTAATTACTCTTGCCTCCACCTGCGTTTCCTCGGCCTTACTTCGTCGCCTTAATTGTGAGGTATGAGGTAAATGTTGCGGCTCGTGTGTGTGGGCAGAAAGGGATGAAAGTAATATGAAGTTGACCGCCCCCTACCCTCTGCCGCCCTCCCCACCACCCCACCTCACTCCTCTCTTAACTTTAATTAAATTTCAGCTCAGTATATTTAAGATGCATCCGCCTCGGTAATATCACCTGGACACACACACACACCGCCCTCCCAGTACACCATTCTTGTCACCAGTCGAGGTAGCTGGTCTGTGTCTTTATGTAACTTTGTGGTCATCGTTAGCCTCTCCACTGCCACGATGCCATTTTATAAACAACATATCTCCACACGACATAACTTAGGCTAGAACAAAAAATAGCAAAGAAAAGATTATTGCAGACTTTAATTATCTATCTATTGCCTGACGCCTTAATCCCGTCAGGGGTGGCCACCAACAAATCGCCTCCATGTCGCCCTTTCACCATTTCACTGCCCTGCTCCCAGCTCACACACCCCTCTCTCATATACCTGTCCACTCCAGCCCTCCGTCTCACTTGTAATCCCACCAGTTTGATGTCTAACTATGAATAAATCCATCTGAAGGTAACGGTAAATAGAATACGTTCACTGATTCATAAACTTATATTTGAATCTGCTTCGGTGTTGGTGGGGCCTCGCTGTCTAATCTCCCTCCGCCAGACCTGACTAACACCCGCATGCATAGTCTGACCTTTCGTGCAATTCTCATATTGTTTTTCGCCTCTGGGAATTAAAACAAGCCTTCCCACGCGATATGTTGCAAGCACGACAGCCTTTGATCGTGTGTGATGAAAGCTCTCACCTGTTCTGTCACCTGGGTATCGAGTCACCTGCTCTCAGCCCACGCAGGTGATGATCAAGCTGTGTGACCAGACACATTGGTAGGTCGGGAAGCTATCTATTTATTACCAGAATTATAAGAAAATAATTATGAAGCCCCCTACAGCTGCTGAACGTCTCCTCTTGCCTCTTGCTTTGCCCAAATAAAAACATCACTGGTGCTGAACCGGAAAAGGAAGTGAACAGCATCCCACAATTGGATAATACCACTGATATACGAATAAAAGATCATCATCATCATCGTCATCATCATTATCACCATCATCATCATCACCTTCATCGTCATCTAATCCTGTATTGCCCCATGGGGAGCGTAGGAGCCCCGGGCTAGGCAAGTTGGTCCTGACACTTAAGATGAGAGTGACCAACCTCACTCATCCCTGAGTGGCATTACATGAGCAATAAAACCCAACCACACCTTGGATATAAACCTTCACCGACACAATTCGGTCGGAGAGCCTTAATTACCCACTAAACCACCAGGCGCCATAATTTGGTTATATAGTTACCACCCAGCGTACTAAATGGTTTCCTGGTGTACAGGAAACCTTGGCTTCGTCAGTGTAGTCACCAGTAGATACAAGGAAGAAAAAAGAAATAATGAAAGAAAGACAGAAGAGGAAGGAAGGAAGAAAGGGCAGACACTGGAGAACAACACTACATCGAGTGAGTGGATGGTGAGCGTCCCCTGCAATCAAAAAAGTGTCTCTACTTAAAAAAAAAAAAAAAATGTTTTCAGACATGCATCAACAGACGTTGGAGGATGCACACACACACACACACACACACACACACACACACACACACACACACACACACACAGGAGACAAACAAACAAACAAACAAACACACGCGAACAAACAAACACGCTCACACACACACACACACAACCAACCTATCTATTTATCTATCTGTATTGCGTGTTTGCTCACTGGAATATTATTTCTGACTATTGTGTCCTTAAAGAGTGTGTAATCAAGAGTTAGAAATAAATTAAACTCTCTCTCTCCTCTCTCTCTCTCTCTCTCTCTCTCTCTCTCTCTCTCTCTCTCTCAGCATATTCCAGTGCCGTAAGAGTATCACATGTCTACCTATCAGATGTAAACACTTCGATGAATGGCAGAAAGACAGAGAGGAAAATTCTTGAACTATGTGGTGGACAGACAGACGCAGAGGACTTCCACGAAACGTCTGTGTGTGTGTGTGTGTGTGTGTGTGTGTGTGTGTGTGTGTGTGTGTGTGTGTGTGCGCGCTTACTGAAGAAAATAATGAGAGTGTCAATTTCTCCGAGACTGCTTGTAAACTTGGGATAGCACCTGTTCATATATTAAATCTATGAAGGCATTGTTAAACCTTAGGAATAGCCTGTAGGAGCAAGCCATCCATACCACACCACCACACACCACCACACCACCACACCTGCCACATCCATTACTTGGCGGCTAACCCACTGACCCGTGCTGGCATAAACCATCGCTGTTTTTAGGAATAAACCCATTAAAGGATAAATAATGGCTCAGTTACTTTCGCCGCCTCCATATATCAGGGTGGATGGGCGGTGTGGGTGGGAGGTGAGGGTGGGGGAGCGCCATGACCAGGCGTGTTGGGGCGTGGGTGTACCTGGGTGTAATTTAGATCTAGGTGCTCAGATTGAAAAAGCTACATGGAGCGAATGACAGCGTGTATGTGTTGGAGTCAGGATTAATGTGAAGTGCAAGTATTATTATCTAGAAGTAAGAAAAGTGTTCCTAAGTGCAACTATACGAATTACTGATCTTGTGTGTAGTGGAAAGACTGACGAGGAGAGTGTATGTAAGTGAGGTGCAGGGGGGCGAGAGAGAGGGGAGGGCCAAGGATGAGGTGGAGGGATGGAATGGAGAGGTATATGAGATGTAGGGGTGTGAGTTGGGAGCAGAGCAGTGAAATGGCGGGGGACAGGGCGACATGGAGGTGATCGGTTTGTGGTCACCCCTTAGGGGATTAAGGCGTCTGGCAATAGATAGATAGATATTGCAGTGGATATGTAAACGTTAAATACATAGATAGGAAAGTGAAATGCATTAAGATGAAAGGGAGGGAATGAAAACGAAGAAGAGTGAACTGCCAGAAGGAAGAAGTTCAAGAAAGTTGGGGTTAATTGTGGTAGGGGAGTGTAAGGTATGAGGAGGGTGTGTGGAGGAAAAAGGAGAATGGGTAATGGATGATGGAATAAGGACGTGGAAGTCTTGGTGTAAGAAAATGGCATTGTATGGACAGCGTTGCAAGGAAGGAATCTACCAGAGGACGAAAGGAAACAGAATGAGACTACGAGAAAAAGAATAATGTTGAAGAAGCCAGTAATTAAGATAGAGTGAAAGAACACTGAAAATGTTCCGGGTGGGTTAGGATTCGCCCCGGAAGAATGTAAACTAAAGTAGAAGGAGTAAACCAGTGGATGAGGCGGTAAGCTGTCCGAGTGGAGACGCAGCTATGGATTCTGGGAGAGAGATGGAGTCAGCATTTTAAAAAAACGAGTTAAAAAGTAATTGACGATCGAAAGGCCGTAGTGGCAAACTCCCTTCGTGTAGATCTGTGTTGTAAGAAGGCCAATGAGGGTGATGGGGTATGAGAAGAGGGGGAGATTAGAGATTGTCAGCACTTACAGGGGAATGCACGATGGTCTCCACTCAGCTACAATACAACGGAATACGTCTGTGCAAATTTCCTTGATGATTAATGAGCACGCAAGATAAAGCATCCCAAAATGTGTGTGTTTATGTAATCCGATCTTTTACTTCATACATCCCTTTAAGAGGCCCTAAAAATTTGTTTAAGGTTATTGGCTCAAGCAGTAACTATGCCTAATCTGAAGCGGACAGGTGGAGAATTGAAGGAATGGCACCACTTTGAAAATTATTTGGAAGAGAGACAGAAATAAAGAGAAAAAAACTGAGGAAATATCGTGGTGTAGAGACCTAAAAACATTAAAAATAATTGTTTGAAAAAGAAAAAAAGGAATGAACGGGGCTGATATATGTATTAAAGAAAACGAGGGAAGGGAGGGGAGGGGGGATAGCGCAGTGGAGAGAATTATTCAGACGCGTCGGTGTATAATACCATTTTTCACTCAGATTTTTCAGTGTATATTTTGATCAACGTGAGGTAGTGTAAATGAAGGCCGGCCAGGTGTATCCATTGTGCCACTACATAAAGGCAAGAAGGAGGGAAGGAAATGGCTTAATTCTGGAGATTATGAGGTGGTTTAGCATCGCAGGTAAGGTGTGTGGTGGGGTGGTGAGTGGGAGAAACTGTGCCGAACACCACATTAGGGAAGAAGGCTCCGTAACACCACTTCCATAGCGATTTAGTTTTGAATATGGCCGGTTAATATCCTTTTCTACTTTATTGATGCAAAGTATGGCAATGTTAGAAAGATTTACGTAACTTAGACTAGAACAGTAAGGTGTAATAAGCAATATAAATCGCTTAGGAATAGGTGTTAGGGAGCCTCCTAGGCGTGGCAGGGTGTGTATGGATCAGATGTTTAAATTTTGAGGAATATTTGTGAGGAACTGAGAAGGAGAGGACTCTTTATGTCAGTTTTATAGACCTGGAGAAGACAGATGAGAAAGCTGACAGAGAGGCCTGGTTTAGAGACGCAGGGGAAGAAGAGGGGAACTTTAATAGCAATGAAGAAATCTGACCCAAGGACGAGGGTGAATGAAGCAGGAGGGATGGGATGACTATGAATGGTGTGAGGTAAGGGTGGGGCTCCATCAGGGATGAGTTATGTTGTTATGGATAATTTGTTCATGGTCAGGGAGGTACGGATAAGGGTAATGGATTTTGAGAGATGGGGAGGGAGTGGAGGCAACGAAGTAAAGCAGTTCTTGTATGCAGACGGTACAGTGCGTCAATTTCAGTGGTTAGCCTCTTATTTCGGATGTGAGAGAAAGATCTAAGTGTGAATAAGTAGCAGAGTAAATGCAGAACACTACAGCAACGATCGTACACTAAATCATTAAACCTGTCAGTGGAATGCAAGATTACAATTTTTTTTTTACTCTAATTTCTGAAACAAATGAGTCGGAACGCGTCTATCCTTGCCATATTCCTGCTGACCGCACTCTGAAATGTGGGATGCAGGCTAACGATACTTTATAACCACAGGCGTTCAAAAAAATGACAAGAATGAGGAGTTTTGATTCAAAGTCTAGGCATCTGGTCCTGAGTTTGAATGGCGAAGATCTGGAAAAAGTGACGCGTTTTAGTTATTCAAAGGCAGACATTGTGGCAGATGGAACTCCAGCCTGAAATAATTCGCAGGGTAAAATGTGTTAAGGGTGATGAGAAGTGTGTGGAAGAATTGGAGAGACAAAGACGGGGGAGAGACAGTAAGAGATAATGACATACAGATCTCTTGGCATGCGGTGCGGGTAGAAACGCGTATGGAGCAGCGTAGATGGGAATGAGATGGCTTTATGGGTAAGAACTCACTCTCAATGACCCAAGCAAAAGGTGAAGCGAATTGTGTAGCCTGCAAATCATCAGGGCCTGGCTGTGTATGGTTTAAAACTGTGTGGCCATGAATTTACGAGAGACTGAGTGGGAGTGAATGTGACTGCTTTTTTCCTCCTGGGGAGTCGATGGATGAAAGTGCATAGACTGACACAGAAGGAAATAGGAAATGGGTAAATATGAACCAGGAACATGACAAGGAAATAGGAAATAGGTAAATATGAACCAGGAACATGACAAGGAAATAGGAAATAGGTATATATGAACCAGGAACATGACAAGGAAATAGGAAATGGGTAAATATGAACCAGGAACATGACAAGGAAACAGGAAATAGGTATATATGAACCAGGAACATGACAAGGTAACAGGAAATGGGTAAATATGAACCAGGAACATGCATAATGTTAATGGTGTGGACGTAATGGAGTGAGACGGCTTGTGGAATGAATAGGGGTGGTGTGTTAGGGATGTTGATGTTGTAGGTAGTGATGATAAAGAGGAGCATTTTGACGAGACGTAAGAGAAAAGAGTACAGTGGGGAAGACAAGAGGAAGAGAGAGGAAATAAAAATCAAGAATAATTTGCTCAAGGAAAATGTTGAGTAAATATATATGGGAAGAGAAAAGAAAGACAAAGAGAGAGAGAAGATTATAGGGAAAAATGTGTGCAAACGTGTCAAAATTTGGAATGTGAGAGAGTTGGAAAACATAGCAATAAAATAAAGAAAATGTGTGTGTGTGTGTGTGTGTGTGTGTGTGTGTGTGTGTGTGTGTGTGTGTGTGTGTGTGTGTGTGTGTGTGTGTGAGAGAGAGAGAGAGAGAGAGAGAGAGAGCACATAAATGAAGCTTGGACACACTCAGAAGTCACTATAGGCCAATATCATGCATCTCTGAATCCTGACTCCTGCTATACATGCATTAAAATTGTTATATGAATGACTGTAAGATTAATAACAAGAGTGCTACCATCTGTAAGGGAATGCAAGATGGTCACCACGCAACTAGTGTACGTTGACATGCTTCTGTGAAAACTACCAATTTGATTATTAAAAAAAAAAAAAAAAAAAATCTCGAAATTTGAGTGTTTATATGGTTGGACTTCTGACCTTCCCTCACTAATTTGATTTTCAATTTTCTTTGCAGGTAATCGACCAGCGACGTTCATCTTGTGGTAAACTCTTACTCAGTAGTTGAGAATTTTTTTGAGTCTACATTTGAAGTTTTGCACCCTTTTCTTCTGCTACCCCGCTGACTCAAGAGCAGAGGTGTAAAATTGCTGCATGGTAGGAGGTTTTTCAATCTGTGGTTGAAGTGCAGCAACGATTCCGGGCAGTCTACGGACAGCATTATGCACCGGATAGGAACACCATCGTCGCCACCCACCAGAAGTTTATGGAGATCGGATCCGATAAGGACAAACCCCGATCAGAAAGACCTCGAAGCGGGCGGAGTGAGGAGAATATCGAAACTGTCCGTGAGGCTTTTGCTCGGAGTCAAGGAAAGTCCATTCGGTGAGCAGCAGCGAAACTGAACATCAACGTGACGTCTATCCAATGGATTTTGCGGCGTGATCTCAAGCTGTATCCGTACAAGATCCAGGTGGTTCAGAAGCTGGAACCTCAAGGCTACGATTGCCGGGTGGAGATGTGTGAGACACTGCTGCATCACTACGAAAGAGACCCATCGATCCCGGAGCACTTGTGGTTCAGTGACGAAGCACGCTTCCTCCTTTCTGGTCGCGTCAATCAGCACAACACCCGCATCTGGGGAACTCACAATCCTGTGGAAATCCGTGAGCATGAAAGGGACAAGCCGAAATTGGTCGCCTGGTGTGCCATCTCAGCTGAGCTTATTGGTCCGTTCTTCTTTCAGGATACAGATGGAAATTTTGTGAACATCAATGGAGACAATTACCTTCGTATGCTTCTGGATTCTGCATCTCCCAGCTGTCGCCGTAGCCGATATGCAAGAAGTCATTTTCCAGCAAGACGGTGCCCCTGCTCATTACTCGCGTGAGGTTCGCTCATTTCTGAATGAGTAGTTCCCAGATCGGTGGATTGGTTGCCGTGGTCCCATCGAATGGGCTGCTCGACTTCTTTTTGTGGGGCTACATTAAGAGCAAAGTGTACGCCACCAAGTCGCGAGACCTCCCCACACTAGAAGAACGGGTCAGGAATGCGTGTGCTTCTGTTACTCCCGAAATGTTATCCAATGTCGGCCAAGAATGCGTAAAAAGGTGGCTCGCTTGTTTCGAAAAAGGCGGCGCCCACGTTGAGGTGTACCAGTGACTTTATGAAGCCTAGTTTCATACCACTAAAATTCTCGTAAATCGTAGACTCAGCAGACAAATTGTCATTTGATTCCTCTTGTAACTGCAATTTTAATAAATTTTAAAAAATACTGAGGGACTTTTGAAACACCCAGTATATTCCTTTAAAATTCCCAAATTAAATCAATAAAAAAGGCACCTGGGGTAATCAGCTTAAGGAACGATTATGCCAAGTCTGAAGCGAAATGAAGAAAAAAATGAATGGCACCAATCTGAGAAAGCGATTAGAGGAAAGAAAGATCCGGAGGCCAAACAGGAAGGAGTTCTCATACATCACTGACGGAGTTCCAATGTTAGCAAATCATTCAGTCATTTCAAGTCCCCCGCACTGAGAGGCAGACTCCCGCAATTAGCCTCTGCCTCCCACTCTCCCGCCAAGGGCAATAAAACTCCCGCATTTGGCATAAGTGTGTGGGTTCTAATAAGCTGTTTTTTTTATGTCTGTGGTGCTGGAAATTCCCCCGCCCGACTAACCACCAGGCTAATTATCTACGGGCAAGCAGTATAAAAACAGATAAATCTCTTATTTGTAAACATGTGCACACCATTGACGATGGGAGGATCAGAGAAAGGATCATATAGTATCAGAGTGCACTATGATGCAAATGGAATACTATTTCATCCATTCTCGTTAGCACGTATTTCCGGTACAGCAATTTGAAGACAACGTTTATACAAAGTTACAGGTCGTGTTGAACTGGGTTTGTGTTTTTGGAGATAACACAAACATGGTCGTGTGAAAATGTTTTTCTACACGTAATGGCTTTTGGTGACACCTGTTGCTGACGACACGAAACTGTGATACTGCGTGGATCCTGTGCTATATATATATCCATGTGTAAACTCCAGGCTTGTAAACTGATCCAATGTAGCTACAGTCATTTCACACAGTAAGACACCCTGCGACCCCATGAGGCCCTGTCTCAGGCCAGCACCTTAACCTGTAGTAAACGCACGATGCTGTGTTGCTGTGAAGATCCAGGGCAGACTGATACAGACTTGAACAGCACCACGTGGAGGGTAACAGATCTACACACAGTTTTACAGACATGTCAAGTCTCCCGCTGCGGACCACGAGCGAACAGGATTCTCCCTTCTTATGCTTCCTTTAACTTGGCATTTCTGATCACATAGTTTGTCATACCTATCGCAGCTCGCCTTGTGACCACTGACGATCGTATTAGGCATCGTACGAATAATTCCCCAGTAATTTATTTTTATGCTAGGAAGAAGGAACCAAAGGCCAGGAGCCCGCAAACTGTTCCTTCCAAGAAAAAACAAAACAATACAAGAGAGAGCCAACTTCAAGATCCGATCATTTCGAGATGCCTGGACACACTGCGTTTGAAAGACTGGAGATCATAGGAAGTAGGAAAAACAGAGGGAGACAGTTTCAGAGCTGACCTGTTGCATAAGTGAAGGACTGGGAGTAACTTGTGATTGGGAATATGGCTCCATTTTTGTCGAACAGTTATGAAATGTGTACACAATATTTTGAAGTGTATTGGTTTCCCAGATCATATCACTAGGTTTTGATAGTTATTGTTCAGTGTCTTGTTATTGATCGTAATGAATTGGATCATTCACTCACTTGATGTAGTGCTGCCTACTTTTTCCTTAGCCTTCATCATTCCTTTTCTGTGCCTGTCCTCCTCTCTTCCTATTTCTCCCATGTTTCCTGTCATTTCTTATTGCTTTTCTTTCCTTTACAGGTGACTTTACATTGAGTGACAAGACAAATGGTTTCCTGTAAGCCAAGAAACCATTTACAACGCTGGGTGGTAACCATATAACCAAACCATGCGTGCTCCTTACGTGTCAACAAGTGGGTTGGTGGAGGGTTAGTGCCCCTACCCGTAAAACAAATAACTCAAAGTCAAATGGCCACCCCTTACGGGATTATGGCGTCTGGCAATAGATAGACAGAAGTAAACAATGTCTTTATTTATTCTCTTCACCTTTCATATACAGATATCCATAAGACAGAGGTGAACCGGGACTTGTAAATGGGTCCAGTACTGATTTGAATGGGGTAGGACTGGGAACACTAGGTGCACTGGTTAACACAAGATGCTCACAACTGGACAGAGAGAGAGAGAGAGAGAGAGAGAGAGAGTTTAGCAAAGTGAGCGAAGAGAGGAAGAAAACTGAGTGTGAGACAAAACTAAAAGCGTGAAAAGTGAAAGTAAACGAAGCGAGAGAGCAAAATCCGAGAGAGAGAGAGAGAGAGTTCTATTCTCGTGCCTCTGGTTTTCCCCTTTACCCTATTTACCATCTCTCTCTCTCTCTCTCTCTCTCTCTCTCTCTCTCTCTCTCTCTCTCTCTCTCTCTTTGTCTTAGGGACCTGAGTATTAATTTTACCAACGCAGGTCCTATTCTAAGGGAACATTGTGACTTAGAAAAAATGTCTGTATCGATCTTGCTGTCAAAAGGAATAAAAAAAAGTTAATTTGTTTATTTATTTATTTTTTGACAGGTAAAGATGAAGCAGGGTGTGAGCAGGTATAGGGCATGGGAGGGGCAGGGAAGGGCACGTGTGGGGCAGAAGAGGGGCAGGGAAGGGCAGGTGTGGGGCATGAGAGGGGCAGGGAAGGACAGGTAGTGGGCATGAGAGGGGCAGGGAAGGACAGGTAGTGGGCATGAGAGGGGCAGGGAAGGACAGGTGTGGGGCACGGGAGGGGCAGGTATGGCAGGTAGCGGCGGCAACAATAACGGGGTAGTAATTACAGCCAGACCCCCACCTGATCCATCGTTCAAGCGGCAGGTGCACAACGGCCATGTCTACTGCCGCCCCGTGAGCTATGGCAGGTATGTCAAATCTCTCCTGCAATTATCGCCAGACTCGTTGCGATAATCCCCTGCTTCCTGTGGGCATTGGAATTGGTCCCATTTTGGCTCCCTTGACGCAAACCATTCATCACATCACCGTCCTTATTTACCCAGCAGCCCGAGGACATAGTTTTTAGGCTGAATGTAATAGTTTGTCATGAGCCACAATAGATTTCATTAGGCGTTCTTGGGCTGAAGGAATGAATGAAACCCGTACTTCTCTCTGGTTGTACAACCAGATAAGCATACCATGCAGTTACCCAGCACTGCATAGCCAGGACGCCTTAGGTCAAAAACCTACACTCTTGACTAATGACAGTCTTTGAGCAACACCACCCCATATACACCTTCCCCTGAAAAAGCAAACAAAACAACGTCACTCGAATAACATTGTTGGGTATGAGACTGTAATGTTTCAGGTATCTAAAAACAGCGTCACCAGGCGCGCATGTAAAAGATTTCTTTTTAAAACTGAAAAGTCATTCTGACGGGTGAAATTACATATTGGAACCAAGTGGAGTATCAGTGGCTCAAGCGTACTGTAAGGGCACAGAAGAAGCCATATTCTGTATGGAATTGGTTACACTGTCTCTGACATGCTCAGCAGCTTGGAAAGCTTTGGCTGCTGTGAAGAGGTAAGCTGACGAGACTTGAGAAACAGTCAATTTACAGAGCCGCTTTAAAGCTCCATAAACTCATCTTGATCAGTGGTACGGCAAGGGTTCTTTTTTTTTTTTTTTTTTTTTTTTTTTTAGGGGGAGACGTTATTTTGTGTCATTATTCTGTAGATATGGCTGCTTGAAAAATACAAAATACCTTTTAGATTAATTTATAAAAATGTATCCAGTGCTGAGGTCAGCAGCCAGGATTTTGTTGCGTGGGAAGGGGGCTAAATATTGGTGGTCATTATTTTTAAAATTATAAACGTTTCTATATCAATAAAACTAAAAAAAAATGTATCCGGTGTTAAACAGTAAAGGAAAGAACACAGGAAACAACCATTACCTGCGAATAACAACATAAAAATATAAATAAAAGACATCATAACTATCTTCCCGTTCCTGTTATTATAGAAACGGGGGCCTGGGCCACTCGTGGCATCCCCCATGGCCGCGCCAAGATAGTGTTAAATATTAATGAAAACAGCCCAGAAAACAATCATTAATACCTGAATGAATAAATAAAAATATGACTAAATTACTAAATGGCTTCCTTCCCGTTCACCTTATCCTGTCTGAAAGGAGAGGGAGCATAGGCCTCACCCTCCTTGGCAGCATACTTGCTTACATTGTCTTCTGTCCTTTGCATGAGTTGGACGATAGAAAAGAAATTCTCTCAAATCTTGCCAGGGAAAAATTATAATAAAATTCTGTCTCTATCTTATGAGTTCTTAAGAATCCCCCATGGCCCTTCGAAAAATGTATCATGGTCCCCCAGGGGGCCGTGGCCTCCAATTAGAGACTATTTATTTTTTTATTTAGTCTTTATATACCATTCAGTACAAGCCTCGACGCTCTGGGCACTCTAGGAGAATGTCGCTAAGGCCAAGCAGGATGGATGCATGAGAGCATAGAGATACATTGATGCATACATGGGGTAAAAATTATACTGGGTACATTTACAGGCACAATAAGGAAACACGATACTACATGAAATAAAGTAAACAAGTATAGCACAAAAACATACATAGCGCATTAATTCTTATGCATGTTGGAAATATAATACACTATATGCACATTATGACTGTATACTTGCATGCATATACTCGCACACTCATTTATATACATATGCATACACACACACGTACACATGCACATATTACATATCTATATGTATGCATATACAAGTACATATATATAAACACATGCACACATTACATACATTGTTATACATACAGTATATGGAGGGGAAATGATGGTTCTAGTGTAGTTATCCACAAACTACAGTGAAAGAAAATGGATTTGATCAGCTGCTCTGCATCAGCTGAGCTGCCTGGGTTTGTTTTGATTTGAAGGGGAGAGAAATGTGAGTCTACGTATTCCGTTTTTCGTTGTTATTAACATAATTTTTTGCATTGTCAGTGTTCTTGAACACAGCTGAATACATTGCTATTGTTACTGAATGCAAGTATGTGGCTGCTTCAATTCCTGTGCTGTGTATGAATAGCTGTGAAGTTTGAACTTCTGAATGCACTGGAACAAAAAGTGCTGTCTTAATGTTCCCATATTTGAATAATATTACGTTATAAATAAGTCGGCAAGCATTCCCATTTTTTCTTTTACCGGTAGTCTGTTAGAATGAAAACTACTCCAGGCTTTAGCCATTATACGCTAGGACAGGTGTTCTTAAAGTAGTGCCTGGATACTCGCAGGGGGTATCGGAATGGGTTCTCAGGGGTTTGTGGAAAGGCATCCTGAAAAAAAAGATATTCTTGTATGGTAATTAATTCATCCACAAATAAATTATTTGCTTATTAGTTATTTTACTGTATAAAATAAAAAACCCATAGAATTCGGGGTAAATATGAGCAACATTGATCTGATATATTACCAATATGCCGGGAATCGAACCTGGGACTCTCGGGTGAGAGCCAGGCAGCATACTACTACACCACGACCAGGTAAAAGTTAACTCACATTATCACAATCATGTAATCAAAGTCCCTTCATTCTGACTTGCCGTAAGTGCTTGGGATAGATTAAAAACATCTACTTGCCCGAGTGCCAGGGGGTTAACTCATCCTCTTCATGCCTGCAGTGGGGGGCAGAAGGACATTGATTACAAGATTGTGATAATGTGAGTTAACTTTTACCTGGTCGTGGTGTAGTGGTATGCTGCCTGGCTCTCACCTGAGAGTCCCGGGTTCGATGCCCGGCATATTGGTAATATCGTATATCAGATGATTTTTCCTGTGTGCAGTACAGGTTTCTCTTTTCAACAACATTGATGCAGGGATTCAAGTTGTTTTCTCAAAACAGACATTTTTAGCCAAAGTAGTTTAAGTACTAGATGGATTGCAGGTAATTAACATGTAATTTTGGTATTTATTTACTTTATTGCCATGTCTTTAGCAGGCAATCTTACCATACCCAGTGGATTGGTGCTGTCATATAGTCTATGTATGTGTTTTTTT
This sequence comes from Coenobita brevimanus, assembly GCF_032717465.1. Classification (NCBI taxonomy): domain Eukaryota; kingdom Metazoa; phylum Arthropoda; class Malacostraca; order Decapoda; family Coenobitidae; genus Coenobita; species Coenobita brevimanus. The sequence continues at coordinate 2,449,664 of NC_137037.1, forward strand.
TGTGTGCAAATGAATATTTCTATTTTTAATGAATATTTTTAATTTCAGTTCTCACCCAACCAGCATCACTCAGTCAGCCAATCTATCTATAGCCCGACGCCCTAATCCCGCAAAGGGTGGCCGCAGACAAAACGCCTCCAAGTCACTCTGTCACCCACCATTTGACTGCCCCCCCCAACTCACCCCCCCCTCCCTCTTATACCTCTCAACTCCATCCCTCCACCTCATCCTTGGTCTACCCCTCCCTCTCCTTCCCTCCACCTCACCTACATACACCCTCTTAGTCAGTCTTTCATTCTCCTTTCTCTCCACATGTCCAAACCACCTCAGTGTATTTCTCCTAATCTTCTCAACCACATCCACATCCACCCCACAACGTTCCTTCACTTCTTCATTCGTCAACCTGTCCCTCCACGTCACTCCACATGCTCCTCTCAAGTAACTCATTTCCACTGCTCTCATTCTTGACTTGTTCCCCTCTTGCAAGGTCCACGCCTCGCTTCCATACGTCAGGGTAGGGATCACAATACTGTCATGCAGTGACTTCTTAACTTCCATACTCCATACTCACCTCCCTATTTCTCATCACTATCTATCTATCTATCTATCACAGGGTGATATTTAAATTTGAAATCGCGCTTCAACTCCATGGCCACCACCAAGATGCCATGTGCAGGCTGCTCGTTTAATTACTATGAAATTGAGAAAATCCTCTTTTAAAATAACAAGGCCAGCCTTAAATTTTTTGCAGACCACAGCATTCTACCCAGCGAAGCTCATTGTCCTAATTGTGGCAGACTGTGTTCTTTCCGCCAAGAAACTAATCAGTGGCAGTCACAGTTACGTTGTTGAACCAAAAAACAAACAGAAACAACGGTGTGCATTCTCTGTCTCTCATTAGGTTTGATTTGGTCAGGTTAGATTAGGTTTGATTTGGTCAGGTTAGGTTTGGTTTGGTCAGGTTAGGTTAGGTTAAGTTAGGTTAGGTTAAGTGGCAATCAAGAGCTCCCACAGGGTTAGGAGGTAACTAAGATTGTCATAGTCATAGTATGGTTATTATTCATTTGCACAAAAAATTAGGCCTCAGAACACTCAAATGAACTAAAGAACTATCAAATGGAACAAAAAAAAAACCACCAAGAATAGGAACCGGCAATAAACTAAATGTTTACGGTACTGTAATTTTTGACAAAAGAATTAAAGAGAAGTAAAATATACCACCTCAGAGGAACACACTGAGGTGGTTTGGCCATGTGGAGAGGATGGAGGGTCAAAGACTGACGAAGAGAGTGTATGTGAGTGAGGTGGAGGGGGAAAGAGGGAGGGGGAGGCCGAGGATGAGATGGAGAGATGGGGTGGAGAGGTATATGAGAGAGGGGGGTGTGAGTTGGGAGCAGGGGAGTGAAATGGCGGGGGACAGGGCAACTTGGAGGCGATTTGTTTGTGGCCACCCCAAACGGGATTGAGGCGTCTGGCAATAGATAGATAGATAGAAAATATACCCACACAACAATATTAAATAAAGCTCCCTGAACTACACCTGCAGCAGCGTATTTACTTCCTTTCGATCCCTTTGACTGAATGCGCCAATGCTCCAAACACGCTTAAATGTACACAATGTAATTATGGTACCATACATTTCAACAGATACCTATCTGGAAAAGCGTGCCATCTAACTGGGGTGGCAGCCTTCCTATTCAGTCCCTTATCCCTTAGGTCACACTCTATGACCTCGTCCCAGGTTTATTTCAATCTGCCTCTTGCATCCCTACCCTCAGTGTTCACACTTCTCACTTTCTGCACCCAGTTGTCATCCTCCATCCTCTCCACATGCCCAGACCATCTCAGGTAACCTCTCATCACAATGCCAATACTCTAGTCCCATCCTTCATCTCAAACTCGTCATTCATAAATCTAGCCCCCCCCAGACCTTGCATTCAAGAATACACTACACTTTCCTCTAATCATAGTCATTTCTGTACATTTGAGCCTACAAATATCCTCTTCCTTTCTTGCCCAGGTCTCACTACCATACAGCATTACACTCCTAACACATGCCACATACAAAGATCCCTTAGCATTGAGGGAGAGCCCTCTCAGTGTCAGAAGAGGCAGCAGCGCCCAGAACTTCCTCCAACCACTCCTTACCCAAGTTACAGAGCTGCTCCAGCCTCATCTCCACCACAGAACATTTCTCCCAAATATCAGAATTCTTCCACACACTCAAGTGACTCACCAGCACGGTCAGTCCTTTTACACATACCTGTCTGTACCTGCTCTCCCTGACACACCGCACTCATGAAATCAGCATTATCTTGGAGTCTAAGTCTAATACCACTACATCTCTTATGCACCCACTTATCACAAACACTGCACAAGATGGAGTTACTTCCCACACCCTTGTGGCAAACTGCACATAGCCACTTTCCCTCTGCTTTGACAGTACTGCCACCAGACCTAGATATCATCATTATTGTTTTTTCCGCATTTACTCGCAAACCCTTGTACCCCATTCCATTTCACCATTTCCTAAATCTTTCCTCTGCCTCCCTTTTATTTCTGCAGTCAACAGCAAGCCATCAGCATACAGTATCTCCCATGGTAGTCAGTTTCTGAAGTCACGTGAGAGAGCTTCAAGCACCATGGCAAACAATAAGGGGCACAAGACTGACTCCAGGTGCAGACCAACTTTCACGGAAAACTTATCACTCAAATCTGCATTCACTGTCATCTGGGTGCGAACATCCACAGACATAGCTATAAAAAGATGTAGTTGATACAAAGCAACATGTGGAATTCCAACACGTGAGTACTGTAGACAAATCCAGCAGAAAGCTTTACCAGGTATGGTATTAGGGACATGGTACCCCCAGTACTGGTACACTTTTATTAATCAAGAAGCTAACCTGTTTTCTGCAAGATTCTTAGAATTACAGAGTTGGAAAAAATCACCGATTTTTTTTTTTTTTTTTTTTTTTTTTTTTTTTTTTTTTAAATAAAAAAAATCGTTTTTAAATTTAAATAGGATTTTTTAATATTTAAGTCATTTTTTCTAAATTTGTGATTTTTTTTTTCCCCAACCTTATGTTTGTCTTTGGGAATTCTGTCAGAAGAGTACTATACTGGTTTTTTTTTTCCTCCCACTCGCTGCAGTGCGTCCATTAGGCATGATTGTATATCACTGTTCAAATAAACAGACTTACAAAATTGAAAATAATAAATGTGAATGGGAAGTGGGAGTAAGGCAGTGCACCACAGGCTAGCTCTTCTTGGTATGGGGAAGGTTACTCACTCTCAGGGTTGGAAAAAATGGCATATATATATATATATATATATATATATATATACACACAGTAGAACCTCTCTCATTTTGACTATATGGGGGGAAGGGTTGTCCGAATTAGCAGATTGTCCGGACCATCAGGGTAATCTCCAGTTCATACCAAAAACTATCTACATATGGTATGTTTGTTAATTATTAACATATGTGGCATATGTCAACCCTGCGTAAATGCAAAAGACGAAAGGATACTAAAATAACCAAACTAATCATGTACGATAGTTTTGTATTGCATAATTTTCAGGTAAGGCCATGACAAGAAACTAGCCTACATTTTATATTGAAGTAAGTGACTAAGGCCCGTGTAGGCAAAAAAATAAATTAATTAATTAACTGTAATATTTGGAATAAAAATAAAACATATGTAGGCAAAAAATACATTGTCATCTTTGGCATATTGATAACGGCCATATGGGCAAGAAGCTAATGTTTGATGTACAAGTAAAGCACATTTAAGTACAAAAAATAACCTACAGTAATCATTAAACACTGCAGAATATTCTGACCCATTTTTGTGTAAGCAAACTCCTCCTTTTAACACCTTTATTCATTGCAGAAGCTACACTTGCATTAAGGGGCATGGTAAGGAGGATTAACTTTTGAAATACAGCGTAAAAATATAAATGGTTGGTGAACTAGTTGATGGAACGAATGCTAGCGTGTGTTTAAACAGGCGCCCATGTTGCGACCTAGCATGATCCGAGACTAAACGAATGACGATCGCTTTCCGCGCCGATACTGAAAATGACTTTAGAATTACTTTCAACATATTTTTGGAGCTTATTATTTTTAAATTTTGTCCGAATTAACAGAAATCCGGATTAAAGGGGTCCGGACCAAAGAGGTTCTACTGTATATATATATATATATATATATATATATATACTGTATATATATATATATGTGTAAAAATATATATAAATATATATATATATATATATATGTAATCTATCTATCTATCTATTGCCAGATGCCTCAATCCCGTTCGGGGTGGCCACAAACAAATCGCCTCCACGTCGCCCTGTCCCCTGTCATTTCACTCCCCCGTTCCCAACTCACACCCTCCTCTCTCATATACCTCTCCACCCCATCCCTCCATCTCATCCTCAGCCTCCCCCTCCCTCTTCCCCCCTCCACCTCACTCACATACACTCTTTTCGTCAGTCTTTCACCCTCCATCCTCTCCACATGGCCAAACCACCTCAGTGTATTCCTCCTAATGCTTCCTACCACATCCACATCCACACCACAACGCTCCTTTATATCCTCATTTGTCACCCTGTCTCTCCATGTGACTCCACAGGCTCCTCTTAAATAACTCATTTCCACTGCTCTCACTCTTGACTTGTGTCCTTCCAGCAACGTCCAAGCTTCACTTCCATACGTTAGAGTTGGTATCACAATACTGTCATGTAGTAACTTTTTCACTTCCATGCTTACTTCCCTGCTTCTTATCACCGCTTTCAAGGAACCAGCAACCTTTCTCCCCTGCTGTACCCTTTCAAGCACTTCACTCTCCAAACCTCAATCCTTACTCATCACACTACCCGAGTACTTAAATGTACTCACATTTTCCAATTCCTCACCATCCAGCCTTGCTGTACATTCACTGACTTCACCTCTCTCAAAGACCAACACTTTACTCTTCCCTACATTCACCTTTAGATTCCGTTTCTTACACACTTTCCCAAGCACATCCACCAAGCCTTGCAGCTCCCCTTCGTCTTCACTCAACAACACAGTATCATCTGCAAACAACAGTACAGGGAGTTTCCAAACACAACCCTCTCTCACCAGGGCCACTCCAACATCCACTACCCTACCTTGTACCTCTTTTATTACCCCATCCATGTACAGATTGAACAACCATGGAGACATGACACATCCCTGTTTCAACCCAACCTTCAAAGAGAAAAATTCACTCAGTTCACCATCCACACTCACTGCAGTCTTAGCACCATCATACATACTATTCACAGCATTCAACAACTTCCTATCTACTCCATATATTCTTAATACTTTCCACAATCCTTGTCTATCCACCCTTTCATATGCTTTCTCCAAATCCATGAAAGCCGCATACAACTTCTTTCCCTTCTCTAGAAACTTTTCCACTAAAGATCTAAGAATGAATATCTGATCTACACAACCTCTTCCCTTCCTAAAGCCTCCCTGTTCTTCTCCAACTAATTCCTCTGTTCTTTCTCTAACTCTGTCAGTAAGTATCCTACCATACACTTTTCCTATTGTACTAAGAAGACAGATGCCCCTATGATTACCACACACTTCTTTTTCCCCTTTTCCTCTGTACAAGGGAATAATTATACCTGACTTCCAATCCTCCGGGACTCTACCTTCCTCCCAGACCAATCTGCACATTTTCCACATCCATTCTACTACTATCTCTCCCCCATACTTCAGCATTTCACCACACACTCCATCAATTCCTGGGGCTTTCCCCAATTTAACTTTCTTCATTGCTTCCACAACTTCTATCCTACTGATTTCTTCCTGTCTTCTCACCTCCCTCCTTCTCCCGGCCCTTCCCCAGCCTCTTATACTCGCATTACTTCCATCCTCTATGTTCAACAATTCCTTAAAGTGTTCTCTCCATCTGCTCACTTTTTCTCCCTTCTCCACTAGTAATCTACCATTTTTATCTTTCACTCCCCTGCTAACTTCACTTCCACCTTGTCTTACTCTTTTCACCTCTTTCCAGACCATTTTCTTACAATATCTCCACTTTTCACTCAGGTTCCTTCCAAATTCCTCATCCTCTCTCTTCTTACTCTCTCTTGCTAATCTTTTCACCTCTCTCTTTCTTTCTACATATAACTCTCTCTTCCGCCCCTCAACTTCATCCACGCCCCTATTTCTCATCCATTCATTGTATGCTTTCTTCTTTTGTGCCACAGCCTGTCACACCTCTTCATTCCACCACGCTGTTCCTTGTACACCCCTCCGTCTTCTCTTCCTTCCACACAGCACATCACATGCTGCACATATTTCTTCTGTAAATATCCTGCACACACCTTCCACGTCCCTCATCTGCTTCAGTTCATATTTTTCCAATCGGTACTCCACTTCTCTCTTATACTCTGCCTTTTTCTCATCCACTTGTAACCTTTCCACTCTCTTTACAAATACTCCTTCATCCCGTCCTTCTCTTCTTCTATTTCTCCATCCTAATTGGATCTTGATTCTTTATATACAGTGGAACCTCGGTCCTCAAACGTCTCACATGTCGAATAAATCGGACCTCAACCAAAAAATTCAAGAAATTTTTGCTCCAGAGGTCGACCAAAATATCGGACCTCGACCAACCTGAACGTAGCCAAACGAAGGGAAGCTGGACCGACAGTCACGCATCCACCATTGTTGTTCGTCAACGTGGTCGTCCTGCTGTGCTTCACATTTTTCCTGATTCAGTGCAGTATTAGCCCCTAATAATGGCTCCAAAGAAAGCAAGTTCATCCAGTACGGCTACTGGCAGTGAAAAGAGGAAAGTAGTGCGGAAAATAATTGAAGAAGTGGAAAAATTATTGCTTATCTTCATCAATGAGAAACAGTTAGCAGGAGACAGTGTTAGTGAGTATATAATTTGTGAAAAGGCAAGAGAAATATACAGTCACCTCGTCAAGGAAAGCACTGATACCAGTGCTGAAACTTAAATAGGTAAGCATCTGGGGTCTTGGAACGGATTAAAATGATTTACATTATTTCTTATGGGGAAAATTAGTTCGGTCCTCGACCAATTCGGTCCTGGAACAGCCTTCCAGAACGGATTGTGTTTGAGGACTGAGGTTCTACTGTATATATATATATATATATATATACAGTAACCCCTCCAATATCCGGATCAATAGAGCCATCAGTAGGTTCGGATATTGGTTTCGTCCGGATATTGGGCCCCAGCTTATGGACTTGTACTTATGGACCCTAACTCAGAGAAACACCTATACAACTCCCTCCGGACATGCATAGCACCTATTTAACACCCAAATCACACCAATAAGGCACATAAATGACTGAAATAAATGCAAAAGAAACATAAAATGAGGGTTTAGAAGTATGTTCATACATTAATAAACATTCTGGTACTTATGGACTCTAACTGAACCTAACTCTGAAAAACACATTCCTACTGCACATGCATGAGGTAAGTATAGTATGGAAAAAAGTACAGTATGACACATTCTGGTAAGTATAGTATGGAAAAAAGTACAATATGAAACATTCTGGCTACTTACAGCAAGTCCCTGGCCACCTCGATGAATAACCGTCTCCTCTCGGACTCTGACAGTAAGAACGATTTCCTGAAGCACTTGCAGTACACTCTTCCTGAAGTCTTGCACTGAACTTAGTCAATAACACACAGAAGTCCGTTCTCTTCACAGTGTTCACTTTAGTCCAAATAATGTTCCATTTTAATTTAGTGTTGCACATTAACTTTTCCCAAGTTTTTTTTATTTTCCAAAGCCAAAACAAAGAAGGTTAGTTACGTTAAATTTCTTTTCTACTGAGTCTTTTCTCTCATTTCGAAAACCTTAACACAACACACCGTTTTTTTCACTGCACAACACTCAAAATTCCCGTGTGGTCTAGTGGAGAAGTTCTTGCTGTTTATTCACTGTCAGAGTCCGAGAGTATCACTGGCAGGCGACCAAGGGGTGCATTGGTGGGTCGTGGTGATGGCGTACCGACTACAGAAGACTCTGAAGATAGCCGCAAACTCACATCAAGCGGTGACTCCACTGTAGCTGATATGCTGGGCTGTGGCTCGGAGCATGAGGGCCTGTCTTGGGGAGGCAACGGAGTGGAACCAGGGCTTGGCACAGTGGGGGTCACGGACCTGAAAAAACTGTCAATCGTTGACTGACGCAAGGACCGACGATTCTGGCGATTGATGATGCGCTGCCGGAAAGCGCGCACTTCCTCCACGAGTCCCAAGGGCCCCATCTCCATGTCGCAGTCCGGGTGTTCCAGGTAGTCTAGGACGAACTCTAGATGTTCCCGGAGTGCGCTCAGCTTGGGGATGGCTGGAGTAATGTCCTGCTGAGAGGAGTCCGCATCATCATCGCCTTCGTCGTCGGAATCTTCAAGTTCGGGACTGACACCAGCAACTGAAGACGCGATCTCGATATCAGACAACGTCTGATACCCAGGATCGCCCTCGTCGTCGTCCAACCACGCACGAACATCGTCCACATCAACATCATCGCCGTGTGTACGTAGCCGTGCATGGAAGTCATCCACGTCAAACCCTAGGAAATCGTACTCCACATCTGTTCCAAGAAGCAGACGAGACCAACCATTTTCAAGAGTTTTCACAGGGACTTCCTTCCATGCACTAGCCCAGTTGTACAGCGCAGACTTGATGTTGTAGCGGCGAAGGTTTTCCAAAGTCCGCTTGCCTCGAGTGTCACGTCCTTCCCTGCGCTCATCCTCGTCCTCGAGAACAACCATCACCTCGTCCAGGAACTTCCGACGGTACAGGCGCTTTGTTGCCACGATCACTCCTTGGTCCATGGGTTGAATGAGAGCAGTCGTATTAGGTGGCAGAAACATGCACCTAATACGGCCATTCTCAGCAACCAAGTCCTTGTCGCACGGGTGGGCAGGTGCATTGTCGAGGAGAAGGAGAGCCTTTACCTGGTCGCGAGGAATTCCCAGTGTCTTCGTCTGGTACTGGATGACCTCCTTGACGAAGTGACGGTGAAACCAGTCTTTGAAAATCACAGCTGTGAACCATGCTTTCAAAGAATGGTACCATACGACAGGAAGGACATCCATCACCCCACGAAGGCACCGAGGCTGCTTTGCACGGCCAACAATAACGGGCTTAAGCCGGTGCATGCCGTTAGCATTGGGACAACACAAAGCAGATATCCGTTCCTTAGAAAGCTTGCGGCCAGGTACACGCTTCTCCGTCTCATCGGCTAGAGTGTTCGTTGGCACCGAGCGATAGAATAGGCCAGTTTCGTCAGCGTTATAGACTTGACCGAGAGTGAGGCCCTCCCTGTCGATCAAGCCTTTCACCTTGTGCCGAAACTCGTCAACTCCATCCTCGTTAGCATCCAATGCTTCGCCATGTGCTTTACGGTTAGTAAGGCCATGTCACAACTTGAACGCGAAGAGCCAACTCTCGGATGCCTTGAAGTCTAGGGCGTCGTGAAGCCTTGCAAACTTCTCAGCAGCAGCCTTCAGCTCCGTTCCACATACCATCACACCAGCTGCACGTTGCTGTCGGTACCAAATCAACGTGGATCGGTCGATTTCTGCAAACTTGGTGGTAAACATAACCTTCCTTTCCACATTGCGTTTGCTTCTCGACGAGAAGTCAGCCGTGTACTGCATGAGCTTGTCTCGGGAACGCTTGATATCGAACAAAGTCGACCGGGCCAGGTTAAACTTGCGGAGAATGCGTGAAGAAGACCAACCCGCATCAACTTTCTCCAATATCTCCTGTTTCTTCTCCAGAGTCAACACCACTCTCTTCCTTTTCTCAGGAGGCGGGACCATCATCACACACACTAAGAGGAGGGCAGAGAGCAGCAGGAGGCCTTGCAGCAAGTACGGCACCACCACAAAAGCGAGCACGTGGGCAGCCATGGCGAAGAGCGTAGGTCCAGTCGCGGTGAGAGACAGGCGGGAAGTGGGGAGGATGCAGCGGCGCTCTATCGGACGTCGGAGGAATGACGAACCAAAACAATGCTCTCACGTTGCGCGCGCGGCAAGTTCAAATTACGGACGGCAAAAAAAAAAAAAAAAAAAAAAAAAAAAAAAATGGATTTTTTTTTTTTTTTTTTTTTTTTTTTTTTTTTTTTTTGGGGGAAGGTTTGATCCCAGGACGATAAGGTTCGGTTAGTGGGGATGTTCGGTTATTGGGCGTCCGGATATTAGAGTGATTACTGTATATATATATATATATATATATATATATATATATATATATATTTCGATCTTTAATATTTTATTTAAATCAGATTTTTGAATTTAAAATGATTGTTTTACTTAATTGGATTTTTTTTTTTTTTTTTTTTTTTTTTTTTTTTTAATGAAGACTTTTTTGTACTAAGTTTTTACCAGTGTTTAATTAAATCATATTTTGGTATCATACATTTATTACCCAACTTGAAAAGACATGATGCATTAAAAGCTTTCCTAACCGGAGCACTTATTATTATCAAAGAGCCTTCTTTCCTCTGTTTTTTAATATTTGCCTTGTAACAAAAGGCAATCTCTTGTGCCTGACTTGATCAAGATCAGTACAGGAAGAGTACAGGCCAAGCAGACTTGATGCATCTGTACAATACACATCCATCACATTCTGTATTCTTCATTTTTACTGTGTTTAGATTTAAAAAATCAATTTTGATTTAAATCATGATTTTTTCACTCTGATTTAAATTTATTTAAATCACATGATTTAAATTGATTTAAATCAACAACCCTGTAGAATTATGAACTTATGAGTTCCTCTTGGATAGTCTCTGTGTATATACAGTAGGTCCAAGTAAGTTAGTAGATGCAACTCCTTTGATAGTCACTCTTAAATCTTTAAGAGATCTATTTATCTATCTATAGCCCGACGCCCTAATCCCGCAAAGGGTGGCCGCAGACAAAACGCTTCCAAGTCACTCTGTCACCCACCATTTGACTACCCTCCCCCCAACTCACCCCCCCCCTCCCTCATATACCTCTCAACTCCATCCCTTCACCTCATCTTCGGTCTACCCCTCCCTCTCCCTCCCTCCACCTCACCTACATACACCCTCTTAGTCAGTCTTTCATTCTCCATTCTCTCCACATGTCCAAACCACCTCAGTGTATTTCTCCTAATCTTCTCAACCACATCCACATCTACCCCACAACATTCCTTCACTTCTTCATTCGTCAACCTGTCCCTCCACGTCACTCCACATGCTCCTCTCAAGTAACTCATTTCCACTGCTCTCACTCTTGACTTGTTCCCCTCTTGCAAGGTCCACGCCTCGCTTCCATACGTCAGGGTAGGGATCACAATACCATCATGCAGTGACTTCTTAACTTCCATACTCACCTCCCTATTTCTCATCACTGCTTTCAGTGTACCAACAACCTTCCTTCCCTGCTGTACCCTTTCACGTACTTCATCCCCCAAAGTTCCATCCTTACTCATCACGCTACCCAAGTACTTGAATGCACTCACCATATTAAATTTGCATGGTACTTGATTATTTTGTAAATATAATGTTTTTCAAACATACTGGACCACTTAATAACATTTTTGGACATTTCTCCTACCATAGAGAATTACAAAACCTGAAAATGGTGAATTTTGCATGCCTGTTTGCTTTAACATTTTGTTAAACACTTATTTGTATACTAATAATGTAGCTTCATTTCAGTTGGATGCAGTTCACATCCCATGCACAGCCTTCTCCAGCTAGGGAGATGCAGTCTCAAGCTCCCTCACTATTGGCTGTCCATAAGCAGTATAACCAAGAGCAGCGGCAGAAAGGAAACATAAAATGTACAGTAAAGTATAAATTTATTGATTATGTCTCTGTCTTGTACAGTACCAGTACTTATTTTTAGTGTTTACTGAATTCTTTGTACTTTTTCTTTTCCCGTCAGGTCAAAGGCTTTTGTAGATCTGCACCTGTATTTTATGTACTGTATACAGGCAATTCAAACATGTTTTATAAACATCATTTATAAAATATGTCATACAATATCTTCATCACAGGTAAAGATATCTTGTAATTTTAGCATGACTGATTATTAAAAGAGAGTCAGTATCGCACACTGCACTATGTGTTGTACACTGCACTGTTATTTGGTTATAGCAGTGGTTTTTCAGTGGCCTTGCACACCGAAGATGGAACGAAAAGAAGATGCTTAACCCCTTACCCGTGGGCCGTCACTACCGTGATGCTCGTGACATAAGTACCGCTACCATACTGCGGGGCATCACTTCTGTGATCCTGAGATTTTTAAAATCACCAGGGCTTTCAGGTGCAGTCTTGTATCATCTATTAGTACTGCCAGTGTGTAGCTATAGGCAGCGGTGCTAATACTGCTAGTAAATGCATCCAGTGTTACCAATTTAGCCATTTTTCCGTGTTTGCCTCGCCTCCCCACCTCCCCTCCATTACCCCTTCTCCTGCCTAGCTACAGCCTGGCCGCGTAACGCAACTCTCGATTGTATTTTTTTCCATTCGCATTTTCCATTGAAATGTGCCCAATGCCCTATTCTCGTACTAAAAAATGTATAAAAAAAAGTGAAAAGGCTAATTGATGGTGCCATTGGCCATGAAACAGCTAATTTATCACCTGGCAACACCCCACGTGCACTTGATGTAGTGCTGCCTCCTTCTTCCTTAGCCTTTATCATTCTTTTTCTGTGCCTGCCCTCCTCTCTTCCTATTTCTCCCATCTTTCCTGTCACTTCTTATTGCTTTTCTTTCCTTTACAAATGGCTTTACATTGTGTGACAAGCCCAATGGTTTCCTGCAAGCCAAGAAACCATTTACAACGCTGGATAGTAACCATGTAACCAAACCACACGTTCTCCGTACGTGTCAACAGGTGGGTTGGTGGAGGGTTAGTGCCCCTCCCCGTAAAACAAATAATTCAAAGTCAAATGGCCACCCCTTACGGGATTATGGCGTCTGGCAATAGATAGATAGATAGATGACCTATTCTCATACTAAAAAATATATTTAAAAAAAAGGGAAAAGGCTAAGTGATACTTCCATTGACCTGGAAGTTGCTAAATTATCGTGTATTGTCTAGATTTCCTGCTATCCCCGCGCGAGAGGCACGGCGCAGTCCAGCCATTCCCGCAGGTAAGGGGTTAAAGTGCTTGTAGACACTGGGCAGCCATCTTGGCTCAGACATCTGATCATCAACTCGCATGGGTTCGTGCCACATACACACAGGATTATTGTAGGCAGCCACTACAATTACTGTAAAACCCAGTTTCAGTGTCGTTAACCCCAAACTGGATATAACTTTTTAAAAAATTGTTCTGTTGATTTATTGCACACCAGACCATCGTATACTGTACCTGGTTGTGACTGTATCTGTTTGTCTGTTTATCTATCTGTCTGCCCTTTTATGTACCGTATGTATCTGCCTATTTGTCTATAACCATACAGCTTAATGCCAGATGGGATGGTCACATACAAATTTCCTTCATATCACTCTGTCCTCCACCATCAGGCTGCCCTCCCTTCAACTCACACATGACTCATTCACATACCGCTCAACCTCATCTTCAGTCTCCCCCCTTCCCCTGTCCCCGTCCTTTTCCCCTCCTCAGCCTCACTCACATTGACTCTTCTAGTCAGTTATTCATGCTTCATTCTTGGCACATGACCACACCATCTCAGGGTATTTCATCTTCCACTTTCCAGCATATCCATGTAAATGCCACAGTGATTGTTAGTGTCCTTATTTGTCCGTCTGTCAGTCTCTTTACATAACTCAGCATACTTCTGTCAGATGCAGTGAACCCTCCATGTGAATGGATTCAGAATACATGGCGACCATAAATGCAAACAGGGGTGCAGTCCACACAAAGAGTGCAAAGTGCACAGTTTCCTAACCAGGAAAAATGTTTGCCTGAGAAATATGACATTTTAAACCACCCCCACAGGAACATATCAGCCACCATATTTAGTCCCACAGTCCTTCACACCTGTCTCTCCTTGTTGCTGCACATGCCCTGCTTCAGCACCACTTCTGATCCTCACATTATCCTGTGTGATTTGGCGACTGTGTTAACCTTTGCCTGGGATGTGTGCTTGCTTCTGGAATGGCATCTGCTTCAGCTTCAGCACCTAACACATGGCATAATGGCCTGATTTAGTTAGCAGGAAGATGAAAGGCATTTGGACAGGCATGAGTGAGTTTCCAGTGTTGCATGTGCTTTCAGTGCTAGTTAATGGGTGTGCAATGTGGACAGTTAGATTGAATCATGAGTGTATTAAATGAGCCTTGTGTCCGTCAATGACTGATGTTTATGAGAGTTGAAAAATAGTGTTTAAAGTAGTGTTTATCAAAATGGAGAGGATTCTCATGAAGCTTTTACCTTTACCCAGTGTGAGATGAACCTTTAGTACCAGTGGATACCAGCCATCTTAAGTGTAAAGTTTAAGAAATTTATGTTAGGGTGGTGTGTCATATGCAGCTGGAAATTTGTCTTCCTATAGTTTAAGTTATGGATGGTTCCAGAAGTTTATACATGGAAATAAGTCACCCCTTACCATGCAGTGTTTCATGACGAGGTGGGTAATGCTGATGAGACCAGTGCAGCCTTGTTTCCTTCTGAGCTTCACAAGATTGTTGAGGTTTGGGCTGTGACCTCTGCCTGGTGTTTAGTGAAACAGACCTGTCTGGAAGTGCATTCCTTCCACTACATTCAATATATAGGAGGAAAGGAGCACTTCAGGGTTCAGGGCAAACAAGAAAAGCCTTTCTTATGTTGTAGCTCTAAATGCTACATGTAACTGTAAAGTTAAGCCCTTCTGATCCACCATTTTGTCCATCATTAATCACTTGTAGGTATCAGAATGGAAATAATTCACATCCACTGGGAACATGGAAATGCTTCACATCCACTGGGAACATGGAAATGCTTCACATCCACTGGGAACATGGAAATGCTTCACATCCACTGGGAACATGGAAATGCTTCACATCCACTGGGAACATGGAAATGCTTGGCATCCACTGGGAACATGGAAATGTTTGGCACCCACTGGGAACACAACTGTAAAGCCTGAGTGGTTACGTTAGTGGTGATGAGCTGATTCAGCAGAGTTCTTAGTTATGCTGCAAGCAATGCAAGCTACCACTGAAGATCATCCTGACCTTAGGTAACTGCCCTAGCCATACTCTTTACCTTGGTAGCTGACACCCTGGTGTGGACATTAATTTTACTCCACTCGTGGATCAAGAAATTATCCCTTCTTTCAGGGATTGGTACATCAGGCTGATAGTTGAGCAGATACAGCTCAGGAGTCAGTGGCCAAGAGGGAGGAGCTGAAGGTCTCGGAGGAAGAGGACTGGGGAGGCCTTGAGGTAAACTTTTCATCTGTACAGGTGGAGTAGCTGAGATAATCCTGCAATAACCATCTCAAAATTGAAAATATTTATATAATATCAGGAATGTTATCAAAACTTGGTAACTGCATGGAACAAATCTACACCTGAAATTATTAAGCTTGGCTGGTGTAAGGTACTGCCAGACAAGTAGGATTTTTTCATATTGTTATGTGAAGGATTTTTGTATTATATCACTGAATTATTTTTACTTATTTACTGCTTAGAAGCTATACCAGGATGTCTTCATTAGCTTTCATAATTTAGTTGTGACCTGAGTACTCTCTTATGGTTTTATTCCAGTTCCGATATTAAAAGCTTGAAAAGTGGCAAATGTTTATGGTACATAGAGGTGTGCGGTACGTAGGACTACTGGGCCTTGAAAGCAGGCTGTGAAGCCTATGCCCAGAGTCGGTCACAAAAAAAAAAAAAAAAAAAAAAACATGGAATGTTGCCCATAACGTTAGTGTAGTCTGTAGGATTATTAGTTTTTTTCTTTTGTATTCATTTTTCTTCATCCGAGATTGTCACATACCTCCTCTCTTTTTCCTAGTCTTTTCTCATGCTTCATATTCTCATTATATTCCCCTCTTTCCTTTTGAATCCCCTTCTTGCATCCACTCTAGTCACTTCTTGTTTCCTTCATTTTTATTTTAGCCCTTTCAAATCACCAGGCTGTACTTTCTTCCTAACTTTATGACACTGCACACAGCTTTGGCAGTCTTAACAGAGCAGGAGATAAATGATGATCTTGGAATAAAAATGAATGCAGAGTACTCAGAATATAGGAAACTAGTTTGGAAAGAGTTGCAGAAATGTAAATATGAAGGTAGCAAGTGTGAGACGTGAAAGTGGAAAAATACTGTACTAACAAATGAAAGTGAAGTACGGAGCAGATGGAGGAATATTTTGAAAAACTGGTGAATGGTAAGGATGAGAGCAGAGCAATAGTTAAGCAGAATTTGTTTATGTGGTATGCAAAGGAAAATTGTAATGCCATGTATGTAACACTGGCAGAAGTGAAGAGTGCTTTGATGCAGCTGAAGAATGGAAAGACTATAGGTGTTGGTGAGATGCATGCAGGGATTATTAGTCTATTCAGTCTGTGTGTGTGTTTTTTTTCTTTTTTTTCCCCCAGATGATATTATTCAACTTGGAGAAGATCTCTTGTACTGAAAAGTATTAATTGAGGCTGTATTTATCCTCTTCAGTTAGAAAAGTCTCTCCCATGCTGGATATAATTGTTTGAAGGCAGCAAGAACAATGTGGAAGATACATCATTGTATGGAAGGGATTAAGTGCAGTGGAGAGAGAACAGAAGGAAGAGTTTGAGAGTATCTATCTATCTATCTATTGCCAGACGCCTCAATCCCATTTGGGGTGGCCACAAACAAATCGCCTCCAAGTCGCCCTGTCCCCCGCCATTTCACTGCCCTGCTCCCAACTCACACCCCCCTCTCTCATATACCTCTCCACCCCATCCCTCCATCTCATCCTCGGCCTCCCCCTCCCTCTTCCCCCCTCCACCTCACTCACATACACTCTCTTCGTCAGTCTTTCACCCTCCATCCTCTCCACATGGCCAAACCGCCTCAGTGTGTTCCTCATAACGCTTCCTATCACATCCACATCCACACCACAACGCTCCTTTATATCCTCATTCGTCAGCCTGTCTCTCCAGGTGACTCCACAGGCTCCTCTTAAATAACTCATTTCCACTGCTCTCACTCTTGACTTGTTTCCTTCCAACAATGTCCAAGCTTCACTTCCGTACGTTAGAGTTGGTATCACAATACTGTCATGTAGTAACTTTTTCACTTCCATGCTCACTTCCCTGTTTCTTATCACTGCTTTCAAGGAACCAGCAACCTTTCTTCCCTGCTGTACCCTTTCAAGCACTTCACCCTCCAAACCTCCATCCTTACTCATCACACTACCCAAGTACTTAAACGTACTCACATTTTCCAATTCCTCACCATCCAACCTCGCTGTACATTCACTAACTTCACCTCTCTCAAAGACCATCACTTTACTCTTCCCTACATTCACCTTTAGATTCCGTTTCTTACACACTCTCTCAAACTCATCCACCAAGCCTTGCAGCTCCCCTTCGTCTTCACTCAACAACACAGTATCTTCTGCAAACAACAGTACAGGGAGTTTCCAAACACTATCCTCTCTCACCAGGGAGAGTAATAAAGCAGTAATGAGTGGAACTGTACCAGTGAAATAGGGATAAGACTGGGATTGGACCCTACTACAAGAGTAAGGTGAGCAAAGTGAGTGAAAAAATTATCAAGGTGTAAGTCTGTTGATTGTTGTAGGAAAGGTATATGGAAGAATTACCACAGGGAAAGTGAGGGATATATCAGTTTGTCTATCAGGTGGCAAACAGAGTGGCTTTAAGAATGGCAGAAAATGTGTGGATCAAATACTTCCAATAAGACAGACAGTAGAGAAGGCTTGTGAAATGGATCAGAAGGTATTATGGAATTTATGCATTTGGAAAAACTGTCAGGATGAACATGGCTAGTCCTGGGCTCCAACACTCCTCATGGGACAACATAGGATGGATGATGGATTGATGGATGGATGGAAAAAGCTTACAAAACAGAGAGGGATTATGGAAGGTTTTGCATATGTATTGTGAGGATGGTAAGCTGTTGAATGCTATTAAAGAGTTTTTAAGGTAGTAGTGAAGCCGGCATAAGGGGAGATAAATATGTAAGTGAGTGGGAAATGGTTATATAATCTCATTTCTGTTCATGATGATATTGTTCGTGACACATTTCAGAACAAGTGAGGCTTAGATAAGGCAAGCCAGTTGCATAATATCACCCTCATAAAGAAACTGCCTAAGTCATTTTTCGGCATTTTCTGGATCTTTGCCTAAATCAGTTTTTCATCATGTGGTGCACCTATTGGTATAGCTGCCTTTGCCAGGTCTAGGGTATGAGTGGTCTAAAATGCACCTCAAGTTTCTGCCTAAGCCATTGAAAGTTAAGAAAATGAGACAGGTTTTTCTCGATTTTCCGAAAAGTAGAACAAATTACTTAGGTACCGTTAGTTTCTTTATGAGGGTGATGATAAGTATTTATATATATACATATCATATACTGTTAATATTCATCCATTTCAATGTAGTTTCTGTATTTTATATGGCATGAAGAGATAATATATACATGGATGGGGTTGTAAAGGAGGTGCAAGGTAGGGCAGTGGATGTTGGGGTGGCTCTAATGAATGAGAGTGAGATGTGGAAGATTCTGGTGTTGCTGTTTGCTGATGGTACAGTATTGTTGAGTGAAGATGAATGGGAGTTGCAAGGTTTGGTGAATGAATTTGGGACAATGTGTAGGAAGAGGAATCTGAAAATTAATGTAAACAAGAGTAATGTTATGGTGTTTGAGAGGAATGAAGTTACAGAATGCACAGTGAGATTGGATGGTGAAGATATGGAGAATGTGAGTGCATTCAATTACTTGGGTAGTGTGATGAGTAAGGATGGACCTTTTGGGGGTGAACTGCTTGAAAGGGTACAGCAGGGAAGGAAGGTTGTTGGTTCACTGAAAGCAGTGATAAGAAATAAGGAGGTGAGTATGGAAGTTAAGAATTCACTGCATGATAGTATTGTGATCCCTACCCTGACGTATGGAAGCGAGGCGTGGACCTTGCTATAGGGGAACAAGTCAAGAGTGAGAGCAGTGGAAATGAGATAATTAAGAGTAGCATGTGGAGTGACTTGGAGGGACAGGTTGACAAATGAAGAAGTGAAAGAACATTGTGGGGTGGGTGTGGATGTGGTTGAGAAGATTAGGAGAAATACATTGAGGTGGTTTGGACATGTGGAGAGAATGGAGAATGAAAGACTGACTAAGAGGGTGTATGTAGGTGAAGTGGAGAGAGGGAGAGGAGAAGACTGAGGGTGAGGTGAAGGGATGGAGTTGAGAGGTATATGATGGAGGGGGGAGTGAGTTGGGGGGAGGGCAGTCAAATGGCAGGTGACAGAGCAACTTGGAGGCGTTTCTTCCGTGGCCACCCTTTGCGGGATTAGGGCGTCAGGCTATAGATAGATAGATAGTTAGATGAAGAGATCCAGAGCAAGGCTGTTTGACCTCACTGATACTTGGCTCAGAGGAGGAAGGAAACCAATGTATACAATCTCCCCAAATTTCCTTAAGTATATAAGAGGCAGCATGCAACCCAAGTGGTAGGTGATGGATTTGCTACATACCGTACATCCCTTTGCCAGTATGAGGGGGATGATGTTCCTCCTCGGTTTTGACCATTTGAATTACCTCTGGTGACACAAGGAATTGTATTCTGTATTTCATATCCTTTGGGATTATTAGGCTGAGCCTTCAAGATTCAGTACTTTTGCATTGTGTGGAATTACCTCTACAGATTTGCACAATTTTTAGTTATTTCTAGCTGTTAGCTTTTGTGAAGTTTATGTTGGTTTGTAAATGGAGACTTTTCCTGCCTCTCTTTCAGCATTTTTCAACATGGTTTATGATGAAGTTTGAATAGTTATTAGTGCCTTCAGAGAGACCAGAGAGATTTAAAATAAATATTTTTGCAGATATATGTAGGAGAGGAGGGAGAAATGTTGGTGAATCATCAAGAAGTGAAATATGACTGTGTTGAACCAGTTGACCATTTAAGACACCTTCGGCCATTCAGTAATGTCCCTTCTGCTTAGACTTCTCTTTACCAAGCCACCAAGAGCAGCATATAGTCACACATAGCTGGAGCCACTGCTTCTGGGCAGAGCATAATGCCAAATATGAGAAGGTTAGCATATTATGACTCTCGTAAGTACGGTACACCAACTCCTCAGTGTAAAATTTTTCCACCTATCTTTCTGCAGTGACACATATCTACTACTGTATATAAAGTGAAACTTTTTTTTTTTTTTTTCCCATAAATGCACAACTGAACAGGTATATCCAGATCATCAAAAAGAGCCTCTCTCTGACACCATGGTGTGAGGTAGGATTCAAACATAATGCAAGAAGTGCAAAAGTAACAACAGACAGAGCACAGCCAATAGTGTGAGTGCTTGAGTGATGTGACAGTGATTTTGTGGGCTGATGGTGATGATGATGATGATGATTGTTCTCACATTTTGTGCTTTCTCTTTCTTTGATTCAGCACCTTCCTAATCCTGTCCTTTTAGGTAAAAATAAAGGTTGTGATGATTTAGTAGTTGTCATATTTGTAACCACTGCTTCATCTGTTACATGAACCCAGTAGACTGCAGGCTTAAGTTTCCTTCCTCCTGCAGCTCACCATCCTCCTGTCAGAGGATAGGGAGGTAGATTAGGGACATTTATATAACTGGGTAACAGAGATGCGTGCTTATATCAGTGTCACTGCATAAAGGTCACCCTCTGCATCACCAGTGATGATGATGATGATGATTATAATGTTAGTTCTACTTTTAAGCTATTTCCCATTTGCCTCTGGATTCTACCTGCCCTCATTTTTGTAGTTGGGATGATGATGATGATGATGATGATGATGATGATGATGATGACAGTGATGATAAAACTACAGTGTTGTTTTCAGTCTGCTGGCACATAACATTGACACCCATGGACATCATCACAAGAAGACTAAAATGAGCAAAAAGACAGAAGAGGAAGACTGTAACAACAACAGCAAGAATAGGTAAATTAAGATTTTTTTTTCTTTTTTTTACTGTAATTCTTGAAGTGAAGTAAGTGATGTGGAGGGGGAGAGAGACACTGCGGTTGAGGTGAAGAGGCATGTCAATGAGGGCATGTCAATGAGGGTGGTGTGAGTTGGAGAGAGGGACGGAGGCAGAGAATGAGTTTGGGGGGGTGATGATTTGGAGAGGCATATCAGTGAGGATGGTGTGAGTTGGAGGGAAGACAGCCTACTTCCCTTGATGGCAGTACATGATCGAAAAACCTCCTGTCAACTCAGGGATCAAACTTATGCAGGGCAGTCACTCAGTCCAGGACATTGTAACCACTACACCACATTTGTTCTAACCTGACAGAGATCCCCAATACCTTACAGTTTAGTTGATGGCCCGTTGTATCAGTTTAGTTGATGGCCAATTGTATCAGTTTAGTTGATGGCCAGTTGTATCAGTTGATGGCCAATTGTATCAGTTTAGTTGATGGCCAATTGTATCAGTTTAGTTTTTGGCCAGTTGTATCAGTTTAGTTGATGGCCAGTTGTAGTCAGAGTGGAGGGAAAGTCTTGCTAGTAACTAAAGAGACTCATTACTACATTGTAACTAATGCTTATCAAATTTCATGTAACATGACTTGAAATGCAAGCTGAAAGAAACATTGTTCTCTTAGATGAAAAAAAAAAAAGTAAAACACACACACACACACACACACACACACACACACACACACTTAGGAAAGTAAGTTATCACTGGGACTTGTGAAACTGAAGTGAAGTGGGCTGTCTCCTGCTTGCCATGTCATCACCTCAATGCCCTGTGTACCAGAACTCGTAACTGCCATTGGATGCTTCATACCACCATTTTCTGAGCTATTTATTTGGCTTATTATGCGATATCCTCTAGTATGTTATTTTTGACACTCAGTATTTTAATTGACTGGAGTGCTCATAACATTCTTTTTCTTCTTCTTAGTGGTTTGTTTTGGTTGTTACTCCATTATACTCTCCTGTATGTCATGCATCCCATATTCTTATATTTGAGGCCGTGTATCACTTCTTCCTTGGTGATTTATTTTCTGTAATTATAAAATGAAAATTTCATGCATGTTATTTAAATAGTTTTGATACTGACATATAGTTTACATTAATAACATCTAAGAAGACACTGATGTGTAATGTGCATAATAAACCACTAGAGAAGGTGTTACAAAATCTTCAAACCCCAGGGTTATATTCTAAGTGGCTTTAAAATTTTGTATCACCTCATCCATAACAAGTTGGAGGGAAGGCAGCCATAAAGCAGTGGACAGAGCAATGTGCAGGCAATTTGTTTGTGGCCACCCCTCACAGGATTAAGGTGTTTGGCAATAGATAGATAGACAGAGAGTTACCTTAACATTCTCTTTTATTTCATTTACATAGTTTCAACCTTGACCTAGTTTACATTAATAATGTGCAACAGCGCACTGAGCTGTAATGGGCAGACCAGATCACTAAGGAAGGTGTTACAAGACCTTCAGACCTGTATCAGCAACTTGTAACTGATACCCGGTAGTTAAACCATTATGGATATTTCATATTACTGGAGCTGCTTTAAAATACTATGGGTATAAGACTAGTATATCACAGACAGTTTTTGGTGCTGGAGAGGGATGCCATCATGCAGTGGCACTAATATAACAGGGTGGCTCAACTGCCTGCTTACTACTTCTTGTCCCCTGAAAGGAAGATGGTGGACTGCAGGAAGTGGGCAACTTAAAGACCCTCATACACACACTGTTTCAGCTGACAGCCCCGGTGAAAGAACCTGTTTATACTAATTTCATCATTCCAGTTTGAGTGTGTATCAGGGTATTTTGAATCAAAGGACAGGCCAGAAATCTGAACAATAGAACTCCTGTGTCTTCTGAAAAACTGGCCCTCAGGTATTGTGGATTAATGTCTGGTTTGTGTATGTATGGGGCAGCCTGGCATCAGTACTGTGCCGACTGTCACAGAGATAAGACCACAGACACAATATTATTAAGTCTTTTATAAGTCCTTTTATATACTATATTGTATTAAAATCATATTAAATGAATTACAGTATATGTTTTTTTACTAGCCCTCAGATATTTCTTTTTAAGTGACTCCCAGATTGCTTGGCAAGTTTTGGGTATAATTCATTCTGTTGCTCATTTTGTTTCATTCGTTTGTAAAGGCTCCAACATGCATGCATGCATTGACCTTGATTGCATAATGGCAGCTGTCCATGCTGCTGAGTCTCTGACAGCCTCCCTGTTCAGTCCCTTATCCCTGAGGTCACACTCCGTGACCTTGTCCCAGGTCTTCGTCAGTTTGCCTCTCACAACCCTACCCTCAACGTTCTCATTTCTCACCTTCTGCACCCAGTTGTCTACCCCCATCCTCTCCACTTGGCCAAACCATCTCAATCTGCTCCTCCTTGTTGCAGCACCAATACACTCCAGGCCCATCCCTCCTCTTAACTCTGCTATTGTAAACCTGGCCCCCCCAAGGCCTCACATTCAAGGACACACTGCTTATCCACCTAATCATTGTCATTTCTGCACATATAAGCCTGCGAATATCCTCTTCCTTAATTACCCAGGTCTCGCTGTCATACAGCATTACACTTCTAACGCTTGCTGCATACAAAGATCTCCTGGCATGGAGGAAGAACCATCTCAGTGTCAGGAGAGGCAACAGCTTCCTGAACTTCTTCCAACCACTCCTCACTCTAGCCACAAAGTTAGCTCCAGCTCCACCTCCAGCACATAACATATCTCCCAAGCAACAAATCTCTTCCACACACTCAAGAGACTCGCCAGCAAGATCCATCCTTTCCTGCCTGACAATCTCCACATACACTCCTGATATTGCAGCAGAGAACTTCATACACTCCTATGATCTCCCAGTAGCAAGGAATCTTAGTGTACCAGCCAGTCATTCATGAACAGATATTGATTTCCTCTTGCTGGTATCTTGATGAGAGGATTAACCCCTGTTCGGCTGAATCTTTGTAAGGTAGTTTACCAACCCCAAGTCATTGTTTATAACCAGTGTGAATTGTGCCTCACATGAAGCTTACAGCTTAGCATGTATAGAAGCTTACAGCTTAGCATGTATAGACCTTCATTGTGCATCATGAGGTCTGCAGGTCGGCAAGAGTTAATGAGCAACAACAGCATCCAGTTTCTTGGTTCACTGGTAGGTAAGTGAACTAATCACCTCCCTGCAAAGTGAGTTGCAATGAAAGTAGTGTGGGAAAATTTTCTCATTTAAGCAGCAATATCTTGTACCATATTTTATGATGTTTCATTTTTTCCATTTTGGCGATTAGCCCTTCAAAGCTTAGTAGCTTAGTCTACATGGGGGAGGATGAAGTGTCACCATGGTGCTGTCTGTGTGGGAAATGAGCCTAGAACTGGTAGAACTGAATAGTGCATGGGCAAATGCAGCAGCCTTAAGGCTCTTCAGTTCAGTCAGACTGTTGGTTACAACTGTGCATGTATATACCACTACTTCAGTACTACTTGCTACTACTGTACTACTGCTATTACTACTAATACCACTGTTACTAGTACTACTGCAATACTACTTACTACAGTGACTACTACTACTACTACAACTACAAACATCATCATCATCATCATCATCATCATCCAGTCCTACCATGCCCCCTGAGGAGCGTAGGAGCCCGGGGCTAGGCAGTTGGTCCTGACATTTGAGATGAGAGTGACCAGCCTCATTCATCCCTGAGTGGCATTACGTGAGCAATAAACCCCAACCACCCCATGGATATAAACCTTCACCGGCTCAATCCGATTGGAGTGCCGTAATTACCACTAAACCACCAGGCGCCATAATGTGGTTATATGGATACCACCCAGTGTAGTAAATGGTTTCCTGGTGTACAGGAAACCTTTGGGCTTGTCACTCAGTACAACTACAAACAGCTGCAATATTTGAATTGTTGGTCACAAATTAACCCCTTGGTTACATGTGACGTCCTACTGGGTGTATTCTTGCCGTTGCCAGACAGTTTCAATCATCTAGGGAAAGTCTTCTCACAGTGACTCTCTCTCTCTCTCTCTCTCTCTAACCAGCTCCAGATATTCTTCCAAGAGTTCTTAAAGAGGTACATGACCAGGTAGCTCATTTAATTGCAGAAATCTTAACAAATCACTGGAAACCTAGTTCTCCATGGATTTTCGGTGGCTGAGCTTTTATCATGCCATAGCATAGTGATATCAGTGCCTGGCTCCTATCTAGGAAGTCCCGGGTTTCATTCCCAGCTAGAGCATTGAAAACAGTACACAGATGTCCACGTGTGTAATGTGTGTTTTTCTAATATATAGGAATTTTCATGTACTGACTGAGATAGGTAAAAATTACTGTGCCACTTGCTGAGTTGCATGGGGCTAAACAAAAGTACAGATGACTGAAATATGAAGCAAATCCTCCCAAAACAAATCCTCCCGTAATGGATTTACCTGTTTCTTCATAGAACGTGTGTGGCTTGGCTTTTATTACGTCTCAGTGTAGTGATGTCAGTGTCTGCCTCCTACCTTGGAGTCCCAGGTTGGATTCCTGGCTAGAGCATTAAAAACTTTCCATATGCATACATACAAATAGCTAGATAGATAGATATACTGTATATAGAGGCCAATACTAGATAGACAGATAGATAGATATAGATTGATTAAACAAGGGGTTCAATCGGGAGGCTGCCAGAGATAGAACAGTAGAAATAGCCACCTTTAGTTGATCAAGGCCGATGCATGCAAGCATGTTGAAGCCTTTATAAACAATATATAGAGAGAGACGGATAGAGTGCTATATCTATCTACCTCTCTATATGTATACAATATATACGTGAAGGGTGTCCCAGGAATTGACATATCAACCTAAAGGGGTGATTCCTGAGGCCATTCTGTGACAAATACTCCATGAACATACGTACTGATGAAAACCATGTCATCATTAAAACGAATTAAACTAATAACATACGAGAATGAGGGAGCAGGGGCGTATCCAGAAAGAAACTGGAGGGGGGGGGGGAGTCTGAGCCATTTTGATGTATACACTGCACACTTGTGATGGGTGTCGGGTGAGGTACAGGGGGTATGGGAGCTTTCTTCTTAAAAAGTAGAGTTACTTGGCACATTCTGATGCTGTCTGGATCGGTAATACCTGCATTTTCAGTATACCTGCATTTTCAGTATTTGTCGAAAAGTCAAGCTAATAGTACCTTAAGAAATATAATGTGGAGAGGATGGAGAGTGAGAGACTGACGAGGAGAGTGTGTGTGAGTGAGGTGGAGGGGAGGAGAGGGAAGGAGAGGCCAAGGATGAGATGGAGGAATGGAGTGGAGGGGTATATAAGAGAGAGGGGTGTGAGCTGGGAGCAGGACAGTTAAATGGCGGGGGACAGGGTGACATGGAAGCGATTTGTTTGTGGCCACCCTTTACGGGATTAAGGCGTCTGTCAATAGATAGATAGATAGATAATATGATGATGGTGGATTTTATGCTAGATAATATGAATGTGTACACCTCTCAACTTTCAAGTCGCGTTTTTCGTTATCGTGATCCGTCGTTGTGTTTCAAGTAGTGCCTAAAAATTCAGAAAGTGACTGATCAGGGGGTTTCCATGGCACCCTCAGAACCCCGCCCTGGATCTGCCACTGGAGAGAGAGAGAGAGAGAGAGAGAGAGAGAGAGAGAGAGAGAGGAGGGAAGTCCCATGGGAAAAAGTTGAAAAATCGTCCAATTTCATTTTTGCCTTTGGACCGACGGAACCCAAGATGGATGGTGGAATTATAAACGAGAGAGAGAGAGAGAGAGAGGCAGACAGACAGACAGAGACAGACAGACAGACAGAATACTAATGAACAGGAAGAGACGTCGAAGTGATCAAGAAAAAGAAATAATGAAAGGAAAGAGAAGTAGAGAAGAAGAAGAAGGGAGAGGGAGAGAGAGAGAGAGAGAGAGAGAGAGAGAGACGCTAATGAACAGGAATAGACAAAATAAGAAAAACAAACACTTAAGGAAGGGGAAATGAAGACGAAGAAAAGAGAAAAAGTGAGAGAGAGAGAGAGGGGGGATGGGGTAACGTTTAAGAAATTTACATGTAACCCCTCCAGTTCTAAGTGCCTGTCCAGAGTTGAATAAAATTTCCAGAAGGCAGCAGGACTAAAAATATAAGATGATATATAGAGGATGAAGACTAAAGGATGAAGTTAAGAAGTCACTGCATGATAGTATTGTGAGCCCTACCCTGACGTATGGAAGCGAGGCGTGGACCTTGCAAGAGGGGAACAAGTCAAGAGTGAGAGCAGTGGAAATGAGTTACTTGAGAGGAGCGTGTGGAGTGACATGGAGGGACAGGTTGACGAACGAAGAAGTGAAGGAACGTTGTGGGGTGGATGTGGATGTGGTTGAGAAGATTAGGAGAAATACACTGAGGTGGTTTGGACATGTGGAGAGAATGGAGAATGAAAGAATAAGAGGGTGTATGTACAGTAGGTGAGGTGGAGGGAGGGAGAGGGAGGGGTCGACCGAAGATGAGGTGGAGGGATGGAGTTGAGAGGTACAGTATATGAGGGAGGGGGGAGTGAGTTGGGGGGAGGGTAGTCAAATGGTGGGTGACAGAGCGACTTGGAGGCGTTTTGTCCATGGCCACCCTTTGCGGGATTAGGGCGTCGGGCTATAGATAGATAGATAGACGGATGAAGACTAACATGCAGAGAACTTGCTTTTAATATGTTGACCTATTTTTTTCATTTTCCCTCCGATTTCTTCTTCTTCTTCTTATTATTATTATTATTATTATTATTATTATTATTATTATTATTATTATTATTTTAAGCTAAAGAGAGGCTTTCTGAACTGGAAGGGTCAGATGCAGCTTCATTAAATCTCTTAGTACTACAGTATGGTTCATTCATTTTAACGACCCAGCTTTTCGTCCTTTTGCAGCTTATTTCACGTAGCTCAGTGACGTAAAAAGACACTCCTACAGCTCTACATCCTTGCAGTGGAACTTCTTCGTGATTAGCACCATATTCTCATGTTAATCTGTTGTTAGAATTCACCTTGAAGATGGAGAGATGGCAGTTTTACGCCTAGTTTAAGTGAACAGGGTATAATCATCCTTCCAGTGATGAATAAAGTAAAGATTGCCAGCACTGCCAAGGGAATGCAAGATGGTCTCCACACAGGTACACACCACACTGATATTCTTTTCAAATTTCGATGAGGATTAACGAACGTACAATCGCCAACTGGAGTCCTGTCATTTCTGTCTATGGGGTTTCAAATTTAATCTCTTGAATACGAAGCAAATGACACAGTTGACACCGATCTATGGGCAAGTAATCAGTGTCAGTTGCTGTAGAAACACGAGACTGGTTTTCAAAGCTCATGGAGACGTACGAGAGGCGAGATGGTTGATGAGAGTACAAGAATATTGGATCCCTAAACGTGTATGTTTTTATAGTTTGATCTTTGACTCCATTTCCGTTAAAAAGACAAAAAGAAAATGAAAAGAGTGTCTGCGGATATTTGCCTATGGGAGATTAAGCCGGGGTTGAAGCAAAGAGGTGAGGAAATAAAGGAATGGAGTCAATTTGAAGATGGTGTGGAAGAAAGAAAGAAAAGATGATGATAATGACGACGATGATGACTGATGATGGGGAGGAGAATATGGTGATGTTGATGATGATGATGATTATGGAGGTGGAGAATATGGTGATGATGATATTGATGGTGACGATGATGATTATGGAGGAGGAGAATATGGTGATGATGATGATGATGATGATGATGATGGCTGATGATGATGACGATGATGATTATGGAGAAAAAATGGTGATGATGATGATGATGATTATGGAGGAGGAGAATATGGTGATGATGATGATGTTGATGATGACTGATGATGATGATGATGATAGAGGAGGAAGGGAGGGAAGAAAAAGAAGAGGAGAGGGAAGAAAAAGAGGAGGAGGAGGAGGAAAATGAGGCAAGATCAAGACGAGAATCACGTCCGCTGGGTGAAGGCGGGTAATAACCGTCACGGAATTCAAAAATACAAACTGACTAGAGCACTGCATGTTAATTAGGGGTCATTAGTAAAGTCCAGGCCTGTAATTGTATGCCTTCACGGTAATTACTCCAGGAAACTCGGGTAATTACCTTTTTAAATTTATTTCAGGAGATCGTTGCGTTTTTACCCCGACTAAAAACGCAGGGTATATGAGAGTAATGCTTGTTCGCTTTGTTGTTGGTGATGATGATGATGATGATGATGGTGGTGGTGATGATGATGATGACAATAATGATGGTGATGATGATTTGTGTCTGGGAAGTAACCTTGCTTTAAACCTTCACCACGCCCACGTCGTCCAACCCACAATGTCTTTCTTCATAGGGCATACTCCCCATTCGTCTCAGTAACACTCCTCCTCTTACTGGCTCCCTTCAACCTCTGTCTCTTCGCTGCACTGTTGCATCTTTATCTCTTTTCTATCGCTACTTCAATGGTCACTGCTCCTCTGAACTGTCTGCTTGCATTCCTCCACCTCTACGACGGACGCGTAGCACCCGTCTAGCAACAAACTCTCATCCCTTTTCTGTCCAGCTCTCTAATGCAAGAGTTAACCGTTACTCCCAGTCCTTCATTTATGCAACAGATCAACTCTGGAACTGTCTCCCACTGTCTGTATTTCCTGCTTCCTATGATCTCCAGTCTTTCAAACTCAGTGTCCAGGCATCTCGAAATGTTCGGATCTTGAATTTGGATCTCTCTTGTATTTTGTTTTTCTCTTGGAAGGAACAGTTATTGAGGGCTCACGGCCTTTGGTTCCTTCTTCCTAGCATTAAAGAAAAAAAAAAAATCCCTGCCCCACCACCACTGCAGCCCATCCCACCCACTTCTCTCCACCCACTCTCCCATTTCCAACCCGCAATGGATATACAGTGTTCTGCGATTTAGTAGTAGTAGTTGTAGCAGTAGTAGTCCTATTATTATTATTATTATTATTATTATTATTATTATTATTATTATTATTTCGGTTATTCTAAGGCTTAATTTTGAGTTGTAAAAATGGTACATCAGCGCAGGTCCAGTTCCCAACCGTAGTAGTAGTAGTTACTGATGACCATAAAGGGAGGCTGCCAGAGATCAAGCAACGTTGAAACCCGCTATGAGGTGACCAAGGCCGACGGATGTAAGCAGGTTGGAGCCCTTACAAACGAACGATACAATACATGCGGTTTATGGGGCAGATCAATTTTGTGGCTGTTCAGAATTCGACCTACTTGTGTAAAAAAAAAAAAAAAAATGGGGATTTTCTTTTTAATGCAAGGGAGAAGGAACCCAAGGCCAGGAGCCCGCAAAAAACGTTCCTTCCGAGAAATAAACAAAAACAAGATAACAGCCAAATTCAAGATTCTTTCATTTCGAGATGCCTGGACACACTGCGTTTGAAAGACTGGAGATCATAGGAAGTAGGAAATATAGACAGAGGGAGACAGTTCCAGAGTTGACCTGTTGCATACATGAAGGGCTTGCAGTACTGATTAACTTACCTCCTACCTACCTACCTACCTACCTACACTGAAGATCATGGGCAGTAGGAAAGTTGACCTGTTGCATAAATGAAGGACTGGGAGTAACGGTTAACTCTTGCATTAGAGAGTTGGACAGAAAAGGGATGAGAGTTTGTTGCAAGACGGGTACAATTAGGAGACACAGGAAGCTTCGTAACACCTTTTGCTGTGAGACTCATTCTGCATACTAAACCAGGTCATTCTTTACCATGCAATTACCTCCGTCAACGAAACTGTGCCTAGGTATTGTATTCACCCGTTTCTGTCTGTCTGTGAACAAGATATTTCAAAATATTGTGTTTGGCCTCGTGGAGAGGATGGAGAGTGAGAGACTAACTAGGAGAGTGTATGTGAGTGAGGTGGAGGGGGGGAAAGGGAGGGGGAGGCCAAGGATGAGATGGAGGGATGGAGTGGAGAGGTATATGAGAGAGGGGTGTGTGAGCTGGGAGCAGGGCAGTGAAATGGCGGGGGAGAGGGCGACATGGAGGCAATTTGTTTGTGGCCACCGCTTACGGGATTGAGGCGTCCGGCAATAGATAGATAGATAGATAGATAGTGTTTGGATTTCAGTTAAATTGGAGAGGTAGCCGGTGGGTCAAGGAAGAGCTGATTAACTTTTGATGTGGATACGGATTCGAATGAAGGAATATATCAAATTTTACTGGCGTCGTGGGGGTATGCAATCTCTGAGACCGTGAAACAGGGCAGACGAAGACCGTAGAATTAAAGGACTGTGTCAGACCGTAAAAGAATTCGTCTGGTAGGAAGGAGGAAGTGCGGCAGTAAATCATAACTCTTACTGGCTTTCTCGGAGGTATATACTCTCTGAACGCATTCTGGTCTTTAATTTTACATCAATAGCAACGAAAGGATAGCCAGCCATAATGTCCAGAGCAAATCGCTAAGGAAAAAATGTTGAGAAATCCATACAATCACACGACCAATAAATACCAGAGGATATTCATGTATAAAGTGTAGAATAATTCGGTAAGGAAGAAGCATTACGAACATTTATAAAGACTCCTAGGGTAAAACCTTAAATTTATCTATCTATCTATCTATAGCCCGACGGCCTAATCCCACAAAGGGTGGCCGAAGACAAAACGCCTCCAAGTCACTCTGTCACCCACCATTTGATTGCCCTTCCCCCGGCTAACTCCCTCCTCCCTCATATACCTCTCAACTCCATCCCTCCACCCTCATCCTCGGTCTCCCCCTCCCTCTCCTTCCTTAAATGCAAGAGGATATTCGGATGTGATGTGCTGAATAAGGACCTAAGGGGGAAGTGTTGCGTCATCTGTAAAGCAAAATAGCCCTTAATGCACTTGGCTGTTCAGGTGTTGTGTAAGTGAAATAAATCGCGAAGCTTTCATCTTGGCAGGGTGTACTCCCCCCGCCCAGACCCATCACCATCCCAGCCTATCTCGACCACTCCTTTGCACCCACCCACCCTGTTTCTCCGTATGAACTAGGTGTGTGTGTGTGTGTGTGTGTGTGTGTGTGTGTGTGTGTGTGTGTGTGTGTGTGTGTGTGTGTGAGAGAGAGAGAGAGAGAGGGAGAGAGAGAGAGAGAGAAAGAGTAATAATATAATAATAATAACGATAATGTCACGGGGTTTTTATATCACGGTAATTTTGATATAAATGCTTAAATATTATTTAAATTGATAATAATATTCAATAATATTGAAGAGCAGAGACAATGATTGTCTTGCTACATCAAGCAACGATTACTTTACGCTGGCTTAGCACGATTCTCTGAGAACGAGAATTTATAAACTTCCTCAACAGTACACAGCAGAGACTAATTACTCACAATTGCTGAATTACTGTACTGTTAGCCTCTGGAGAAAGTTACTTCACCCCTGACAATAAATAACTAATACTAATAATAATAACATCAGGTTCTTGCTGATGCATTAACTCCTGGCACAACGGATTTTAAGTTAATACAACAAGACTGGTCTAAGTACCAGTTATGAATAGTAAATGTTTATGCAAGCTAGGAGCTATATGGAAAATAAGCTTAATTTGGATTAAATGAAACAAGAGTTTACTTACATTAAGCTCAAGAAAGGAACTGTTAAATTTATTAATCACAAAAAATAAATTTAACGTTACAATTCAAATCAATTAAATGAGACGCACTCGCTCACTCACACAGAAGCTAAATACTTACGCCTAGGAAAAAACACCTTAACTAAGCTCTTAAAACTACAAAATACACAAAAGAAATACCAGTCGATGAATGCTATGTATCACCACTAAGGTGGGAGTACTGGGATTACTGAACTAGTGGAGCTTGGGGTGCTAGCTGACCTCTCCACTTCTGAGCACAGAACCTTTCTCCGTCACAGCAAACACAAGACTGAATTCAAATAATGTATAGGCAGGACGCACAAGCTACCAGAAGAAGGCGTGGCTAACAGTTTAGGCAAGCAGAGGCGAACGATAAAGAAACAATAGTATCGCTCAGTAACGCACTTAGTGACGTGCATCAAATCGGTCACCCCTGAAAACGGTGACGAATGATTTGAAAAGTATACCCCGAAATGGAGAGAGAAACGGTTAACTGAGCGATACACAGTGAGTTTTCCACTAATAGTTCGTGGCTTCTCACAAAAAGGAAATGTCGCAAATTGATTCGTGACAGATAATAATAATAATAATAATAATAATAATAAAGTTTATTTCCACAAACCGTGGTTATTCATTTAACAATATAAGTTATGTATACAATTATAGTACAAAGCATAGATCTTTTTTTTCTTTTTTTTTTTTAATGCAAGGAAGAAGGAACCAAAGGCCATGAGCCCGCAGTAACAGTTCCCTCCAAGAGAAAAACAAAATACAATAGAGAGCCAAATTCAAGATCCGATCAATTTGAGATGCCTGGACACACTGCGTTTGAAAGACTGGAGATCATAGGCAGCAGGAAATACAGATAGAGGGAGACAGTTCCAGAGCTGACCTGTTGCATAAATGAAAGACTGGGAGTAACGGTTAACTCTTGCATTAGAGAGTTGGACAGAAAAGGGATGAGAGTTTGCTGCCAGACGGGTGCTACGCGCCCGTCGTAGAGGTGGAGGAATGCAAGCAGACAGTTCAGAGGAGCAGTGACCATTAAAGTAGCGATAGAAAAGAGATAAAGATGCAACAGTATGGCGAAGAGACAGAGGTTGAAGGGAGTCAGTAAGAGGAGGAGAGTTAATGAGACGAAAAGCCTTTGACTCCACCCTATTGAGAAGAGCTGTATGTGGGGAGCCTCCCCACACATGAAAGTTGTACTCCACACAGGGGCGGATAAAACCTCTGTATAGAGTCAACAATTGTGCAGGGGTAAAGAAAGAGCGGAGTCGGCTTAGCACACCCAATCTCTTGGAAGCAGATTTTACAAGAGATGTAATATGATCTTTCCAAGATAAGTCCTGAGTAAATGAAACCCCAAGCATGTTCAAGGATGATGCAGGATTAAGCTGAATATTATTAAACATTAATGGGTATACCAGTGGAAGATTTTGTCGGGTTGATAGGTGTAAGAACTGAGTCTTAGATGCATTAAAGACAACCATATTATTTTTACCCCAGTCAGAGATACGAGCCAAGTCAGACATTAGGTGTGCCATAGCCTCATCCCTTGTTTCTTGAAGTAACTGTTGAGATGGGCGTTGCGGGAACCGAATGGAAAGGTGAAGGGTGGAGTCATCAGCGTATGAGTGGATAGGGTTAGATGTACAGCTTAGAAGATCATTGATGAATAAAAGGAAGAGAGTTGGTGATAGGACAGAGCCCTGAGGAACACCACTGTTGATAGATCTAGGAGAAGAATGATGGCCGTCTACAACAGCGGCTATAGAACGACCAGAAAGGAAGCTAGTGATGAAGGCACAGATGGAAGGATAGAAACCGTAGGAGGACAGTTTGGAAATTAAAGATTTATGCCAGACTCGATCGAAAGCCTTTGAGATGTCAAGTGCAATGGCAAAACTTTCGCCAAAGTCCCGAAAGGAGGATGACCAGGAGTCTGAAAGGTAGGTGAGAAGATCGCCAGTGGAGCGTCCCTGACGGAACCCATACTGACGATCGGAAAGAAGGTTGTGATAGGAAAGATGCCTTAAAATTTTTCTATTAAGAATTGACTCGAAAACTTTTGAAATACAGGACGTTAAAGCAATTGGACGATAGTTGGAGGGTTGGGAGTGGTCACCCTTCTTTGGGACCGGCTGAATGAGAGCAAACTTCCGGCAAGAAGGAAAGGTACAAGTTGACAGACAAAGGCGAAAGAGTTTGCCTAGGCAGGGTGTAAGCACAGAAGCACAGTTCTTGAGAACAACAGGAGGGACCCCATCAGGCCCATATGCCTTGTTAGTACTGAGGCCAGTGATGGCAGAAAATACATCAACTGAAGAAATTTTAATGTCAGCCATGAGGAAGTCAGAGGGGAGAAGTGATGGAGGAACAGCACCGGAATCGTCTAAGGTGGAACTGGAGGAGAAAGTCTGTGCGAAGAGATCTGCTTTATCAGTAGAAGAAATAGCTACAGAACCATCAGAGTAGAAAAGAGGAGGGAAGGATGATGAGGTAAAGTTGTTAGAAAGATTTTTGGCAAGGTGCCAGAAGGAGCGGGAAGCATTCGAGTTGGAGAGTTGAGAGCATTTAGTATGGATGAAATTATTTTTAGTAGAGCGAAGAACAGACTTACGATTCCGGGCAGAAACGTAAAGATGATGTGATTCAGGGGTGGGTTGGCTACGGTACCTTTTGTAGGCCTTCTCCTTGTTGTGGACAGCATTAGAACAAGCGTGATTAAACCAAGGCTTTCTTGCGTTAGTCAAAGCATATGAGAAAGGAATGTATGCTTCCATGCCCGACAGAATAACCTCCGTAATGCGCAAGGCACACTCAGATGGCTCACGGCCATGGAAGCAATAATCATTCCAGGGAAAATCAAAGAAGTACTGCCTGAGGGCCTCCTAGTTCGCGGCTCCAAAATGCCACAGACGACGTTTCCCTGGAGGGTCCACAGGCCGCACCGGAGTGATAGGACAGGTTAAGGTAATAAGGTTGTGATCGGAGGAGCCCAATGGAGAGAAAAGATTAACAGAGTAAGCAGAAGGATTAGTTGTGAGGAAGAGGTCAAGTATGTTGGAGCTCTCTCCAAGGTGGTCAGGGATACGGGTAGGGTGCTGTACAAGCTGCTCTAGGTCATTAAGGATAGAAAAGATGTAGGCTTGTTCACCAGGTGGATCCGTGAAAGGAGAGGAGAGCCAAAGGTGGTGGTGAACATTGAAATCTCCAAGAATGGAGATTTCAGAGAAAGGAGAAATGGACACAATGTGTTCCATCGTAGAAGTAAGATAGTCGAAGAATTTTTGATAGTCAGTAGAATTAGGGGATAAGTAAATAGCACAGATATATTTAGTCAGAGAATGACAGGAAAGCCGAAGATTATACCCTATAGATATAAGTGTTAGGGAGTATGATACAAAGGTATATAATTGTACAGTTATCAATATACTAAATGTCATTATATTGTTTATTTCAAATTGTTGTGTTTGTGAATTAATACATAATATTTTTACATCATATTTACTGGTTTATTACTGTTTAGGATTATCGTATACAGTAAGATTATTGACGGGTGTTTGGTAAGTGAGTGTTAAGTCTAATTTTGAAAGTGTTTTTGTGATTCCTTGACATTTTCTGGCAGATGGTTGCATATCTTTGGCCCTGTTGCTGCTAAGGATCTTGCACCTGAGTCGGTATTAACCTTAGCAACGTACAGATTATTTGTTTGTGTGGTAATACTTTGTGTTATATTGTGTACCGATGGCAAAGACAAGAGACAGTCAGGGTAGAGATTAGCTAGATATTTGAAGACTGTGACAGCTGTGTCCAACTTTATTTTGTTTAGAGTATTTAGCCATTCCAGTTCTTTTAACATTGTAGTGACATGGTCATACTTCCTTGCTTTTCCATCGACAACTTTAGCAGCAAAATTTTGTAGTTTCTGCACACGTAAAAGTTGAGATTTCCCTGCAGTGACTCATATTGCATTGCCGTAGTTTAGGATACTTAGGGCCAGTACCTGCACTATGATTTTTCGAGTTTCTTTGTGAAAGCCATCTTTTATCCTGTTGATATATATCAATATGCCCAGTACTTTTTTGTTAAGTTCATTTACGTGCTTATCAAAGGTCATGTAGCAGTCCATAAATATACCTAAGTTTTTTACATAGGTGCTGGGTTGAACTGCTGTGTCTCCAAATCGAACAGTAATGTTAGGTGGTATTAGTGAGATCATTGGCCTGGTCCCTAAAAAGATACATTGCGTTTTATTGGTATTCAGAAGAAGGCCATTTTTAAGAAAATATTCTCTGGCCATATTCAAGGTTTCCTCTGCTTTGTGCAATATATCGTAAAGAGAACCCAGTTTGCCACTGTGAAGAAACTGTCATCAGCATATAGCACTAAAATACATTCGTTAAGATTTTCTGAGAGATCGTTCACATATATATTGAATAGTATAGGGCCCAGAATTGAGCCTTGGGGTACCCCGTAGGTGACATTTGATGTGGAGGATATGGTGTTTTGGATGCGAACAGACTGTGTTCTATTACTGAGGTAGCTGTCAAACCAGAAGTTATTGACACTGACTTTACTGAGTTTATTGAGAAGAATGGGATGGCTGACACTATCGAAAGCTTTTGATAGATCACAGAGGGTTAAAAGTGATATGTGTTTATTATCCATGTTATGGTAGATATTATCAGTGATAACTGTGAGTGCTGTATTTGTGGATGGTTTAGGACATGTTGGGTTTGTGAGAGAAGTTTGTTTGACTCAAGAAATGTTATTAATTGAGATGAGATGATTTTTTCGATAATTTTGACAAAAAAAAAAAAAAAACAGGTAGCAATGAAACTGGTTGGTAATTGCTCATGACCTGAGGGTGCCCATTTTTATACAAAGGCATGACTACAGC
>NC_137037.1:2492360-2502360 GCF_032717465.1 Coenobita brevimanus
AGGGAAGCTATTTTTTTCAATTTATCTTTTTGTATTTTTTTATTATTTTTTGTATATACAGTAGTTGTAGTTTTGTTATACCTTTGTTCATAGCCAGGCGCCACATTCCTTGAGGGGGTGGCCACAAGCAAATCGCCTCCTTGTCACCCTGTCCGTCTTCAGGATGCCCTGCCTCCACTTCACGCCATCCTCTTTCATATTCCTATCCACCCCATCCCTCCAGGTCATCCTCGATCTCCCTCTCCTCCCTCCTCCCCTCCTCACATACACCCCTGGTTATATTTACTGCAGCGACCATTTCCTCTCTCTCTCTCTCTCTCTCTCTCTCTCGTTCATTCACCTCAATATTCACGATAAGGAGATGCCAATTTTACACCGCCAAAATGGACAGATTATACAGTAGGCCACTTACGAATAATCCTAATTTTATGCTCAGCCTTGGGTTCCTTCTTCCTGGCATAAAAAATAGTCCATCCACCCCGATGACATTTTTTTCATTTCATTCATTTTTTCTTAAGACATTTTAGTCATGTTTTAAGACATTTTAAGACCCGTTTTCTTAAGACATTTTATTTGTTTCTTAAGACATTTTAGTCATGTTTTAAGACATTTTAAGACCCGTTTTCTTAAGACATTTTATTTGTTTCTTAAGACATTTTATTCATGTTTTCTTAAGACATTCGTGTTTTAAGACATTTTATTCCCGTTTTCTTAAGACATTTTTTTAAGACATTATTTTTTCTTAAGCCATTTTATTTTTTCTTAAGCCATTCTATTTTTTCTTAAGCCATTTTTAATTTTTCTTAAGACATTTTATTCTCTCTTAAGACATTTTTATTTTTTCTTAAGACATTTTATTCTTAAGACATTTATTTTTCTTAAGATTTTATTTTTTCTTAAGACATTTTATTCGTGTTTTCTTAAGACATTATATTTCTTAAGACATTTTTTCTTAAGACATTTTATTCATGTTTTCTTTAGACATTTTATGCACGTTTTCTTAAGACATTTTATTTTTTCTTAAGACATTTTATTTGTTCTTAAGAGTTTATTTTTTCTTAAGACATTTTATTCATATTTTCTTAAGACATTTTATTCACATTTTCTTAAGACATTTTATTCATGTTTTCTTAAGATATTTTATTTTTCTTGAGACATTTTATTTTTTCTTGACATTTTATTTTGTCTTAAAACATTTTATTCATGTTTTCTTAAGACATTCGTGTTTTAAGACATTTCCGTTTTCTTAAGACATTTTTTCTCGGCATTTTGTTTTTTCTTAAGCCATTTTATTTTTTCTTAAGCCATTTTATTTTTTCTTAAGCCATTTTATTTTTTCTTAAGCCATTTTTATTTTTTCTTAAGATTTTATTTTTCTTAAGACATTTTATTTTTCTTAAGACATTTTATTCACGTTTTCTGAAGAATTTTATTTTCTTAAGACGTTATTTTTTCTTAAGACATTTTATTTTTACTTTAGCCTTTATAATTTTTCTCAAGATATTTTATTCCCGTTTTCTTAAGACATTTCTTTCTTAAGACATTTTATTTTTTCTCAAGACATTATTCTTTCTTAAGACATTTTATTTTTCTCAAGACATTTTATTTTTTCTTAAGACATTCTTTCTTAAGACATTTTATTCTTTAAGACATTTTATTTTTTCTCAAGACATTTTATTTTTTCTTAAGACATTCTTTCTTAAGACATTTTATTTTTTCTTAAGACATTTTATTTTTTCTTAAGACTTTTCTTAAGACATTATCCTTTCTTAATACATTTTTTTCTTAAGCCTTTATATTTTTTCTTAAGACATTTTATTTGTTTCTGTGGTTTTATGTTTTCTTAAGACATTTACCGGTATTTATTTATTTTGACCCACTAAGAGCGTTGGGGTATGAGGCTACGCAATTTAGACGTTGACCAGCTTCACTCGCCCCTGAGCGGCATTACGTGAGCAGTCTAACCCAACCACCCCTCGGAGATCAACTCTGAGGATGCGTTTGACAGTCCTGATACAAGAGTAATAACGTGATCTATCTATCTATCTATCCATCTATCTATAGCCCGACGCCCAAATCCCGCAAAGGGTGGCCGCAGACAAAACGCCTCCAAGTCGCTCTGTCACCCACCATTTGACTGCCCTCCCCCAACTCACCCCCCCCTCCCTCATATACCTCTCAACTCCATCCCTCCACCTCATCCTCGGTCTTCCCCTCCCTCTCCCCCCCTCCACTTCACCTACATACACTCTCCTAGTCAGTCTTGAGGCA
The DNA here is from genome assembly GCF_032717465.1 of Coenobita brevimanus. Lineage (NCBI taxonomy): Eukaryota > Metazoa > Arthropoda > Malacostraca > Decapoda > Coenobitidae > Coenobita > Coenobita brevimanus. The sequence goes on from NC_137037.1 coordinate 2,494,632, forward strand.
GCAAAAATAGTGAAATAAAGCACGTCGCCGGTCTGAAGGGGTTTAGGGGAGGGGAAACTTTATTATTTATCTCATTATTCAAAATTATTATTATTATTATTATTATTATTATTTAGTTATTATTATTATTATTATTATTATTATTATTTAGTTATTATTATTATTATTATTATTATTATTATTATTATTAGTTATTGTTATCATTATTATTATTATTATTATTATTATTATTATTTTTATTATTATTATTATTATTATTATTATTATTGTTGTTGTTGTTGTTATTATTATTATTATTATTTAGTTATTATTTAGGTAAGAGTAGTGGTATATGCAGTTACGTTAATTTACCTCAGTGTGGGATCGAACTTACGTCCATTGGAACAACAGATGAATTTTGTAACTGTTTGAGAGAGAGAGAGAGAGAGAGAGAGAGAGAGAGAGAGAGAGAGAGAGAGAGAGAGGAGGTAGACAAGTTTCCTGTTGTGCCGCTAACTTCCTCCCTCTTCATTTCCTCTCTCTCTCTCTCTCTCTCTCTCTCTCTCTCTCTCTCTCATGGGCTATAGGAGGCGCGATCTTTGCCCTTCACCCCGATAACGTATCCATGCGTTTAAATTTGGCGGGAATATCCGTTTTCTTTCGTTCTTTCTTTCATTTTTCTTTCTTTTTTCTTTTCTTCTTTCTTTCTTTTCTTTTCTTTTTTTCTTTTTCTTTTTTCCTTCTCTCTTCTTTTTTCTTCCTTTTTCTTCCTTCGTGTCATCTTTTCCATTCATTTTCTTTCCGTCTTTCTCTTCCTTTCTTCTTTCATTTTCTTGTTACCTCTTTCTTTCTTTTTTCTTTTTTTTCTTTATTTTTTATTTTTTATTTCTTTCGTTCTTTTTCTTCTTTCCTTCCTCCCATTTTCTTCTTCCTTTTTTTCTGCCTTTTTCTTTGTTTTCATTTTTCTTTCATTTTTTCTTCCTTTCTTCCTCCCTTCCTTTCTCTCTCTCTCTCTCTCTCTCTCTCTCTCTCTCTCTCTCTCTCTCTCTCTCTCTCATAGGCACATAAAGACAACTCCCCGATTCACCATCCTCTCCACGTGACATCCTTGATTATCTATGCTTGTTTTGATTCTTGTTTTGGCCCTGATTTTCTTCCCTCCGCGGCTCAGTGGCAGGAAAAGACAACGCTATGGCCCTCTACCCTTCCCATAGCACTTCTTCGTGACTAGCATCATATTATAGTGTTAATCTCCTGCTACGCCTCAGTATTCAAGATGGAGAGATGGCGATTTTAGGCCAAGTTAGAGTAAAAAGATACGGCCCTACATCCTTTCCAGAGCACTTCTTCGTGACTAGCATCATATTCTAGTGTTAATCATGTTAGCACTGAAGATATGGGAATTTTAGGCCACCCAGGTTCAAATCTCCGCTGGTGCAGGGAACAGTTTAAGGATTTGAATTTCATTACGGCAGAGTTTACCGATCTACCAGAAGACCCGCCGACATGTCGTAAAAATACCCCCGCTAATACCAATACACCAGTCCTGTATGAGACAGCCCTAGCATGTATTCAATATGGACGGTGGGTTTTAGCGCCGAAGTGGTGACATGTAGAGGTGTACGATATGTAGGAGGACTACTGGGCCTTGGGAGCAGGCTGAGAAGCCTATACCCAGAGTCGAGCACATTAAAAAAAAAAAAAAAAAAAAAAATCTATCTATCTATATCTGTCTGTCTATCCTTTTATCTATCTGTCTGCCCAACCATCCATCCATCCATCCGACTGTCTGTCTATCAGTCGATCTATCCATCTATCTGTTTGTCTGTTTGTCTCTTTCTGTCTGCATGTCTATCTATTTATTTATATATCTATCTATCGCTATCTGTCTTTGTCTTTGTATCTGACTTTCTGTGTCTCTTTCTGTCCATCTATCCATCTATCTATTTGTCTATCTCCAGATGCCTCAGTCTCGCAAGGCATGGCCACAAACAAATCGCCTCCATGTCACCCTGTCCTCCGCCATCAGGCTGCCGTCTCTCCAACTCACACTCTCCTCTTTCATATACCTCTCCATCTCATCCTCGCTCTCCCCTTTCCCTCCTCTCCTCTCCATTTATTCGCATACGCTCTCCTAGTCAGTCTCTCATTCTCTACATGTCTGTCTTTAAATAATCGTTGACCAAGGCCCGTAATTTCGTCGAGTAAGGAAGCTCCCTAACACCTTTTCCTAAGCGACTTATTTTGCCATATCCCTGTTACATAAGTCCTTCTAATATCGCCACACTCTTCATAGATAACGTACGATGTAGGAGATTAACCAGCCATATCCAAAAATAAATCGCTAAGGAAGAGGTGTTAGGGAGCTTCCTTTACGTAGACGAACGAGTAAAATTACCATCTCTCCATCCTGAACACCTGAATATGATGCTAGTCACGAAGAAGTGCTAGGGACAGGATGTAGAGCCGTAGTATTGTCTCATTCCGCCACTGAGCGATGGGATATAAGATGCAAAAGGACGAAAATCTGGGCCAAGTTAAAGTGAAAGGAGTATAGTCTAAAATCCATGTAAATGTGTGTGTGTGTGTGTGTGTGTGTGTGTGTGTGGGAGAGAGAGAGAGAGAGATGTAAGGTATGCTTGTAAGTATGTGTGTGTGTGTGTGTGTGTGTGTGTGTGTGTGTGTGTGTGTGTGTGTGTGTGTGTGTGTGTGGACTACAGGCTGAGGCGCTACCATTCCCCTCACCCCACCATCATTGCACTCTAAATAAGGATGACGTTGAGGGGTGTTAGGGGATGTTTGTGTAACCCTGGGCAGTTCTGCAGTTCGGTTGTATCAGTGCCACCACGTGAAGGCCTCCTCTCCTGCAGCAGTCAGCACGTTTTGGTTCTACATCTCTGTATAATTAATTTGTTTACGGAGGCAGTGCGTGTGGTAGAGAGATTAGACTGCCCGGTGTGTGTGTGTGTGTGTGTGTGTGTGTGTGTGTGTGTGTGTGTGTGAGAGAGAGAGAGAGAGAGAGAGAATGTGTGTGTGTGTGTGTGTGTGTGTGTGTGTGTGTGTGTGAGAGAGAGAGAGAGAGAGAGAGAGAGAGAATGTGTGTGTGTGTGTGTGTGTGTGTGTGTGTGTGTGAGAGAGAGAGAGAGAGAGAGAGAGAATGTGTGTGTGTGTGTGTGTGTGTGTGTGTGTGTGTGTGTGTGAGAGAGAGAGAGAGAGAGAGAGAGAGAGAGAATGTGTGTGTGTGTGTGTGTGTGTGTGTGTGAGAGAGAGAGAGAGAGAGAGAGAGAATGTGTGTGTGTGTGTGTGTGTGTGTGTGTGTGTGAGTGTGTGTGTGTGTGTGTGTGTGTGTGTGTGTGTGAGAGAGAGAGAGAGAGAGAGAGAGAGAGAGAGAGGGAGGGAGGGAGGGAGAGGGGGGATCTTTCCAGTTGATGGCCAAGTGTAGTCAGATTGGAGGCTGCATTTGACTAGTAACCAAGGAGACTCATTCTTAAGGGCCATCGAATTTCACTCAGTCACAGCTTAATATGCAAGTTGTAACAGTGACCCAGTGCCGTCAGATGAAAGAAAACGAGCTATAGTATAGAAAACGTGAATTTCATATTAAGTAAAGTGTGATAGGAAGCGTTAGGAGAAACACATTGAGGTGGTTTGGCCATGTGGAGAGGATGGAGAGCGAGAGACTAACAAGGAGAGTGTATGTGAGTGAGGTGGAGAGGGGGAGAGGGAGGGTGAGGCCGAGGATGAGAATATGGAGGGATGCAGTGGAGAGGTATATGAGAGAGAGGGGGGGCGTGAGCTGGGAGCAAGACAGTGAAGTGGCGGGGGACAGGGCGACATGGAGGCGATTTGTTTGTGGCCACCCCTTACGGGACTGAGGCGTCTGGCTTGTAAGATGGCTACGTGGTGGCTCGGGGGGATACGCAACATCTTTCAGAAGTTCCGTGACTGCTTCAGGATACAGGCATATCAATTATTCATATTATCTATCTATCTATCTATTGCCGGACACCTTAATCCCGTAAGGGGTGGCCAGAAACAAATCGCCTCCATGTCGCCCTGTCCCCCATCATTTCACTGTCCTGCTCCCAGCTCACTCCCCCCTTCCCTCATATACCTCGCTACTCAGTCCCTCCACCTCATCCCCGGTCTTCCCCTCCCTCTCCCTCCCTCCACTTCACCTACATACACCCTCTTAGTCAGTCTTTCATTCTCCATTCTCGCCACATGTCCAAACCACCTCAGTGTATTTCTCCTAATTTTCTCAACCACAGTATAATAATCCAAATATAAAATAGTGAATAATATTTTGCACCATATTTGGCCTGATTTGTGGTAGGTGGTGGCGACCATCATCCACTCACTAGATGTGGTGCTGCTACTTCTTCCTTAGCCTTTATTATTCTTTTTCTGTGCCTGCCCTCCTCTCTTCCTATTTCTCCCATCTTTCCTGTCACTTCTTACTGCTTTTCTTTCCTTTACAGATGGCTTTACATTGAGTGACAAGCCAAATGGTTTCCTGTAAGTCAAGAAACCATTTACAACGCTGGGTGGTAACCATGTAACCAAACCATACGTGCTCCCTACGTGTTAACAAGTGGGTTGGTGGAGGGTTAGTGCCCCTCCCCGTAAAACAAATAACTCAAAGGCAAATGGCCACCCCTTACGGGATTATGGCGTCTGGCAATAGACAGATAGATAGATGTACGTGATGGCCAAGATATTCAAAAGTATTATACATCTCAGCTTCTCTGTTTCCTAGCTCCACAGTCGTCATTATTAAATATCTAGAAGGCCATATATTTAGTCTTTTTCTTATTTATTACAATATTAAGGTCGACAATCTCCAACTCCAGTCTGTCAAATATAATAATAATAATAATAATAATAATAATAATAACAACAACAACAACAGTAATAATAATAATAATAACAATAGTAGTAGTAGTAGTAGTAGTAGTAGTAGTAATAATAATAATAATAATAATAATAATAGTAGTAGTAGTAGTAGTAGTAGTTGTTGTTGTAGTAATAGTAGTAGTAGTAGTAGTAGAAGTAATAATAATAATAATAGTAGTAGTAGTAGCAGTAGTAGTAAAGTCAGCAATCTCCAATTCCACCCTGTCAAATCACACCTTGTTAATCTTCCCTCGTGTGTGTTGTCACCGCAATACTGTAAGTGCTTATTAACGTATTCTATCTATTGCCAGACGCCATAATCCCGTAAGGGGTGGCCATTTGACTTTGAGTTATTTGTTTTACGGGGAGGGGCACTAACCCTCCACCAACCCACTTGTTGACACGTAGGGAGCACGTATGGTTTGGTTATATGGTTACCACCCAGCGTTGTAAGTGGTTTCTTGGGTTACAGGAAACCATTTGGTTTGTCATTCAATGTAAAGCCACCTGTAAAGGAAAGAAAAGCAATAAGAAGTGACAGGAAAGATGGGAGAAATAGGAAGAGAGGAGGGCAGGCACAGAAAAAGAATGATACAGGCTAAGGAAGAAGTAGGCAGCACTACATCAAGTGAGTGGATGATGGTCGCCACCACCTACCACTAATGAACGTATTCATTCATATAATCCCGAGACTACTTCCTATTTATAGTCTCAATAGCAACGATAGTAAAATAATGATAGTACTATAGTCCCGGCGCACGACTCTGAGGTTATTATCGTGCCCTGGCAACCTACCATTCAAAAGTGCGTCTGATTTCGCGTATGAGACGTATGTGATTCGTGTATAATATGTTCGTGTATAATAATATTCGTGTATAATATATTCGTGCCTAATAATATGATTTTTGTATAATGATACGAAATCGGACGCAGTTTTGAATGGTAGGTTGCCAGGGTACGATGACAGCCTGAGTCGTGTGCCGCGACTATAGTAGTAGTGGTATTAGTAGTAGTAGTAGTAGTAGTAGTAGTAGTTATTAGAGATCCTTTTAACCCCTTCACTACCAGACGGTTTAATAAAAATCGTAGGACCATTGAAAATAATAATAATAATAATAATAATTAATAATAATAATAATAATAATAATATCGTACTGCTACAACTAGTACTAATAATACTAATACTAATAGTAATAATAATAATAATAACGACAACAACAACAACAACAACAATAATAATAATAATAATAATAATAATAGACAACTTGGTCAGCAAATCAGTGGAGATATGTAACCCAGATACTGTAAAAAAAAAACTAATCTTTTTTCTCTCTCACCTTGGCCTAAAATTGGCATATCTCCATCTTAACTGCTGAGATGTGGCAGATTAAAACATGGTGCTTGTCACGAAGAAGTGCTGTGGAGAGGGAGTGTGTATGGAGGCGTGGCATAACTAAGCTGCAGTAGGAGGAAAGCCTGAGCCCAGTTAAAGTGAGAGGAGTATAGAACTTGCCCCTTACCTGAGTGATATCGTAATTGGTACTGACGGAATAAGAAAATGAATATATTGCGGTTCTGCATCGTTTCCATAGCACTTCTTCGTGACTAGCACTGTATTCTAGCGTTAATTTCCCGTTAAAACACGATGTTTGTGGAGAGATGGCAATTTTACGTCAAGTGAGAATGAAAGGAGTGTATAGATAGAGTTGTGAATGAGGCCAAAACGTGAGGGAAGTGTGTGCTGAGAAAATATGCTTGTGTTTTTACTGCTTGAGGTGTGTGTGTGTGTGTGTGTGTGTGTGTGTGTGTGTGTGTGTGTGTGTGTGTGTGTGTGTGAGACACACACACACACACACACACACACAGAAATGCAAGGTATGCACGTAAGTATATATGTGTGTGTGTGCGTGTGTGTATTTTGTTCTAGACGTGTGCGCGTGCTCACGGAGAGAGAGAGAGAGAGAGAGAGAGAGAGAGAGAGAGAGAATGTTGAGATTTGTCCATCCAGTGTCCATGCAGAGAGAGGGAGAGAGAGAGAGAGAGAGAGAGAGAGAGAGAATGTAAATTATGCAAGTACGTGTGTGTGTGTGTGTGTGTGTGTGTGTGTGTGTGTGTGTGTGTGTGTGTGTGTGTACTAAACATTGCTGCGTGTCAGTATATCTACAACCACAACCCTCCTCCTCCTCCTCCTCCTCCTCCTCTTCTTCCTCCTCCTCCTTTCAGTCTAATCAGTGTTTAGGAATATTAGTACTAGCTGTATCTTAGAATCTACAGCCTCTAACCGCGGCATTGTCTTTCTCTTCACCATAATCTTGTTCTGCCGTCTCAAGAAAATTATTTACCAACTCCAGTAAATAGAGGGTGATAGAAATTACCTGTCTGTCTGTCTATCTGCCTGTCTATCTGTCTGTCTATCTCGTAAGATGTAACATGCAAAATAAATCGCTAATGAAGAGGCACCACGAAGCCTCCCATGCCACCTAAAATACAGCCGTGAATCCTATCAGCTCAGATGATGGCCAAGGGTAGTCAGACTGAAGAATCGATTTTACTGATAACCAAGGAGACTCATTTTATAACTAGAGGTACCGAATTTCTGGGAGCCACGATTCAGCACTGAAATTTTGAGTGATTTAAGTCAGATGAAAGCAGAGTGATTGTTAGCGTGATCGGCCCCGTTGTCCGAGGGTAAATGAGGTCAAGGTCACCGCACAAAAACTCTCCTTTAGTCCTTTCGCGTGTAGTTATTCTCTAGTCATTTTAACTATACTCTTTTTACTCTTACTTGGCCTAAAATGTGTGTGTGTGTGTGTGTGTGTGTGTGTGTGTGTGTGTGTGTGTGTGTGTGTGTGTG
>NC_137037.1:2509860-2517360 GCF_032717465.1 Coenobita brevimanus
CTCTCTCTTGTCCTTATTTTCTTACTTCTTCTCTCCTTTCTTTACCTCACAATTTTTCCTTCCCTCTACTTATTCTATCTTTAAATCTCTCTAATCTTTAATCTCTGTGTCCATTCTATCTTTATCGCTTATTTATTTATTTTGTCTGCCCCTTATTCATTATCTATCTATCTATCTATTGCCAGACGCCTTAATCCCTTATACGGGGCGGCCACAAACAAATCGCCTCCACGTCACCCTGTCCCCCGCCATTTCACTAAACTGCTCCCAATTCACACCCCCCTCTGTCATATACCTTTCCACTCCATCCCTCCATCTCATCCTTGGCCTCCCCCTCCCTCTCTCCCCCTCCACCTCACTCACATACACTCTCCTCGTCAGTCTCTTTTTTCAATTATATCATCAGTTATTTTTTTTCCTCTGTTCAATTATTTACTTTAGTCTTTTTCTTTCTTTTTTCTCTTTTCTTTCTTTTTTCTTTCTTTTCTCTTTTTCTTTCTTTCTTTTCTTTCTTTCTTTGTTTTTTCCTTTTTTTACCTATTGTCTTTTTTCATTATTTCTACTTTCTTTCTCTTTTCTTTCAATTTTTCTTTCTTTTATATTTCTTCCCTCTCTCTCTCTCTCTCTCTCTCTCTCTCTCTCTCTCTCTCTCTCTCTCTCTCTCTCTCTCTCCCGCTCCTTCCATTTTTTTGCTTTCTTGTCTTTGTTTACATTTCATATTTTCTTTATTTTCTTCCTTTATTTTCTTTAATTTCTCATTATTTTATTTTCTCTGACTTTATTTCTTACTAATTATCTTTTTCTTCCTTTATTTCCCCTATTTTTTTTCCTTTTTATTTTCCTTTATTTTTACTCTATTTCCTGTCTTTAATTTCTCTACTTTATTTGCATTTTCTTTATTTTCTCTATATTCCTTACTTTTGCTGTTTCTTTACTTTCTCTATTTTCTTTTCATTAATTTCTCTATTTGCTTTTTCTTTATTTTCTTTGTTTTCTTTATTTTCTCTATATTTATTTTTGCTCTTTTCTTTATTTTATTTTCTCTATTTTCTTTATTTTCGGATTTTTGCCTTTTTGGAATGGTTTTTCTTTATTTTTCTTTATTTTCTTTATTTTCTCTATTTTTTACTTTTGCTCTTTTCTTTATTTACTTTCTCTATTTTCTTTTAATTTCTCTTTATTTTCTCTAGTTTTTACTTTTTTTTCTTAACCTCAATTTCCTTATTTTCTTTAATTTTCTCTATTTTTTACCTTAATTTTTGTTCTTATTTATTTCTTATTTTTTTCTCTTCTACTTTCAATTTTTCTTTATTTTCTTTTTTCTTTCAAAATATTAGTTTCTTTAATTTCTTTATTTTCTTTATTTTATCTATTTTTATTTTTATTTCTTTCTTTTGCTCATTTTCTCTCTTTTCTTTATTTTCTTCATTTTTTTACTTTGAGATTATTCGTTTCTTTAATTTTCTTTTTTCTTTATTTTCTCTTTTTTTTTGCTTCTGTCTTTATTCGTTTCTTTATTTTTTCTTTAATTTCTCTTTTTTGTTTGTGTTTATATTTTCTTTATTTTCTGTTTTCTCTGTTTTCTTTCTTTTCTTAATTTTCTTTAACTTTCAGGTTCTTGCTTTCCCTAATTCTTTCTCTTCCTCCTTTCTTTCTTTCTTTCTTTCTTTTTCTTCCTTTCTTTTTTCTGTTTCATTCTTTCATCCCCTTTCTCACTTTCTTTCTTTCTTTTTTTTCTTTCTTTCTTTCCTTTTCTTTCTTTCTTCCTTTTTTCTTTCTTTCTTCCTTTTTTCTTTCTTTCTTCCTTTTTTCTTTCTTCCTTCTTTCCTTTCTTTTCCTTCCTTCCTTCCTTCCTTCCTTTCTTTTCCTTCCTTCTTTCTTTCCTTCCTTCCTTCCTTCCTTCCTTGCTTCCTTCTTTCCTTCCTTCCTTCTTTCTTTATTTCTTTCTTTCTTCCTTTCTTTCTTACTTCCTCTTTTTCTTCCTTCTTTCTTTCTCCTTTTTTCCTTCCTTCCTCTCTTTCTTTTTCCTTCATTTTTTGTCTTTCTTTTTCTTTCTTTCATATTTTCTTGTTTTTTCCTGCCTTTCTTTTTTTCTTTCTTCCTTCCTTTCTTTCTCTTTCTTTCTTTCTTTCTTCCTGCCTTTCTTCTTTCTTTCTTCCTTCCTTTTTTCTTTCTTTATTTCTTCCTTCATTTCTTTTTTTATTTCTCATTTTCTTCCTTCCTTTCTTTCTTTCTTTCTTTTTCCTTTCTTTTTTCTTCCTTCTTCCTTTGTTTCTTCCTTCCTTTCTTTTTTCTTTCTCATTTTCTTCCTTCCTTTCTTTCTTACTCTCCTTTCTTTCTTCCTTCCTTCATTCTTTCTTTCTTTCTTTTTCCTTCCTTCCTCTCTTTGTTTTTCTTTCTTTTTGTTTTTCTTTTTCTTTCTTTCTGTTTTTCTTTTTCTTTCTTTCATATTTTCTTGTTTCTTCCTTCCTTTCTTTCTTTCTTACTTTTTTCTTTCTTCCGTTCTTTCTTTCTCTTTCTCTTCCTGCCTTTCTTTCTCTTTCTTTCTTCCTTTTTTCTTTCTTTCTTTCTTTCTTTGTTTTCCTTCATGCTGTTTTTCTCGCCACTAATGGTTTCCCCTAACACACACACACACACACACACACACACACACACACACACACACACACACACACACACACACACACACACACACACACACACACACACACACACACACACACACACACACACACACACACACTAAAAAAATAACACAAACACATAACTCACGTACACTTGCAAATTACACACACACACACACACACACACACACACACACACACACACACAATGATAGGTAGATAGATAGATACATACATACATAAAGATAGATGTAGAGATAGGTAGATAGAAAGATTGATTGATAGAAAAACAGAGATAGATAAATTTAGATAGATAGACAGCCATAAATAGATAGAAGGAGACAGACACAGAGACAGATAGGCAGATACATAGACAGATAGATAGATAGGTAGATAGATCGATAGATAGATGGGCTTTCTATCTATTCTTATAAATCTTTTGTGAGCCGAACACGTCCAGGTCAGACCAAGAGCCGAACTAAACCATTATTCTTTCTCCTACAATTTCTCTCTCTCTCTCTCTCTCTCTCTCTCTCTCTCTCTCTCTCTCTCTCTCTCACACACACACACACACACACACACACACACACACACACACACACAGAAAACGAGCAGAGGGAGCGGGGAGACCCAACCATTTCTTTTGGACTCAGGTGGTCAGAGAGGAAGTTGGTTGTGGCGGTCCCGGAGGAGGAGGAGGAAGAAGAGGAGGAGGGAGAAGAAGAAGAGGAGGAGGAGGAGGGAGAAGAAGAGGAGGAGAAGAAGGAGGAGGAAGAGGAGGAGGGAGAAGAAGAGGAGGAGGAGGAGGAAGAGGAGAATAGTAAGAAGACCATACTTGTACACTGATAATGGTGGGAATTAAAGGAAGATGTAAACAGACAGACGTTTAGATAGATAGATAGATAGACAGATAGGTAGGTGGGTAGGAAGGTGGAAATATATTCTATACGTTATACTGTACAGTATATCTATTTATGTCTATCTATCTGTCGTGTGTTTATCTGATTGTGTCTATCCGTCAATCTATCTATCTGTCATCTATCCAGTCTCATAAGAAGCGTAGGCGTCCGAGGCTAGGCTACTTAGTCCCAACATTTAAGGCCATTGTGACCGGTGGCTTGTCCCTGAGTGGCATTAGGTACGGTAGGGAAGAATTCTGAACCTACCCGCGGATTTATGGCGACATTTTCCTTACCGTGTTTTCCGTATTACCGTATTTTCGTATTTCCGTGTTACTGTATTTCCGTATTGCCGCATTTCCGTATTACCGTATTTCCGCATTACCGTATTTCCGCATTACCGTATTTCCGCATTACCGTATTTCCGTCTTGCCGTATTTCCGTCTTGCTGTATTTCCGTATTGCCGTATTTCCGTAATACCGTATTTCCGTATCACCGTATTTCCGTGTTACCGTATTTCCGCATTACCGTATTGCCATATTACCGTATTTCCGTCTTACCATATTTCCGTCTTTCCGTATTTCGGTATTGACGTATTTCCGTGTTACCGTATTTCCGTATTACCGTATTTCCGTATCGCTATTTCCGTGTTACCCTATTTCCATGTTACCGTATTTCCTTATTGCCGTATTTCCGTATTACCGTATTTATTTTTCTTACCGTATTGCAACTGAGCATTCTCCTGCATGTCAATTATTTCGTTTTATTATCGACTTAGACTGCATTAGTAATATACAAGAGAATTCTGAGGTGTAATCTGCAAAATAAATCGCTGACGGTGAAGGATTACGAAGTCTGCAAAGGTTATTTTTTTAATGCAAGAAAGAAGGAACCAAAGGCCAGGAGCCCGCAAACCGTTCCTTCCAAGAAAAAAACAAAAACCATACAAAAGAGAGCCAAATTCAAGATCCGTTCATTTCGAGATGCCTGGACACACTGCGTTTGAAAGACTGGAGATCACAGGAAGTAGGAAATACAGACAGAGGGAGACAGTTCCAGAGTTGACCTGTTGCATAATACGATCCTGAGGCACTCAGGGACTCGTATTCTCGGGGGTGAAGGAGGCTCCCTCACACCTTTTCCTTAGCGATTTATTTCGAGACATGGCTGGTTAACAGCATTTAGTATGTTATATATGCAGAGTATGACCATAATTAGAATGATTTATGTAACCCAGAAGAGGACGGCATGGTGTAATAAGCAAAATAAATCGCTTAGGAAGAGGTGTTAGGATCTACCTGTCTATCTGTCTATCTATCTTTCTGTCTGTCGTTATGGTGGTGGAGAGGGGGGCCTTCACGTGGTGGCACTGATATAACCAGGCGGCTCCACTGCCTGGTTATACACACGTCCCTCAACTACTTCCCTATCCCCCGAAAGGACGATGGTGGACTGCGAGTGTTATTTTAGCCTGTAGTCCACTGGGTTTACGTTTCAGATGAACAAGAGGCTATGATAAATACTACTACTGCTACTACTACTACTACTACTACTACTACAACTACTACTACTAATAATAATAATAACAGTAATAATAATAATAATAATAATAATAATACAACCACTACTACTACTACTACTACTACTACTACTACTACTACTACTACCACCACCACCACCACCACCACCACCACCACCACCACCACCACCACCACCACCACAATTATTTCTCCTCCTCCTCCTCCTCCTCCTCCTTTTATTGGAATCAAATGTCTGAAACCGATGACATAAACCAAGCATGGGTAATATTCACCGAAAAATTTAATGAAGTGGTAAAGTCATGTGTGCCACTACGTAACAGACGTCCAGCTGGAAATAGTAAACCAAAGTGGTGGTCCAGTGAAATAAAAAGTAACTTAATAGCCAAAAAACAGGCATACCATAAATATAAAGCTACACAAAATAATGATGATAAATTACAGTATGATAATCTACGCCGCATATCGAAAAGACTTATTAAACAAAGCAAAAGAGCACTGGAGATCCACATTGCTAACACGTGCAAATCAAATCCTAAAGAATTTTACAGTTACATTATTAAGAAAAAGGTTATGACTACATCAATAGGTCCTCTAGAAACAAACAATGGCAAACACACTGAAAATTAGGTCGAAATGGCAAACATTCTTAACGATTACTTTGCGTCTGTTTTTACAGTAGAAAACACCACCAGAAACCTACTGTTACCCACAAACCAAGCAAATAGCACAGTCCTTAGTAACTATGCTATCCATAATAACGATATCCTTTCAGCCATAAATAGTACGAACATAACAAAACCCCTGGCCCCGACAAAATATCACCGAGAATTCTCAAAGAAGCAAAACATGAGTTACTGCTGCCATTCTCTCTTATTCAATAAATCATTAAGTACTAGGAAAGTTCCACGCGAATGGAAACTAGCAAATGTAACACCAATTTTCAAAAAAGGAAATGAGTCGCACCCAGGAAATTACAGACCAATCAGCTTAACATCAGTAGTGTGCAAGTTAATGAAAAAATCATAAGAGATAAAATAGTTAATTATCAAGAAGAAAATAATATAATTAAAGACTCGCAGCATGGATTCAGACATCGTCGTTCATGCTTAACTAACTTACCTGACTTCTTCCATGATGTTTACAAATCATACGATGACTCAAGAGCAGTAGATATAATTTACCTCGACTTTCAGAAAGCATTTGACACTGTCCCTCACAAGCGTCTCATGAGAAAAATAGAAGCACATGGAATAAAAGGAAATACGCAAAAATGGTTACAAGACTGGCTTTCAGACCGAAAACAGCGAGTTGTGAAAAACGGAAAGGAATCCAAATGGCGTAATGTGATCAGCGGCGTTCCCCAAGGCTCAGTACTTGGACCGGTACTTTTTATTATCTATATAAATGATATTGATGAGGGTCTAAATTGTAAAGTATCCAAATTTGCAGATGATACTAAAATAACCAGTAAAGTCACTTCAAAATTACAGTGGCAGCAGTTACAAAATGACCTTAATACTTTAGCAAGCTGGGCAGAGAAATGGCAAATGAAATTCAACACAGAAAAATGTAAAGTACTTCATATTGGAAGTAACAATGTCCATGCAAATTACAAAATGAACAATAGTCTGTTATCAAGTACAGACAGTGAAAAGGATCTTGGTGTGATAATATCAAATGACCTAAAACCAAGCAAGCAGTGTACCAATGCGGTTAAAATTGCAAACAAGCTAGTGGGTTTTATTGGAAGAACTTTCGAGTTTAAATCGGAAAAAGTCATACTTGCCTTGTACAACTCGCTAGTGCGCCCCCATCTTGAGTATTGTGTGAAATTCTGGTCTCCGTACCACAGAAAGGACATTGAAAAATTAGAGAAAATTCAGCGAAGAATCACAAAAATGATACCACGACTTAGAAACAAACCATATGAGGAACGCCTTGAAAAACTTAAATTATTTAGCCTAACGAAGCGCAGGTTAAGAGGAGACCTTATTGAAGTTTTCAAAATCATGAAGGGATATGACAACTTAGACATGAATAAATATTTTTATATAGACTGGTCGAGTCAAACCAGAAGTAATGGTTGCAAAATTATGGGAAAGCGATTCCAATCCCACGAAGCAAAATACTTCTTCTTTAACAGAGTTGTAAATATTTGGAACAGATCACCCTCAGATACCGTGAACAGTATCTCAATTGAGACATTCAAAAACAAATTAGACAAGTATTTGCACGAGAATCCTCAGCTGACTCTTTTTCTGTCCTAATAACTTGCTTTTATAGCTACGGTACATGTAAGTTCATGCCCCTTTTGTCTACAAGACACCCCGTAAACAATGTACCCGTACATAGTGTTGCGTCACGATATTATACATTTTCTATTTATTCAGTGCAAACAAAGCAATATAAGCACAGATTAGGATCTGCACAGATAA
>NC_137037.1:2522360-2524860 GCF_032717465.1 Coenobita brevimanus
GATGATAATGATGATGATGATGATGATGATGGTGATGGTGATGGTGATGATGATGATGATGGTGATGGTGATGATGATGATGATGGTGATGGTGATGATGATGATGATGATGATGATGATGGTGATGATGGTGATGGTGATGGTGATGGTGATGATGATGATGATGATGATGATGATGATGATGATGGTGATGATGATGATGATGATGATGATGATGATGATGGTGATGATGATGATGGTGATGATGATGATGGTGATGATGATGATGATGGTGATGATTGTGATGATAATAATAATAATAATAATAATAGTAATAATAATAATAATAATAATGACAGTCCACATAAAAGGAATAAAGAAAAAAGTCAGATTCCTTTTCTCAGCCCTTTCCCCTCCCCCTCCCTCTCCCCCTCTCCCCCTCCCCCCTCTCCCTCCACCACCCCCTCCCCCTCTCCCTCCACCACCCCCTCCCCCTCCCCATCCTTCTCCTCCCCTCCCATTACTTCACCTCCCCACCCTTCCTCTCCCCTCCCTTCCATTTCCCTCCCTTTCCATTAACTTCACCTCCCCTCCCCTCCCCTCACTTAACCTCCCCTCCCCTCCCCTCCCCTCCCCACGTATTCGCAAGCAGATTTCACCTTCACACACTCCCCTAGTCTGCACTGCGCCACCAACCCCCTCCCTCCTCCCCTCTCCTCCTCTCCCCCCCTCCCCTTCCCCCGCCTGCTACCTCACGATTGTTATTAGCATTATTATTAGTCTCTCCTCCTCCTCCTTCTCTCCTCCTCCTCCTCCTCCTCCTTCTTTTCCTCCTCCTCCTCCTCCTCCGTCTTCATCTTCTTAATTTTATTATTGTACTGCAAGTGGGCAGCACTACATCCACTCACTTGATGTAGTGCTGCCTACTTCTTCTCTAACCTTTATCATTCTTTTTGTGTCTGCCCTCCTCTCTTCCCATTTCTCATTATCATCAACTCACTTGATGTAGTGCTGCCAACTTCTTCCTTCACCTCTATCATTCTTTTTCTGTGTCTGCCCTCCTCTCTTCCTATTTCTCACGATCATCCACTCACTTGATGTACTGCTGCCTACTTCTTCCTTCACCTCTATCATTCTTTTTCTGTGTCTGCCCTCCTCTCTTCCTATTTCTCACCATCATCCACTCACTTGATGTAGTGCTGCTACTTCTTCTCTCACCTTTATCATTCTTTTTGTGTCTGCCCTCCTCTCTTCCCATTTCTCATTATCATTCATTCACTTAACGTAGTCTCGCCAACTTCTTCCTTCAACTTTCTCATTCTTTTTCTGTGTCTGTCCTCCTCTTTTCCTATTTCTCACCATCATCCACTCACTTCATGTAGTGCTGCCAACTTCTTCCCTCACCTTTATCATTCTTTTTCTGTGCCTGCCCTCCTTTCTTCCTATTTCTCCCATCTTTCCTGTCACTTTTTATTACTCTTCTTTCCTTTACAGGTGGCTTTTCATTGAGTGACAAGCCAAATGGTTTCCTGTAAGCCAGGAAACCATTTACAGCGCTGGGTGGTAACCATATAACCAACCTCTACGTGTTCCCTACTTGTCAACAAGTGGGTTGGTGGAGGGTTAGTGCCCCTCCCCGTAAAACAACAAACCCAAACACAAACGGCCACTCCTTACGGAATTGTGGCGTTTGGCAATAAATTATATTATTATTATTATTATTATTATTAGTTCTAAACATGATAATGATGATGATGATGATAGTGATGATACTGTACTGATGATGAGGAGGAGGACGATGACGATGATGATGATAATGATGATGATAACTATGATGATGATGATGATACTTATGGTAATGATGATGATGATGATGATGATGATGATATTCCTCGATACATCCATTTATTTATTTATTTATTTATATTTTATTTATTTATTATTAATCTGTGTTCCCGTAATTCCTTCCTCGTGTCGTATTTTGCTATCAATCTATCTATCTATCTATCTGTCTGTATATGGTATCTCCATCTATCTGTCTGTCTCTCCGTCTTTCTATGTCTGTATCTATATCTGTCTATCTGTCTGTCTATCTATCTATCCATCTATTTTTCTTTATTTCTATCTATGTCTGTCTCTTTATCTATCTGTCTATCTCAGTCTCTCCGTCTGTCTATCTGTCTGTCTATTGCTCTGTCTGTTTATCTGTCTATACTGTGTATCTGTCTATCTGTCTGCCTAACTACCTATCCGTCTGTCTGTCTATCTGTCTACCAATCTGTCTATTTACATATCTATCTACCTGTTTGGCCATTTGCCTGTCTGTCATCTCTGCCTGTCTTTATGTCTATCTGTCTATCTGTTTGTCTTATATCTATCTGTCTGTCTATCTACCATCAATAAGTTTATCTGTCTATGTGTATCTCTCGTCTGTCTATCTGTCAATCTGTCATTCAGTCCTTCAGTTTCCCATAAAGATCATAGTGGCCCTTGGCTAGGTTCATTAAACCCAACATTTAAA
>NC_137037.1:2532360-2542360 GCF_032717465.1 Coenobita brevimanus
TGTGTGTGTGTGTGTGTGTGAGAGAGAGAGAGAGAGAGAGAGAGAGAGAGAGAGAGTGTGTGTGTGTGTGTGTGTGTCTGCGCGGAGGGCAGTAGGGCGTAAGACTTAAGGACATAGCGAAGAAAACTGAACTTAATGATGTGTGTGTGTGTGTGTGTGTGTGTGTGTGTGTGTGTGTGTGTGTGTGTGTGACCCAAGTACGCACTTTTTCGAGTGTAATATTAAAACAGAGCATGATTTTGTAAACATGCTTCTTATTTTGGGCAGTCTTTCATGGAACACCCAAAACTGTTAGATGGAATTAACTTGCATTGTAAATTCAAAAGTGAAAAAGTTACTACATGACAATACTGTGATACCAACTCTAACGTATGGAAGTGAAGCTTGGACGTTGTTGGAGGGACACAAGTCAAGAGTGAGAGCAGTGGAAATGAGTTATTGGAGAGGAGCCTATGGAGTCACATGGAGAGGCAGACTAACAAATGAGGAAGTGAAGGAGCGTTGTGGTGTGGATGTGGATGTGATAGGAAGCGTTAGGAGAAACACACTGAGGTGGTCTGGCCATGTGAAGAGGATGGAGAGTGAGAGACTGAGGAGAAGAGTGTATGTGAGTGAAGTGGAGGGGGAGAGAGGGAGGGGGAGACCAAGGATGAGATGGAGGGATGAAGCGGAGAGGTATATGAGAGAGGGGGCTGTGAGCTGGGAACGGGGCAGTGAAATGGCGGGGGACAGGGTGACTTGGAGGCGATTTGTTTGTGGCCACTTCGTATGGGATTAAGGCGTCTGGCAATAGACAGATAGATAGATAGTAAATTAAAAAGCGTACAGTAGCCAGCAACGACACGGAAAGTTTACATTTTCTGTTCATCACCTGCTGCACAAATTATAGTAAAAATCTGGGGCTTCTCTGCACCTTAGCACTCTCCTTACCTCTCCCTCTATCCGTCCCCACAGACCTGCCGGACGAGAGGCCTGTGATCAGCGGTGTAAACAAAGCGTACCAGCTTCATGAGGATGTAAGGGCCAACTGCACCTCACCGCGTTCTCAGCCTCCCGCTGATCTTACTTTCTACATCAACGATCAGCCCGTGAGTTGAACTGTTTTAATATTTGTACTCTAATATTACCTTCCAACAACATCCAAATGTATGCAGTAAGTACAGACATTTGTACTATCACGATAAAAGGTTCAGCTAGACCTCTTCGTCGGCTCTTATGTTACGTGAAATACATTGATGTGATGCCGAGATGAAACACACGACAAAAGGGTTTGAAAAGGGGTTTGAAATGGAAGGAGAGTCTCTGAATGTGAAATATTTGCAGAGTGACAGGTTTCATTATGCCATTAGATCGGTGAAACACGTCAAAGAAGACCTCGAAGCTATCCCACCGTTGCAGGTCTGGACGATGTGAGACGATGGTGTAGTTGTGATGTTTCCTCTCGGATTCATGTGAACTGATGACGAGGCGGCCAGTGCTGTTGCCTTCCCCGTGAGCGTTTTATTCATTATCAACAATCCCTGACTTCACCCCCTGGCAGGCTGACCCCTCCTGGCTGCGGCACTACCCACCGGTGGAAGAGGGTGAGAGCGGGCTGGAGACGGCCATGTTGGGCTTGGTGTTCCCTCTATGGCCTCGCCTGGTGCGTCGCGGTCCAGCCCACCTCAAATGCACCGCCGCCATCCACGACAAGTACTGGGAGAGCAGCGTGGTTACCCTGCACACCGATATTCCACTCCAGGCGTCTATATTGGAGGAGAGAGCAGCAGCAGCAGCAACAGCAGCAGCAGGTCAGTTTGGTCTACCCTGACGGACATCCCCAGTGTCTTTCAGCGGTGTTGAAGGCCAGATGTAGTTAGATTGTAGGGCTGGTTTGCTGGTTTAGGTAGTATCCAGAGACAATAATTTTTACACCACAGTCTCTCTGGTATCCTACTTGTGAAATTGGTTCTGTTCGTCGTCTGGTGAAACGAACCCCTTACAGATAATCTACACAGTTTCTCAACCACATTTACATCATTCAACCCATCTCTACAGCGGCGTAGTACTGGGGGGAAGGGGAGGAGAGTAAAGGCCCCCGAATCCCACCCTTAGTTCCCCCATTGATAATTATTTAATGTATGCTGTATGTTGTGAAATTGATCTGAAATTCTTTTAAGACATACTGTAGTGGATCTAGTGCCACTCCCCTCCCCAAGTGTCCCCAGAAGAATAGGGTTTGGCTCCATCTTTGTCCCCCCCATATTGGATAGTTGGTTATGTCGTTGCTTCACTAGTGTCACTTCATTTTTTACATACTAAAAATTCCTAACCCTTTTCAGCTCAGTTGAAGGCTGTGTGTAGTCTCGCAGGAGGTGGATTTGGCTAGTAATCAAGGAGACTCATTCCTGCCTAATAACAAAGGCTCATCAGATTTCTTGGCACCACGATTTTAATATTTACCATTGTGACAGAGGCTCAGTTGTGTAAGATCAAAAGGAAACCCACCAAACAAAGACGCCTTCTTCATTTGATTCATTGGATTATTGCTGATGCATGATGACCAGTTTTACGTAGAAGGGACCTGTCATAGCCATTTTTTTTCTTTTTTGGCTATCAGCTGACGATGTTATTAAGCCCATGAGATGCATTTCGAGGTGGATGAGTTAGATAACCTTCACTAACCAATCTAGCACCAGGAATCTTGCCCAAGTTGACTAGAGTAGGTAGCAAAGGAAGACATTCCGAGCGAGCAAGGTTGTATTTTTGGCCTTTTTTCGGCTACATTTGGCTCCTTTGGGGAGAAAATTATTGTTACCAGTAAAGGCGTTTTTCATGACGTCTTCAGAAAGGCACAACACCCAATAATTGGCATAATTCATGAAAATAAATTAAACAAAAAAAGATTGGTGCTCTCTTCTTGCCACCTGGAATTTTGGGGGGTGTTTTTTTTGGCAAGATTTGACTCTTTATTTCGAAAAAAAATTATATACCATTGGAAGGCAGTTTTCCTGACACTTTTAAAATGGTATGACATGCCAAGATTCTTCAATAGGTAAAAGAAAGGCAGGAAAATTTTACAAACCATTTGGGGCAAGATTTTTACGCTCCAAATTTCCACTGAGATAAAATATTCTCTCTCGCTTCGCTCGCTCGAACAGTGCTATAGATTTTTGTGTAAGAATTGATACACCTCAGCACATAATGGGGGCGATTTGTTTGTGGCCACCCCTTTATGGGATTAAGGCGGCTGGCAAAAGATAGACATAACTGATTTTTTCTTCCTTGTGTCACGGTACAGGGTGTGTGTGTACAGCGTGGTGGTGGTTGAGGTTGGGGGTGATGGTGGGGTTGTGGGTACAGCATTAGGACCTGCCCCTCCCCATTTCAACTCCCCGCCCTTCCCCCACCCCTACAGCCATCGCCCTACCCCTCACACCCCTGCAGTAGAGAGGAAGAATGGACAGGAAGACGAGGCCGATGGGAGCCGAGCGGGAGAGTATGGATACTGTGTGATAATATTCGGTGAGGGAGCCAAGAAGAGCATTGAAAACTTTGTAGTATCCTCGCTGGTTGAACGACGATGTGTGAACGTTTGTGAACAGTGAAGGAACTATTGAAAGGCTTGCAAAACTCAGTGGTATCTTTGCTGATTGAACTTTACTGAACAGCGATACATTGAGAGTTTTGTGATCAGTGAAGTAACAATGAAAATACTTGCAGAACTCAGTGATATCTTTGTTAACTGAACTTTGCTGATCTGCGATGTTTTGAAAGGTTTGTGGTATATATGTGTGTGTGGTAATGCAAGGCCGATAACCTGTAAAAATAATAATAATAATAATAATAATGATAATAATAATAATAAAGCCTACATCCTTCTGGCTTAACTATGAGGCTTGGGTGGTTTGTGATAAATACGATGCCAGAACAACGAACAGTATTACCAAAAAGAAAAGAAAAAAAAAGAAAAAAAAAATGTGTTCCTTGGTGATTGAACTACATTATCCTGAACAGTTTGCGATGTAGACGGCGACGTGAGGAGTACAAAGGAATACAAAGGAATGCAAAGGAAAGCAAGTGGCATCAGAACTTGTGGTCCTTTCGAGGCTGTTTGTTGAAAAGACGATGATGGCCGTGTCTGATTTTGTGAGCTGGAAGAAGGAGGAGGAGAAGAAGAAGAAGGAGGAGGAGGAGGAGGAGGAGGAGGAGGAAAACAGCAACAATCCTCGCCCCCCTCACCAAATCCTCCAGCAGAAACCGACAGGAAAAAGTGCGAAGGACCTCTATGCAACGTAGAAAAACCGCCGAGGAAATTTGACAGGAAAGAAGGAAATAAAACAATGGTGTGTAAAAACTTGCAGTGAGTATGGATAAGGTTGTGTGTGTGTGTGTGTGTGTGTGTGTGTGTGTGTGTGTGTGTGTGTGTGTGTGTGTGTGTGTAGGGTGGTTCATATATAGCGCTGCCCTTTCACTCCTGCTGGCTGATTTTTTGTGTGCGGAGCGGAGACGGCATAGCGTTATCAGTGTCTACCCTGCCTCATTTATTCATTTTCTACTTCTCTTGCCACTCTCACGCCCACACCAGCAGATTGAGCCGTGTTATCAGTGTCTATCCAGCATCATTTATTCATTTCCTACTCCTACTGCCACATTCACGCCCACACCAGCAGATTGAGCCATGTTATCGTGTCTATCCAGCATCATTTACTCATATCCTACTCCTACTGCCACACTCACGCCCACACCAGCAGACTGAGGGAAATTATCAGTGTCTATCCAGCATCATTTATTCACTCCCTACTCCTACTGCCACACTGACGCCCACACCAGCACACTGAGCCATCCCCAGAACACAGGGTATGGCCAGGTGAGCTGTGTCGTGTATAATATGAATAAAACGACAGGTGTTGATTGCTCTGTAATTGCTCAGGTGACGAGAAGTATTATAGACGTGAAACAGGTGGTGTGGCCATGTGGAGAGGATGGAGAGTGAGAGACTGACAAGGAGAGTGTATATGAGTGAGGTAGAGGGGGGAAGAGGGAGGGGGAGGCCTAGGATGAGATGGAGGGATGGAGTGGAGAGGTATATGAGAGAGGGGGGTTTGAGCTGGGAGCAGGGCAATGAAATGGCGGGGGACAGGGCGACATAGAGGCGATTTGTTTGTGGCCACCCCTTGTGGGATTAAGGCGTCTGGCAATAGATAGATGAACAGCTCGTGGTGTAATTGCTCCCTGAACTGCAATAGTCCGTTTATTTTCGCCTGGCATAGACCCCTAACCCCTCCCAGCCCTGTTGATGGCCAGGTGTAGTCAGACCGGAAGCTTGATTTGACTAGTAACCAAGGAGATTCACGCCTACAGGAGAGAAATTACCCAGTCACAGGCGTTCAGTAGTTTGTTCATGCCAATAGGACGATATATGAACATTCTTGAACAGTTTTTTTGGCTTTTGCGTTGATTTGACTAGTAACCAAGGAGATTCATACCCACCTCAGTCGTGGATCTCTCTCTCTCTCTCTCTCTCTCTCTCTCTCTCTCTCTGTCTATCTATCTATCTATCTATCTACCCATTTATATTATATCTACTTGTCTATCTATATATTTTTTATTTACTCCTCTCTTTCTCTCTCTCTCTCTCTCTCTCTCTCTCTCTCTCTCTCTCTCTCTCTCTCTCTCTCTCTCTCTTTGAATCTCTTTTATAATGGTGTAGTGGGACTGGAGGGTAATTTTGACTAGTAACCAAGGAGACTCAACCCTACCTCAGAACTCTGGATCCGGCGATATTGGGATGATTTAAGCAACACATAAACGATGGTATAAAAAGCAAAATAAATCGCTTAGGAAGAGGTCTTAGGGAGCTTCCTTAATGGTGATTTTAGAATGGTAACATAAGAAGAGGACGGCAAGGTGTAATAAGCTAAATAAATCGCATAGGAAGAGGTGTTAGGGGGCTTCCTTAATGGTGATCTTAGAATGGTAGCATAGAAGAGGACGGCAAGGTGTAATAAGCAAAATAAATCGCTTAGGAGGAGGTGTTAGGGGGCTTCCTTTATGGTGATCTTAGAATGGTGACATAGAAGAGGACGGCAAGGTGTGATAAGCAAAATAAATCGCTTGGGAAGAGGTGTTAGGGTGCTTCCTTAATGGTGGTCTTAGAATGGTAACATAGAAGAGGACGGCAAGGTGTAACAAGCAAAATAAATCGCTTAGGAAGAGGTGTTAGGGAGCTTCCTTAATGGTGATTTGGTAACAGAAGAGGACAGCAAGGTGTAATAAGCTAAATAAATCGCTTAGGAAGAGGTGTTAGGGAGCTTCCTTAATGGTGATTTGGTAACATAGAAGAGGACAGCAAGGTGTAATAAGCTAAATAAATCGCTTAGGAAGAGGTGTTAGGGGGCTTCCTTAATGATTTGGTAACATAGAAGAGGACGGCAAGGCATAATAAGCAAAATAAATCGCTTAGGAAGAGGTGTTAGGGAGCTTCATTAACTGAGAGAAGGCGGAAGTCATAATACTTTTTTCCCTAAACAGACCAACAGTTTGGGAAAAAAGTTATATTTTTTTACCCTTACATATATTTCCAGCCCCTTCCCGTTCAGTTGATGGCCAGGTGTAGTCAGACTAGGGGGCTTGATTTGACTAGTAACCAAGGAGACTCATCCCTAGCACATTCAGGGCCATCGAATTTCATGCAAAGGGAGAGGTGGCCAGGTCTCGGATGAAAAAAAAAAAAAAAAGCATGTGTTAGAATCCCAAGGTGTGCGTGTGTATGTGTGTGTGTGTGTGTGTGTGTGTGTGTGTGTGTGTGTGTGTAAGTGTACCAAATCCTACACCTCTGCTACACACTGAGGCTGTCCCAGGTACATGTGTTGCCAGCTGTACATGCAGACGCAAAATTTCGCCTGTCGTTTCACCTTTCACGCTTCTCCTTTTCCTCTCGTGGTTAATATTTCTAAGATAAGAGAGTCTGGAGACCAAAATTCGCCAAATATTACACCTCACAGACTCGCACTACTTATTTCCTCTGTTGGCTATTATTACTAAGCTGGGAGAGGCTTGGTATGTTTCTCTGTCCATACATACTTAAGTCTACCTAATATTTTATGTCTTCTGCATTCCATTTTCTTCAGTCGGTCAGTATGTTAAGCTGAGAGAGGCTTAGTATATTTCTCTACACAAAGATGTCTAATATTTCCCGTCCTCTGCATCACATTTTCCCCTGTCGGTCATTATGTTAAGCTGGGAGAGGCTTAGTATGTTTCTCTACCCAAAGATATCTAATATTTCACGTCCTCTGCATCACATTTTCCCCTGTCGGTCATTATGTTAAGCTGAGAGAGGCTTGGTAGGTTTCTCTGTCCATACATAGTTAAGTCTGCCTAATATTTCGCGTCTTTTTTGCATTCCGTTTTCTTCTGTCGGTCGATATGTTAAGCTGGGAGTGGGTGTGTTTCTCTGTCGTGGGTATGTTTCTCTGACAACAACTACTTGAGTCTATGTAACATTTCCTGTCTTCTGCCTCGCATTTTCCTCTCTTGGTTAATATTCCTAAGCTGAGAGAGACTTGGTATGGTTCTCTGCCCTTGGATAAGCCTATATACTTACGTTTGCCCCAAATTTTCCGTCTCTGCATCTCATTCTCCTCTCTTGGTTAATATTCCAAAGCTGAGAGAGGTTTGGTACGTCTCTGTCCATAGATGATTCCCTCTGATATGATGCGTTAGGGAGGAAAAATACCGTCTCTTCATTTTTAAAAGTCTCTCCTAAAAATCAATTGGAGTTTTAAAAATGGATCTTGAAATAGGGTTACCTGCTCTCCCTAATTAAATCCTCCACCTGTTTATTTTATTTACTTCCAGCCTTATTATTTTCGAATCAATTTTTATTTTCTTTTTCGTATATTTTTAAGCTGTGATTTTTTTTTTTTTTTTCTGGGGGGCCGCTTGAGATGTATTTTATTTTCGTCTTTCTTAGGAATTTTACATAACCTTTTATATTGTTATTAGTGTCCTTTCTGGATTTATTATTATTATTAGTAGTAGTAGTAGTAGTAGTGGTAGTAGTAGTAGTAGTAGTAGTAGTAGCGCTAGTGATAGTCACAGTGAGAGTAGTTTCCTTGGGGGAAGCAGCCTAGGTATATAGATATAGATAGATTATTATTATTATTGTTATTATTATTATTATTATTATTATTATTATTATTGGTAGTAGTAGTAGTAGTAGCGCTAGTGATAGTCACAGTGGGAGGAGTAGTAGTTTTATTATTATTATTATTAGTTTTATTATTATTATTATTATTATTATTATTATCATTATTATTATTATTATTATTATTATTACTATTATTATATACCAAACCTATTCATAATTTTCCTAACCAAAGAAGCTCAGTGAAGGGTAATAGTAGTAATATCCGCATGAGTATTAGATTCATGCATAGTCTGGGGGCATTTCCTCGATATTCACCAAAAATTATGTAACCCAATGTAATATTAAGTTTATGTAATATTTAATGTCTTTTTGTACCCTGCTGTACTCTTTTCACTGTAACTTGGCCTAAAATTGACATCCCTATTTTCAGTACTCCGGTGACAATCACTATTATTATTATTATTTATTATTATTATTATTATTTATTATTATTATTATTATTATTATTATTATTATTATTATTATTTATTATTATTATTATTATTATTATTATTATTATTATTATTATTATTAATATTATTTTATTATTATACTAGTCACGAAGAAGTGGTATGACGTAGAGCCATAGCATTATCTATCATATTATTATTATTATTATTATTATTATTATTATATTATTATTATTATTATTATTATTATTATTATTATTATTGTTATTATTATTATTATTATTATGCTTGTCACGAAGAAGTGCTATGGATATGTTGAGCCATAGTGTTATCTTTATCATATTATTATTATTATTATTATTATTATTATTATTATTATTATTGTTATGTTAGTCACGAGGAAGTGCTGTGAATATGTAGAGCCATAGCACCATCTTTATCTTATTATTATTGTTATTATTATTATTATTATTATGAATATTTTTATTATTACTATTATTATTATTATTATTATTATTATTATTATTATTATTATTACTGTTAATATTATTATTATTATTATTATGTTAGCCACGATGAATTGCTTTATCATATTATAATTATTATTATTATTATTATTATTATTATTATTATTATTAGTTATTATTATTATTATTATTATTATTATTATTATTATTATTATGAATATTATTATTATTACTATTGTTATTATTACTGTTAATATTATTATTATTATTATTATTATTATTATGTTAGTCACGATGAATTGCTTTGGATATGTAGAGCCATAGCATTATCTTTATCATATTATTATTATTATTATTATTATTATTATTATTATTATGCTAGTCACGAAGAAGTGCTATGATGTAGAGCCATAGCATTGTCTTTACCATGGAGCAGCGTGGTATAGACTGAGACAATACTCAATTTAGACCAAGTTAAGTTGAAAGGCGTTTAGCGATACAGAGAATGACAAGCGGTAAGGAGCTAGACACCGAATATTCTGTAGCCAAATGTAATATTAATGTGCTTCTGTAATACTCCATGTCTTTTTGTACTGTGCTAATAATACAAAGACTTAGAGACAGACCTTTGTATTATTTTGTAACGAATTTATTTACCAAACACAGATACGTTTTTATTTATTTATTTATTTATTTATTTATTTATTTATTTTATTTGGTTATTTCCAATTCCTTATTTTTTTTTATTTTTCTTTTACATTTATTTACTTATTTTTCTACTGATTTATTTATTTGTTTCCTTTTTTGTTTATTATTTATTTTATTTATTTGTTTATTTTATTATTATTATTTATTTATTTATTTATTTTATTCATTTATTTTATTGTTATTTATTATTTATTTATTTATTATTTATTTATTTGTTTATTATTTATTTATTTATTATTTATT
>NC_137037.1:2549860-2554860 GCF_032717465.1 Coenobita brevimanus
AGACTGACAGAGGAAGTGAATGAGAGAGAGAGAGAGAGAGAGAGAGAGAGAGAGAGAGAGAGAGAGAGAGACCGTTGAGGGAGAAAAATCGAATGGGAAGTGAAAATGTTTGAGAGAGAGAGAGAGAGAGAACTTCACTTCCTCATCTGACGGGACAGGGTCAAAGGTCACACATGTAGGGTTCGTAGCGTCGAGTCTTTAGCGATTTATTATGCGGATTTCACCTCAACGTTCACCTGTTCAGTACTTATATCACACGGCCAAAAGTTCACTACACTCCTTTCATTTCAACTTGGTGGGGATTCTCGTCCTTTTGCAGCTTATTTCCCGTAGCTCAGTGGCAGGGAAGGGCAATGCTACGGTTCTACATCCTCTCCGGGGCACTGCTTCGTGACTAGCATCATTTTCTGGCGTTAATCTCTTGTTACACCTCAGCCCTCAAGATGAGGGCATGGCGGTTTTATTTCACAACCACCACAACCAAATATTCAAGAAAAAGAGAAAGAAAGACAGAAAAGGAAAGAAAAATACTCCACAGCCACACTCCACCACACTGCGGAGACATCAGCATCGTGGAGTGTCCCCGGGCGGTGTTTATAATAATGTGATTTAGTGCAGATTGGCTTGTGGCGGGAATTACCTCGTTCATGTCTTCATTGCTAACCAAATTTTCCTCCCAGACCCAACCCAACCCATCCCATCCCATCCCAACCCAACTCATCTCAACCCAACCCAACCCAACCCATCCCATCCCATCCCATCCAAACCCAACTCATCTTAACCCATCCTAACGCATCCCAACCAGCCCAGCCCATCCCAGCCCAGCCCAGCCCAACTCATCCCAACCCATCCCATCCCATCCCATCCCATCCCAACCCAATCCAACCCATCCCATCCCATCCCATCCCAACCCAACTTAAACCATCCCACATCAACCCAACCCAACCCATTCCAACCCAACCTTACCAATCCCAACTTATCCCATCCCATCCCAACCCATCCCAACCCAATCCAACCCAATCCATCCCAACCTATCCCATCCCATCCCATCCCAACCCATCCCAATCCATCCCGAACCAACAAATCTTCTAATCTTACAACTCAAGACCATAGAGTAAGCTGGAATGAACTGGGTAGCTTTGCCAGTATGGGTAAACACACTATAGTTAATCCTTTCATATCTGTGCCATCCGAACCTCTTTCCCTGCCACACTGACACAGATTCTTTGCCACACTGTTACAGATTCTTTGCCACATTGATACACCTTCACAGCTGTCTGTTTTTCTGTGCTGTCTGTACCTAATTCTACCATCTATTTTCTATGTCTTTTATATCATGCCATATATACTCTTTGCTGCTCTCTCTCTCTCTCTCTCTCTCTCTCTCTCTCTCTCTCTCTCTCTCTCTCTCTCTCTCTCTCTCATAACAAAGACTCAGCTCAGTCACTGAACAATGCAAATATCATATCTTTATTTCTGAAAAGTTGATTTGTGTTGGGGTGAGTGAACACGCTCTCTCTCTCTCTCTCTCTCTCTCTCTCTCTCTCTCTCTCTCTCTCTCTCTCTCTCTCTCTCTCTCTCTCTCTCTCTCTCTCTCTCTCCCAGTCTGCCTGTGTGTCTGTCTCTCTGTCGACCTGTCTGTCTGTCTGCCTGTCTTAAAGTGTTTGTACATCTTTCTCTCGTCTGTCTGTCTGTCTGTCTGTATGTATGTATGTATGTATGTGTGTATGTATATATGTATGTGTGTATGTATGCTTCTTGTCTGTCTCTGTCAGTCTCTCTCCCTGTCAGTTAGTATGTCTGTCTGTCTGTCTATCTCTGCCTTTTTTGGTGTGTATGCCTATTTCTTCCTCTTTGTCTGTCTGTCTGCCTGTCTGTCTGTCTGCATCTGTGAATCATTATGTCTGTCTAACTGCTATTCAAAATATCTGTCTGTCTGTCTGTCTGTCTGTCTGTCTGTCTGTCGTTGTTGATTTTCTTTCTTTTCTGTTTCTTCATTTGCCTTGTTCCCATATGATGTGTGTGTGTGTGTGTGTGTGTGTGTGTGTGTGTGTGTGTGTGTGTGTGTGTGTGTGTGTGAGAGAGAGAGAGAGAGAGAGAGAGAGAGAGAGAGAATAAAGGGGCACGCGCCTCTGTAAACAACAATTAAGTTGTAAAAGGGGTCTAGGAGTGTGTGTGTGTGTGTGTGTGTGTGTGTGTGTGTGTGTGTGTGTGTGTGTGTGTGTGTGTAGTGGGACAACATATGGTGAGGTAGACATATGGTTTGTGTGTTGCTTTATCACAAAATCATGATTCTTTCTCTCTCTCTCTCTCTCTCTCTCTCTCTCTCACGTGATGTACTCTTTCTCAAACCCCGGATTTTCCATTCGATTTCTCACATTCTCTCTCTCTCTCTCTCTCTCTCTCTCTCTCTCTCTCTTTCTCTCTGCCAAATTTTTGTCAATTTGTCCTTCTATATCTCATCTATCAATCTATCTATCTATCTATCTATCTATCTATCTGTACATGTCTGCCTGCCTATCTGCCTCTATCTATGTGTCTGTTTTCGCTCACTATCTATCTATTTTTCTATCTATCTATCAGTTTGTCTGTGTATCTATATTTGACTCCTTATCTGTCTGTTTGTCTGTCTGTCTGTCTGTCTGTCTGTCTGTCTGTCTCTCTCTCTCTCTCTCTCTCTCTCTCTCTCTCTAATTATCTGTCTATCAATCTAGTTATTCTCTCTCTCTCTCTCTCTCTCTCTCTCTCTCTCTCTCTCTCTCTCTCTCTCTCAACCTTCATCCACCCCCTCTCTCAACAACCTTAATCACCACTTAACTCTAATTGCCCTCATTATGACAAGGTACCTTCATTCTTTAATTGCACCCCTGTCACTGAGTCATTATGTCTATCTATCTACCTATCTGTCTATTTATCTATCTGTCTGTCTCTTTTGTGTCTATCTATCCACGTTGTTTTGTCTTTGTATCTCTATTTTTATCTATCTTTCTATCTATCCATCTGTCAATATGTCTGTCTATCTGTAATTTCCTGTCTATCTATCTATCTATCTACATTTATCTATCGCTTATCTATCTGAATCTATGCCATATGTATAGATGGATAAATAGATAGATAGATAGATAGAGAGATAGATAGACTGATGAATGGATGGATGGATAGGTAGATAGATAGGTAGATGGATAGATAGATAGATAGGTAGATGGATAGATGTATAGATAGATAGATAGATAGATAGATGGATAGATAGATTTAGAGATGGATGGATAAATGGAGAGAGAGAGAGAGAAAGAGAGGGAGAGAGAGAGAGAGAGAGAGAGAGATGCCTGCCGTTTCTCTTCCTGTGTCTCTATCTATTTATCTATCTACAACAATGTATAACTATAGTATATGTAATTCTCTGTATGTCCATAGTATTACCTATCTGTGTATCTATCTATCTATCTCTCTGTCTATCTATCTATCTATCTGTCTGTCTGTCTACCTACCCGTCAGTCTATTATCTTTCTATCTATCTATCTATCTATCTATCTATTTGTATATCTATCCACCTAGTCGGTAAAAATTAGTGCTTATTGTATGTCTGTCTGTCTGTCTGTCTGTCTCTCTCTCTCTCTCACTCTCTCTCTCTCTCTCTCTCTCTCTCTCTCTCTCTCTCTCTCTCTCTCACACACATCTTTGCCATATGCCTTACCCTATTTCTCTTCCTAGGTCGGCAACTCTCTCTCTCTCTCTCTCTTTCTCTCAGTCAAGTTACTAAGAGTCGACGTTAATCTAATGTAATGTATTTTTCGTCTCTCTCTCTCTCTCTCTCTCTCTCTCTCTCTCTCTCCCCTCCATACCCCTACAATAAATCATCCAGGTGTGGGAAAGCCTTGTTAATGAGAGTTTCTAATGACGTAGTGGCAGACCTCTCCCCTCCCCTCCCCTCTCCCCTCCCCCTCTCCCCCTTCCCCTCCCCTCACCCCCTCCCCTCATCCCTTCCCCTTCCCTTCTATCCCTCCCCTCACCCCTTCCCCTTCCCTTCTATCCCTCCCCTCACCCCTTCCCCTCCCCATCTATCCCTCCCCTCACCCCTTCCCCTCCCCTTCTATCCCTCCCCTCACCCCTTCCTCTCCCCTTCTATCCCTCCCCTCACCCCTTCCCCTCCCCTTCTTGCCCTCCCCTCACCCCTTCCCCACTTCACTCCGTCCTTCAAATGGCCAGCAGTACACGCCTTTACCACTGAGCAGGTCTGTTGCTCCCTACGTAAGAGTCACCTTCTGCGGATCAACAGGTGAAGTGATTAGCCAGACTGACACCTGGGGAAGGTAATTATGGCAAGCTGGATGATTATGTCTCTGTATTCAAGTATAGTGCATGGCTGAATATGACGCCACAGACTCAAAGGCCTAAAGTACAGAGATGAGCACCGTGGATAAGCGCCTCATCTCTCTCTCTCTCTCTCTCTCTCTCTCTCTCTCTCTCTCTCTCTCTCTCTCTCTCTGCCCACATCTGTATCTTGGCCTTACTGCTGGAGAGAATTCGTAATTGGAATAAAATAGCTTGAAAATAGCGACAATGTAGCAGAGAAATACATCATTGGATTGAAGAATTTACGGAGAGTCGCGTTAATGAGTCACCTTAATTATAGTCGCGTTGATGAGTCATTTAATGAGGTGCAATAGAAAGAGTCACGGTAATAGGAGTTGTGTTAATGAGAGTCGCGTTAATGAGTCTCGTTGAGTCCTTCTAATGAGTCATCTTAATGAGTCGCGTTAATGAGTCGCGTTAATGAGACTCGCGTTAATGAGTCACGTTAATGAGTCGCGTTAATGAGTCACGTTAATGAGTCACGTTAATGAGTCATGTTAATGAGTCACGTTAATGAGTCACGTTAATGAGTCACATTAATGAGTCACGTTAATGAGTCACATTAATGAGTCACGTTAATGAGTCGTGTTAATGAGAGTAGCGTTAATGAGTCGCGTTAATGAGTCACGTTATGAGTCACGTTAATG
>NC_137037.1:2564860-2567360 GCF_032717465.1 Coenobita brevimanus
TAATAGTAGTTGTAGTAGTAGTAGTAGTAGTCGTATTAGTAGTAGTAATAGCAGTAATAGTGTGGGGGAGAGGGAGGGAATGGAAGGGCATTTGTATCTCCACTCACCTCCACCGCAGTGCCACCACGCGAAGGCCCCCCCCCCCCGCTCCCTCCAACACCCGTCCCCGCGTTACCAAAATCGGTGAACGAATTGGGCATTTGTATCTCCACTCACCTCCACCACAGCGCCACCACGCGAAGGCCCCCCCCCCACCCGCTCCTCCAACACACGTCCCCGCGTTACCAAAATCGGTGAACGAATTGACAACGGCGGATGTGGGAAGTTGAATACAGCGTTGTTTGAGACGAAAAAAATTATATTGAGTTAGGGTGGGCATAAGCAAAGATCCCGAACCCATTTTTGCTTGGTTGGTGGCCAGGTATGCTTAGATTGCAGGTATATTTTGACTAGTAACCAAGGAGACCGCTTCAGGCCTCAAAACCAAGGCTAGTCAACTTGCATGCAACTCAGAATTCACGTTGTACCATTTACTCTTTGCCTCTTGGTGTGCAGTCTGCCTCTCCTCATTCCCCTTCACCTTACCTCACTATCATGGGAGAGAGAGAGAGAGAGAGAGAGAGAGAGAGAGAGAGAGAGAGAGAGAGAGAGAGAGAGAGAGAGAGAGAGAGAGAGAGAGAGGAGGGGAACGGATGGACTGAGATTAAAGAGCATTGTGGGTGAGAAATCGAATGGAAAATGAAAATATTAGACAAAGAGAACGCACACACACACACACACACACACACACACACACACACACACACACACACACACAGGGAGAGAGAGAGAGAGAGAGAGAGAGAGAGAGAGAGAGAGAGAGAGAGAGCGGGGAAGAAGGAGCACTACGAAAAAAATTAGGTCCCTTCTCCTTTTACAAACCAATTTATTTCTTGTGCATTACTCCAGGGATCTCTCTCTCTCTCTCTCTCTCTCTCTCTCTCTCTCTCTCTCTCTCTCTCTCTCTCTCTCTCCTGCACATTCTCTACCCTTTTCTTTTTCCTGCCACCCTCTCCCTAACAATGAAGGACAGGATATAGGGTAGGGTGAGGATTGGATAGGGTGAGGATTCGGTAGGGTGAGGTTAGTGTAGGGTGAGGATTGGATAGGGTAGGGTGAGGATAAGATAGGGTGAGGCTAGGGTAAGGTGAGGATAGAGTAGGGTGAGGATTGGATAGGGTGAGGATGGGGCAGGGTGAGGTTAGTGTAGGGTGAGGATAGAGAAAGGTGGGGATGGGGCAGGGTGAGGATAGTGTAGGGTGAGGATACGCTAGGGTGAGGATACAGTAGGGTGAGGAGAGGGTAGGGTAGGGTGAGGATAGGGTAGGGCTGGGCAGAGTAAGGTAGGGTAAGGTAGGGCAGGGTAGGGTAGGGAAGGGCAGGAGAGGAAAGGGTAGGATAGGGTATGGTAGGGTAGGGAAGGGCAGGATAGGGTAGGGCAGGGTAAGGTAGGGTAATGTAGGGTACGGCAGTAAAGGAGAGAGGAGGGCAGGGCTGGGAAAGGTAAGGTGATGTAGGGCAGGGTAGGGTACGGTGGGGGTAGGGAAGAGCAGGGAAGGACAAGGCAGGGTAAGGTAGGGTAATATAGGGCATGGTAGGGTAGGGTAAGGTAGAGAGAGAGAGAGAGAGAGAGAGAGAGAGTTTACGTACACAAGTTGGACTGGTGTGGAAGTGAATTTGCATGTAATTAGAATCACTGTGGGGATGTACCAGTGGTTAAGAGAGAGACAGAGACAGACAGACAGACAGACAGACAAAGTGAGAGAGAGAGAGAGAGAGAGAGAGAGAGAGAGAGACAGACAGACAGACAGACAGACAGAGACAGAGACAGACAGACAGACAGACAGACAGACAGACGGACAGACTTTTTTGTTTTGTCTACCACTGTGTCTATCATTGTGTTTTCTATAAAGGAAGTAACTATGTGACTCATTACTTTTTTACCGTGATGGGATGGTGCTGTCACACACGAGTTGACTGACGTGTTGTGGGGTGTCCTCAGGTTCTCAGCAAAACAGCTAGCAATGTCGACTTCTCACACTCTGGTAGCTGTGGTGAGTAAATGAGTAACGATGTCCAAGGAAGAAATAACGGAGACATTCAACAAAAATGCGAAAAAATCACTTACCAGCTTGGGAGACATTACCAAACCACTGAGAACCCTGGACTTTATGAAAGGAGGCTATGTTTCAGAAGCTCATAACACATCGTGAAGTTAGCGAAATGGAAGATAGAACAGGCTGTCAATTATGCTCATCATGGTCCAAGATCTACCATCTCATGGAATGGAGGCATTGAGTGACACGAACATCACACATTCCCAGACCGATTTCCCATGCCATTGATAAGTGACGTCCTGCAAAATATTGGACCAGAAGATAATGTATTTTCCACAATCGATTTGCTTAATGGTTATTATCAAATACCATGAGCTGAGGAGTCCCGTAAATACACAGCCTTT
>NC_137037.1:2569860-2697360 GCF_032717465.1 Coenobita brevimanus
TCTGTCTTTGTGTGTGTGTGTGTGTGTGTGTGTGTGTGTGTGTTCTTACCTAATTGTTCTTACCTAATGGTATCTTTACAGGAATGAGTCAAGCTCGTACTGTCCCGTGTCTTAAATCAACATCATCGTACATATCCTTAAATCTGTGAATAGTTTTGGCACACACTATTTCATTCGGTAGTTCACTCCACTAATCAGTCGCCTATTTGGGAAACTAAATTTCCTTACGTCTTTATTTCCTCTCTATTTATGTTGTTTTTTTTGCTGTGTCCTCTTGCTGATGCTTCCCCATGGGTTATATATTCATTTATGTCTATTTTCTCTTTCCCTGAGATGCATTTATACAGCATAATCTTGTCTCCTATTTTCCTTCTCACCTGTAGTGTTGACAGATTCAATTTTCTAGTCCTTCTTCTTAGCTTATATGAAACGAAACAACATGAAACACAAGTGATGAGAAAGAAACCACTAAGAAATGAACCAGTCGAAGGAGTTGAGACAAGTGATCAGGAAGGGACGATGTGTGTGTGTGTGTGTGTGTGTGTGTGTGTGTGTGTGTGTGTGTGTGAGAGAGAGAGAGAGAGAGAGAGAGATAGTTGTGTAAGAACCGGGACAAAACTTTATCTTAAGAATGATGGATCCCCGTTTCACACCGGCTGCAATACTACGCGAGCCACGCTATGCTGCGGACGCACGCTCGCGATGTTTGCTATGCGAGTGTTCACACCAGAAGCCATGGATATGGTCAGCCGTCGTTAATGAGAGAGAGAGATGTACTCTTTTTTTTTTTTAATGTGAGGAAGAAGGAACCAAAGGTCGCGAGCCCGCAAAATTGTTCCTTCCAAGAGAATAACAAAATACAAGAGAGAGCCAAATTCAAGATCCGATCATTTCGAGATGCCTGGACACACTGCGTTTGAAAGACTGGAGATCATAGGATGCAGGAAATACAGACAGAGGGAGACAGTTCCAGAGTTGACCTGTTGCATAAATGAAGGACTGGGAGTAACGATTAACTCTTGCATTAGAGAGTTGGACAGAAAAGGGATGAGAGTTTGTTGCTAGACGGGTGCTACGCGTCCGTCGTAGAGGTGGAGGAATGCATGCAGACAGTTCAGAGGAGCAGTGACCATTGAAGTAGCGATAGAGAAGAGATAAAGATGCAACAGTGCGGCGAAGAGACAGAGGTTGAAGGGAGCCAGTAAGAGGAGGAGAGTTAATGAGATGAAAAGGCTTTGACTCCACCCTTATGAGAAAAGCTGTATGTGGGGAGTCTCGCCACACATGACAGTTGTACTCCACGCAGGGGTGGATAAAACCTCTGTATAGAGTCAACAGTTGTGCAGGGGTAAAGAAGGAACGGAGTCGGCTTAGCACACCTAATCTCTTGGAAGCAGATTTTACAAAAGATGTAATATGATCTTTCCAAGATAAGTCCCGAGTAAATGAAACCCCAAGCATGTTCAAGGATGATGCAGGATTGAGCTGGATATTATTAAACATTAGTGGGTATACCTGCGGAAGATTGTGTCGGGTTGATAGATGTAAAAACTGAGTTTTTGATGCATTAAAAATAACCTAAGTATTTTTACCCCAGTCAGAGATACGAGCCAAGTCAGACATTAGGTGTGCCATAGCCTCATCCCTTGTTTGCTGGAGCAACTGCTGAGATGGACGTTGCAGGAACCGAATGGAAAGGTGAAGGGTGGAGTCATCAGTGTATGAGTGGATAGGATTAGATGAACAGCTTAGAAGGTTACTGGTGAATAAAAGGAAGAGAGTTGGTGATAGGACACAGCCCTGAGGAACACCACTGTTAATTGATCTAGGAGAACGATGACCGTCTACAACAGCGGCTATAGAACGACCAGAAAGGAAGCTAGAGATGAAGGCACAGATAGAAGGACAGAAACCGTAAGAGGGCAGTTTGGAAACTAAAGATTTATGCCAGCCTCAACCGAAAGCCTTTGAGATGTCCAGTGCAATGGCAAAGCTCACGCCAAAGTCCCGAAAAGAGGATGACCAGGAGTCTGAAAGGTAGGTGAGAAGATCGCCAGTGGAGCGTCCCTGACGGAACCCATACTGACGATCAGAAAGAAGATTATGATAGGAAAGATGCCTTAAAATTTTTCTATTAAGAATTGACTCGAAAATATTTGAGATACAGGATGTTAAAGCAATTGGACGATAGTTAGAGGGTTGGGAATGGTCACCCTTCTCTGGGACTGGCTGAATGAGAGCAAACTTCCAGCAAGAAGGAAAGGTACAAGTTGATAGACAAAGACGAAAGAGTTTGCCTAGGCAGGGTGTAAGCACAGAAGTACAGTTCTTGAGACCAACAGGAGGGACTCCATCAGGCCCATATGCCTTATTAGTATAGAGGCCAGCAATGGCAGAAAATACATCAGCTAAAGAAATTTAAATGTCAGCCATGAGGAAGTCAGAGGGGGGAAGTGATGGAGGAACAGCACCGGAATCGTCCAAGGTGGAATTGGAGGAGAAAGTCTGAGAAAAGAGATCTGTTTTATCAGTAGAAGAAATAGCTACAGAGCCATCAGAGTAGAAAAGAGGAGGGAAGGATGATGAGGTAAAGTTCTTAGAAAGGTTTTTGGCAAGGTGACAGAAGGAGAGGGAAGAATTCGAGTTATAGAGTTGAGAGCATTTAGTATGGATGAAATTATTTTTAGCAGAGGGAAGAACAGACTTAGCACGATTCTGGGCAAAAACGTATAAAAGATGTGATTCAGGGGTGGGTTGGCTCCGGTACGTTTTATAGGCCCTCTCCTTGTTGCGGACAGCATTAGAACAAGCGTGATTAAACCAAGGCTTTCTTGCATTAGTCAAAGGATAGGAGAAAGAAATGTATGCTTCCATGCCCGAGATAATAACCTCCGTAATGCACAAGGCACACTCAGATGGCTCCCAGCCATGGAAGCAATAATCATTCCAGGGAAAATCAAAGAAGTACTGCCTGAGGGCCTCCCAATCCGCATCTCCAAAGTGCCACAGACGACGTTTCTTTGGAGGGTTCACAGGCCATACCAGAGTGATAGGACAGGTTAAGGTGATAAGGTTGTGATCAGAGGAGCCCAACAGAGAGAAAAGATTAACAGTGTAAGCAGAAGGATTAGTTGTAAGGAAGAGGTCAAGTATGTTGGAGCTCTCTTCAAGGAGGTCAGGGATATGAGTAGGGTGCTGTACAAGCTGCTCTAAGTCATTAAGGATAGAAAAGGTGTAGGCTAGTTCACCAGGTGGATCAGTGAAAGGAGAGGAGAGCCAAGTGTGGTGGTGAACATTGAAATCTTCTTGAATGGAGATTTCAGAGAAAGGAGAAATGGATAGAATGCGTTCTATCGTAGAAGTAAGATAGTCAAAGAACTTTTGATAGTCAGTAGAATTAGGGGATAAGTAATCAGCACAGATATATTTAGTCAGAGAATGACAGGAAAGCCAAAGCCAGAGTGTAGAAAATTCAAAAGAACTGAGTTCAGGAACATAAGAGCAAGATAAGTCGTTGCGTATATATACACAACAGCCACCTTTAGCTTTTAAATGAGTATAGAGAAAGTAGGAGGATACAGAAAAGGGTCTGCCGTCAATTGCCTCAGACATCTGAGTCTCAGTTAGAAAAAGAAGGTGAGGTTTAGAGAAGGAGAGATGGTGCTCAACAGAGCAAAAGTTTGAGGAAAGGCCGCTAATGTTGCAGAAATGAAGAAGAAGGTAGTCAGACAGTAGTTCCAGACATCTTGAGTCATCACCGCGAGAGGGGCGAAAGGTGGGGGCATTTATGGTCTCCCCCCCCTGGGGACTCCGAGGCCACGTGTTCTACTGCTATGATTTTTTTAATTTTGGAGAAGGAAATGTGGTGTGTATTGTGCATGTAGTTTGGTGTTGATAGTTAGAGAAACTTGGATTTATATTGGAGAGCATGCTGGCCTACTCTCTGTGTTACTGAAACACTGAAAAAGTTCAGCAAAGGGGGATGGTCGGGATGTCCCGAGACTCTACGAGTCTGTACAGAATACAGTATATACTGTATAGACACATACTAAGTATTTGTATTACATTGTAATCACAGGATATGTTCTATTTACATCAATCAGTTAACAAAGGCAAAAATATATACTTACAATCCATTCGAAGGCTCTTTGCTATATTCTCCCAGCAACTGTCCTTTAGGGTAATGTCCCGATAGCCTTCCGTAGTCGTATCATTATAAGCACGGATATTTCTGTACCTTCTCTATCAGCTGCTCCATTCTGCATATGGGCCCTCCGACGATACGTCTAGTTCAAGTGCACGTGACAGACAGAAGACTGACATCTGGGGACTGGGAAGGGGGAGCGCAGGGCGGCTGGCACGAGTCCCAAAGTGACCAAGTGCGCATGCATGAGCAAAGCTATGCTGGGAAAAATCGCTGGCCCTGCAATCGGGAAAGTTATGCGAGCGGTGTCGCAGGCATCGCTCGCGTAGCTTTGCATCCGGTGTGAACTGCCTCGTTTAAAACAACGCAAGTGATTGAAAGCCACGTGGCTCGGCATCACCAGCATAACGTGGCTTGCATAGCATCGCAGCCAGTGTGAAACTGCCTTTAAGGCGAATTCACACTGGATGCTATGCGAGCTATGCTAAGTGCACTAACCACGTGGCTGTGATATCACTTCTGTTATTTTCATCAGGGTTGTCTAGACCGTATGCGATGCTATGAAAGCGATGCTTGTGATATCGCGGCCATAGCCCTGAAGATCGCTCCTCCGGCGGTTTTCCTTGCCATAGCTTCCATTGCGCATGTGCACTATTATAGTAGCCGTGCCGACCCCGGCCCAGCCCCCCATGACAGTTTCACGCCACTCAGTCTGCCTGCACTTTGGACGAGAATAGTGAAGAGGGACCTTCTGGACATCATTGCCCAAGCAGAACAGGAAGATTCCGAGAGCACTGGAAAAACACAGTATCACCAGTACCTCACACACCCTCACACTATCCTGTGTCTTACACACCCTCCCCAGTACTATCCCCAGGCTTGCAAATACGTTTATTTTTTAATTTACCTTAAGGTAATGGCCAACCTTTCCTTCGCACTCATGGAGTTCCTGTAATTTGTACCTTGTCTCTTGATGTCTTGTTCAATCATTGATAAAACCTCACTGAACTGAGTGGGGGATAGTCTAAAATACTGTTTAAATTTCTCTTCATCTGATAGTTCTTGAATTAGATGATGGAATTCCCCAAACTTTTGTCTTTTCACATTAGTCTCGTGTACCCGTTTCCTTTTCCTTTTTATAGAAAGGGCTAAAGTAAGCAATAATAGCTCCTCCTCCTCTTCCTCCTCCTCCTCACAGAACCACTTCGTACTCTCCTCCATAGCTGCAGCGAACCAACTGTCAAAAAACAACTGACCGTGACCAGTATCTCACGTAACGTCTGCGACATAGCTAGCCGGCATGGCTTCCAGTGTAAACAGTCAAATAGCAAGCATCGCTAGTGTGCGTCCATAGCATAGTTCACATAGCATCCGGTGTGAATCCGCCTAGGCTTGGTACCCACCTTGCAGCTGCCCTTTGTACTTTTTCAGTCTTGTCTATGTGTTTTTTGAGATGAGGATTCCATACTACAAATGCATACGCCATCCATGTGTGTGTGTATGTAATTCACTGGGTCGGTCAGGATCACTTGATGGTCGTGATCGCCAGCTTTTTACCCTCCCGGAAGGGAGCTGAGAGCTCATATAGTCCGATCTATGGGCAAGGCTGTGACCTTCACACACGCACACACCCGTCCCCTTGCTCAAGGGGGACAGTAACCACCCACTTCGTCAGTGAAACTTTTCGCAACCTGAGCGAGGCGCGAACTCCCGTCCACCAGTTGGCAAGCGAGAGCGTTACCACTGCACCAGTGAGCGGTGTGTGTGTGTGTGTGTGTGTGTGTGTGTGTGAGGAGAGAGAGAGAGAGTCTGAAGGAGTGAAGTTATAGCAGAGAGTAAGGGAGGAGTGGAGGATGAGGGAGTGAATTAAAATTGAGAGACATTGTTGGAACAGGTCTAATATATCACTCCAGCTAATGCCAGATGATTTTATTCAGCTGAGAGTGAATTATAGGAGCCTGAGGAATGAATGAAGAATATTATTATGTACTTGAATGGTATGGATTTATCGAAGAAACTGTTTTCAACCCGAGGCGTCCCGTCGACTTATGGGTACGTCGCAATGTTTTGTCACAGCTAGACCCGTCGACATACTGGTACATCGCGCAATTGCAAGGTTCATAATTTGCACAATTTTCAATTTTCGCGCGTGATTTTTGGTACGTATACACGGGACACCTTCCTCTATTCCTCTACAAGATGCCAGGCAGGGACAATGCCTTACCCCGCATGACCTCCCCTTCCCCCCGCACGCCATTGTCTCGGTAATTCACCTGTTACCAGTGACCTGGCAAATGAAGGCATTCAGGGCCAGAGTGATTCTGCAATCGATGATAATGTGGAGGACAAAGTTTAAGAGGCATTAGAGGAAGAAACAGTCAGAAATAATGATCAGGTAATGTTGCCAAAAAGGTCAGGTATGTTGATGTGTTAGTGAGTGAAACAATGCCTATATTACTGTTTGAAAACCAATATATTCTCGTACTGCATATAAATTTGTACCAAGTAAATAAATAAATACCGTTTATGAGTGGTGTGGAATAGTTACCCTCCCATAGAACTCGTTTTCTTTGGAGCCAGCCTGACAAAAAACCCAGTAAGGTAAGGAGGACTGCTATCTGTATCGAGTTTTT
This sequence comes from Coenobita brevimanus, assembly GCF_032717465.1. Lineage (NCBI taxonomy): Eukaryota > Metazoa > Arthropoda > Malacostraca > Decapoda > Coenobitidae > Coenobita > Coenobita brevimanus. Next base: position 2,576,638 of record NC_137037.1, read on the forward strand.
AAAACAGGTGAGCGATTTCTCTATGAATTTTCGATGTTTCTCACCAAAAGCGGAGGTTTGAGCTAAAAAAAAAAAAAAATCCAAAATTGGTCGGGACTGGAGGGAGTCAGTGGTGGCAAATCGGTCGGGACTTGACGAGTTAAATAAGGTGCCAGTATCAAGAATTAGAATGGTAGGGGATTTTGATATTCAGGTTTGATATTTCATCCTTATATATTTTCATAAATTTACAATTCAGTGTTTATTGATCTATTTCTTCTTGAGCTATAGATATCAAAATTATTGATCTATTTCTTCTTGAGCTATAGATATCAAAATTATTGATCTATTTCTTCTTGAGCTATAGATATCAAAATTATTGGTCTATTTCTTCTTCAGCTATAGATATCAAAATTTACATTAGATGGACTGGATCCGAGGTTCGTTTGATAATGTATCCTGGGTTATTTTCATAAACATACAATGTGGCGTGCACTTCTCTGTATCTTTTTCCATTATTAATTTTTTGGAAGAATTTGGTATACTCCATCGACTATTGTGACGAGACCTTTAAATGATATTTTTTCGCAGACTTGTTACTCTAAGCGACGTAAACACAACCTTCTCACTGTGGCTGTTGTCTTCAGGATCGCGTTGACATTTTAAACCCAGTGTGCTGGGAAAGGTGCGCATTATCCTGATTAAGTTTATTACAGAATTACAGTGCTTGGGTATTTCTTGATATGTACTCGCATGGCTTCACCAATTCCTAACTGGAAGATTTGTGGTGTATGGTAGGCAGACTTCCCTCAGAGCTTTGTTAAGTGAAGTGCCCAGGGGTCAGTGTTGGGCCCTGTATTGTTTTTTACATACAGTACATCAGCCACTTGATTTCATTTTTGAACTGCCAGTACAAGAGTTTTGCAAATGATTTAAAACTATATTTAAAAGTAACAGGAACAGTAGTGTGCGTATTCTTTGTGGTCTTGCCAGATATAGACATGGTGAACAGTATTGCCTAGTCTTGGGGCCTACACCTTCAGCCAGATAAGTGTGGTACACTTAGGTCTGGCAGGAACTGGATTGTGCCTGAACCTTTTGGCCAGTATGTTATAGGTAATCATCCTGTCCCATTAACAACTGTGAGTAAAGACCTGGGCGTTCTGGTGGATAGAAATTTGAGGTTCCATGACCATATCCGTATTGTGGCCGGTAGAGCTGGGGGTGTGGCTGCAAATTTTTAAAAATCCACCATGTGCCATTCCTGTGAGTTCATGATATGATGATGTACAACTCATATTAAACCTTGAATGGAATTTGTTGTGAAGTGATGAATACAGGCTTTGTTGGTGATAAACTATATACTTGAATCTGTTCAACTTAGGTGGATCAAACGTATCTCAGGTACTGAGCATTTACCCCATCATTTAAGACTTTCAGCCTTGGATTTGCTTTCTGTTGGTGGAAGGTTATTGTGTGCTGATCTTGTAGAGTGCTGGAAGGTAATGCCTGGCCAGACATCCGTTGATGCCTGTAGTTTGTTGTGGTTTTCTCCAGTTGTGGGAACTAGAGGTCACATTTTATAAGTTAGCTCATATTCACTGCTCCCTTGACTGTCGTAAGCATTTTTCTCTGTTCGTGTTGTGGACCTTTGGATCTCCCTGCCTTCCTCAGTTGTTGAGCTAGAAGAAATCGAACTTTTCAGATTAGCCCACAGACAGGCACTGGGCTCTTAAATTTTTTTAATACTATGACCGATGGAGAGCGAGAGACTATTGAGGAGAATGTATTTGAGCAAGGTGGAGTGGGGGAGAGGGAGGGGGAGGCCAAGGATGCTGTTGCAGCAAGTATTTGACTTTTATATTTTACTGATAGGGAATATAAGAACCTGTAAGCATTAAAACAGTAGCTACAATGCAGTCCCAAAAATTTGAGTTCCTGATTTTCATAATTTTTCAAAAGCCTCTTAATGCCAACTGTTTAGTATTTTGGGAATTTCACTGTGCTGTCAGCATTACATTACCTCCTGTGTGGCGTCTGCTCCTTAATCTTTATTTTTTTTCCTGCTCAGGGCAGTGAAGAGGACATTAGGCATCATAAGAGTGTGGGCATCAGGATGGTGGTGTAGCCTATGTGGCAACACAGTCTCAGCTGACAGTGGAGGCAGCCCCAGCACTAATTCTTTCCTGAGCATTGCCACTGATGCATCCCCCAGGCACACACAGGCTGCCCTCAGACACACCCAGGTCACTCCCAGGCACACCCAGGCTGCCCTCAGTCACTCCCAGGCTGCCCTCAGACACACCCAGGCCACACCAGGGATCAGTATTTATCTTAACTCTCAAATATATCAAACCACTCAGCACCCTTTCATCTTAAACTCCAGGTCTCTCTTGTCAGTAGGCCTAGTTCTATATACAGGTGGCCCTCCGCATTCATGGAATCAACTTTCGCGGGTCTCACAGATTCGCGGATTGCCCCTCTGTGGAGCCAAGACTGAATTTAATGGGTATGGGTGTAAGAAGTTGAGGTAAATATGTAGCTGTTGACTTGCCCACACTCATGTGTGGGCAAGTCATCAGCTATATATTTGTGATATTTTATGTTGCTTTCAGGTCCTTGATATGGTTTATCAGGTACAGTACAGTATGTGCACACTTGCTCACAGGGGCTGATTTGCGGCTGTAGAGGCATTTACGGGAGGTTGCACCAAACATTCACGGAAAATCCACATTCAAGGGGGTCTGTGTCCTCTTACCCCTGTGAATGTGGAGAGATGCCTGTATTCAGTTTGTATCATAGATGCTGGGTAGTTTAGTGGTTATAACATCCCAGTTGGACTTACAGAGGAGCCATACATTTAATTTTATGGGCATCACAATCAGGCCTCACTATATGTTTGTTTGCAGTGTGGCTGGAAGTTTTTCAAGCACGTAATGTTGTCAAGAGAAGTAGGCATCTAATCTTCTCTTAAATGTACTTGACAGTAATAGCCAAGCCTTGGGTCCTTACACCTTGAAGAGAATACTCAGGCAACCCACAGACTCACAGAAGAACCATTTGTTTAGTTTTATAGGTAATACAGTCATGCCTTTCTATACAATTGTTGGCTGTGTTCAGTCATAAGCTGCTTATGTCCCTTTGCACAACATCCTTTTGGTTCAACGTCGGGGAACCCATAAGAATATAATAGAAATTTAAAAAACCATGCCTGGGGGTAGGGGGGTTTTCAAGAATACTCCCCCAGTATCCCTGCTTGTCGTAAAAGGCGACTAAAAGGGTTGGCGGAGGGTTAGTGCCCCTCCCCGGAAAACAACTAACTAAAAAAAACAAACAAGAAGCCTCGGACAAGGACTGACCAAACGTTGACGACCCAGGACTGGACAAAGGACTTGGTAATGTGTACATGGAATGTAAGAGGAGCGAATGATGAGGTGAAAGAGAGAGAGATTGTCCAGGTGCTTGAGGATGCGAAAGTGGATGTATGTGGAATAACTGAAACAAAATGGAGAGGAGAAAGTGTGAGAGAATGGGAGTATGGATGGGGTATATGTGCAGGAGTAGATGAGAATGAGAGGGCAAAGGAAGGAGTGTGTATAGTTGTGAGTAAAAGATGGAAGAAGAGCATAAGACAGTATGGATCAGTTGGGTCAAGGATTGTGTGGGTAAAGTTGAAAGTTGGAATACAAATGTGGGTGATTGTGTGTGTGTATGCGCCAACGCAAGATCGTGCTAGAAGAGTGAGAGAAGAGTTCTGGACAAATGTGGAAGTGTGCATGGAAAAGTTTGGAAGGAATGAGAGAGTGTTTTTGATCGGTGATATGAATGGTAAAGTTGGTAATGCGAAGGTGGATGGAATAGTTGGTGAGTGGGGTGTGCCTGCTGAGATAGATGAGAATGGGAGTGCGTTAGTGGACATTTGTGCTGGGAGGGGGTTGGTAATAGCCAATACCCTCTTCAGGCATAAAATGATCCACAGGTATACATGGCGAGTGATGAGAAGGGTGGGTGGTGAACTGAATGAAAGGAAGGCAATGATTGATTATGTGTGTGTGGATGAAAGGATGCGAAGATGTGTAAAGGATGCAAGAGTGTATAGAGGTTGGGGGAGTGGACTTTCTGACCACTACTTGGTGGTGGCCAGAATTAGGATGCAAGTAAGATGGAGGAATAGAAGAAGGGAAAGACGAGAGGAAGGAGTAGTTGCAAGGAGAGTGGAAAGGTTACAAGAGGATGAGAAAAAGGCAGAGTATAAGAGAGAAGTGGAGGAACGATTGGGCAAATATGAATTGGAGCAGATGGGAGACGTGGAAGGTGTGTGTAAGATATTTACAGAAGAAATATGTGCAGCATGTGATGTGGTGTGTGGAAGGAAGAGAAGACGGAGGGGGTGCAAGGAACAGCGTGGTGGACTGAAGAGGTGAAACAGGCTGTGGCACAAAAGAAGAAAGCATACAATGAATGGATGAGAAATAGGGGCGTGGAAGAAGTTGAGAGGCGGAAGAGAGAGTTATATGTGGAAAGGAAGAGAGAGGTGAAAGATTAGTAAGAGAGAGTAAGAAGAGAGTGGATGAGGAATTTGGAAGGAATTTGAGTGTAAAGTGGAGGGACTGTAAGAAAATGTTCTGGAGAGAAGTGAAAAAGAGTAAGACAGGGTGGAAGTGAAGTTAGCAGGGGAGTGAAAGATAAACATGGTAGATTACTAGTGGAGAAGGGAGAAAAAGTGAGCAGATGGAGAGAACACTTTAAGGAATTGTTGAACGTAGAGGATGGAAGTAATGCGAGTATAAGTGGCTGGGGAATGGCTGGGAGAAGGAGGGAGGTGAGAAGACAGGAAGAAATCAGTAGGATAGAGGTTGTGGAAGCAATGAAGAAAGTTAAATCGGGGAAAGCCCAGGAATTGATGGAGTGTGTGGTGAGATGCTGAAGCATGGGGGAGAGATAGTAGTAGAATGGATGTGGAAGATGTGCAGATTGGCCTGGGAGGAAGGTAGAGTCCCGGAGGATTGGAAGTCAGGTATAATTATTCCCTTGTACAAAGGAAAAGGGGAAAAAGAAGTGTGTGGTAATCATAGGGGCATTTGTCTTCTTAGTATAATAGGAAAAGTGTATGGTAGGATACTTATAGACAGAGTTAGAGAAAGAACAGAGAAATTAGTTGGAGAAGAACAGGGAGGCTTTAGGTAGGGAAGAGGTTGTGTAGATCAGATATTCATTCTTAGATCTTTAGTGGAAAAGTTTCTAGAGAAGGGAAAGAAGTTGTATGCGGCTTTCATGGATTTGGAGAAAGCATATGACAGGGTGGATAGACAAGGATTGTGGAAAGTGTTTAGAATATATGGAGTAGATGGGAAGTTGTTGAATGCTGTGAAGAGTATGTACGATGGTGCGAAGGCTGCAGTGCGTGTGGATGGTGAACTAAGTGAATTTTTCTCTTTGAAAGTTGGTTTGAAACAGGGATGTGTCATGTCTCCATGGTTGTTCAATCTGTACATGGATGGGGTAATAAAAGAGGTACAAGGCAGGGTAGTGGATGTTGGAGTGGCCCTGGTGAGAGAGGATAGTGTTTGGAAACTCCCTGTACTGTTGTTTGCAGATGATACTGTGTTGTTGAGTGAAGATGAAGGGGAGCTGCAAGGCTTGGTGGATGAGTTTGAGAGAGTGTGTAAGAAACGGAACCTAAAGGTGAATGTAGGGAAGAGTAAAGTGATTGTCTTTGAGAGAGGTGAAGTCAGTGAATGTATAGCGAGGTTGGATGGTGAGGAATTGGAAAATGTGAGTACGTTTAAGTATTTGGGTAGTGTGATGAGTAAGGATGGAGGTTTGGAGGGTGAAGTGCTTGAAAGGGTACAGCAGGGAAGAAAGGTTGCTGGTTCCTTGAAAGCAGTGAGTAGAAACAGGGAAGTGAGCATGGAAGTAAAAAAGTTACTACATGACAGTATTGTGATACCAACTCTAACGTACGGAAGTGAAGCTTGGACATTGTTGGAAGGACACAAGTCAAGAGTGAGAGCAGTGGAAATGAGTTATTTAAGAGGAGCCTGTGGAGTCACGTGGAGAGACAGGCTGACGAATGAGAATATAAAGGAGCGTTGTGGTGTTGATGTGGATGTGATAGGAAGCGTTGTGAGGAACACACTGAGGTGGTTTGGCCATGTGGAGAGGATGGAGGGTGAAAGACTGACGAAGAGAGTGTATGTGAGTGAGGTGGAGGGTGGAAGAGGGAGGGGGAGACCGAGGATGAGATGGAGGGATGGGGTGGAGAAGTATATGAGAGAGGGGGGTGTGAGTTGGGAGCAGGGTAGTGAAATGGCGGGGGACAGGGCGACTTGGAAGCGATTTGTTTGTGGCCACCCCAAACGGGATTGAGGCGTCTGGCAATAGATAGATAGATAGAAAAAACCATCCGAAGAACGGGATGTAGCGAGTGTATGTGGGTGCAAAGCAGTGTTGCTGCATCACTGATGGCCAGCCAGCATCCCAGAACAAAGCTATTACGCTGCCAGCCGTATGATACACAGTACATATATAACCTGTACAGATACACTGCAGTACTGTTCATATGTCTTAACATTTTCTTTTTTTTCCCCTACTTACATAAAAGCATTAAAGAATACACCAAAAACAGCAATAAATTTACTGACAAGCAGTAAAAAGTTTACTGTAGCTATAAGATTGTCATAAACACCAGCTGCAGGTAGCCGTATCCAGTCACATGTTTACCGCCGCTTTTGAATGTCCTTGCATATCCTTGCATTAGGTTTACATAACATTACATATTGTATTATTGTCGTTATTTGGGCTTTTTATACTGTACTGTACCGCAAAAGTAATATACGGTACAGTATATACCATATACTGGTACCTGTACATATAGTACAATATACAGTGCATAAGTTACAGTGGTCGCTTAACGTCCAGATCACTTAACGTCCTATTTTTCATAAAGTATTCTGGACGCTAAGCGGCACATGGCTGTATTAGGGAGCTTCCTCCACTGACAAGAATACAGGCCTAGCCATGAACTTGGCTGAAAGAGGTTGGAAATCTTCACAGGTTAAAACAAGCTTTCAATAATATAACACTGGATGCAGGTCCTGAAGAGTAGGCAGTGTATCAGGCTGAGGGATGTTACCTGCACTGTACTTTGTTCTTTCTATCTCTCTGTTGCCAGGCCTTGGTGTCAGATGCCTTAATCCTGTGAGGGGTGGCCACAAACAGATCGCCTCTGTGTCACCCTGCCTCTCGCCATTTCACTGCCCTCCTCACAACCCACATCCCTCTCTCTCATATACGGTACCTCTTCACTTCATCCCTCCATCTCATCCACGGCCTCCCCCTCCCCGTGCTGTGTGTAGTTAAAGAAGATTTGGAAGTGTTGCATGTGTAGTGGCATGGAAGGCACTAGGGTTGTTTTCTAGTTGGAATATGTTTATGTGGATTAGCATCTTCTTAATGCGGTATTTGCCTGGCTCCATTTTACATATAAATCCATTTTACATAATGTCTTGGGAAACCTAACCCTTACTTAAGTATGATACCATGGCCTGTAGTTTTGTCACTTAAGAAGTCTCCCGAACACCTCTTCCTAAGTGATTTATTTTACCTATTGCTCCTTGCTTTCCTCTTTTGCCATATTTAAATCATCCTAATATCACCATACTCTCCATAAACAGTGTTAAAAATTACATTAACCAGCCATATCCAAAAACAAATCATTAAGGAAGAGGTGTTGGGGAGCCTATATGTACAGTGTAATATTGTGTTAACAGATGGAGTGGTCAGCTGGCTATGGCCTGAAATGTGGCTGAACCGACAGTGTGGTTCAACTTGGCTGTCCCACCACACACTGCCATCACCACAAAAATGGACTATACCAGGTTAGAGCCTTAACACCAGCCATGCATTGATTAAGTCTATATTGTGAGTGGCATAGCAGACTTCATAATGCCTATTCCTCAGTTATTTATCTGACACATTGTACCGTAACTCTCTTTCGTTCACTGTTTACCTTTTTTTTTTTTTTTTAATATAGAGATGGTTTGTATCAGTATTAGTGTTGTGATGAGGAGGGGTAGATTGAGGTGGTTTGGGCATGTTGAGGGGGTGGAGGATGACATCTGGGTGCGGAAAGTAAAAAGTGTGAATGTTGGGGGTTGGGTTGCGAGAGGCAGACCAAAGAAGACCTGGGATGAGGTCATAGAGTGTGACCTCAGGGATAAGGAACTGAATAGGGAGGTTGCCAGAGATTGAGCAGTGTGGAGAGCTGCCAGTAGGTGACCAAGACCAACACATGGAAGCATGTTGGAGTCTTTATAAACGATATGATACGAATGATACAAAGATGAACAGAGGAAGGAAAAATTTTTTTAATAAAATCCCATACACCAGATTAAGGTGTCCTCCATTCATGAAAAATCTGTAACAGTTAGAGAGACTAGTATTATATGAGTGAATGATAGATAGACAGAATATTGTAGAGGTAGATGATAGATAGACAGATTAGTATTTTGTGGGAATGGATGGTAGATAGACAATAGGATATATAGGGGCAGATGATGGATAAATATATAAGACAGTAAAACAGAATTTAATCTTTCAGACTGAACTGGAATTTACTGAGCATGGCCTCCCCATCCATCAACGTGTGGATGGACCCGAGATACTGGCCGACAGTGGCTAACATGCAGTTCCTTCACACCTCAGAGACACAGTGCTTGGGGGTCATGGCGTCCTTGATTTATCAGGCACCCTCATCAGCTCATATCTCTGATTGGGGTAAAGGTAATCTTATTGTTTTTAATGCATCAAAGACTCAGTTCTTACATCTGTCAGCCCAACAGAATCTTCCACAGGAGTACCCTCTAATTTTTAACAATATCCAGTGTAAACCTGCATCATATTTAGACATATGTGGAGTTTCATTCTCACAGGATTAATCTTTGAAAGAACATATTACACCTCCTGTAAAATCTGCTTTCAAGAGATTAGGTGTGCTAAGCCAACTTGTGCCTTCTTTACCCCTGCACAGTTGTTGACTTTATACACGGGTTTTATTCGCCCCTGTGTGGAGTACAACTCTCATGTGTGGGGAGGCTCCCCACATACAGCCCTTCTCAACAAGGTGGAGTCAGAGACTTTTCATCTCATTAACTCTCCTGCTCTTACTGGCTCCCTTCAACCTCTGTCTCTTCGCCGCACTGTTACCTCTTTATCTTTTTTCTGTTGCTACTTCAATGGTCACTGCTCCTCTGAACTGTCTGCTTGCATCCCTCCACCTCTACGACGGGCGCATAGCACCCGTCTAGCAACAAACTCTTATCCCTTTTCTGTCCAACTCTCTAATGCAAGAGTTAACCGTTACTCCCAGTCCTTCATGTATGCAACAGGTCAACTCTGGAACTGTCTTTCTCTGTCTGTACTTCGTACTATCTATGATCTTCAGTCTTTCAAGCACAGTGTGTCCAGGCATCTCAAATGTACTGTGCGGATCTAGAATTTGGCTGTCTCTTGTCTTGTTTTTGTTTTTTCTTGGAGGGAGCAGTTTGCGGGCTTCTGGCCTTTGGTTCCTTCTTCCATCCATCCATCCATCATCCAGTCCTATGTCACCCCAGAAGGAGTGTAGGAGCCTGAGGCTAGGCAAGTTGGTCCTGACATTTAAAATGAGTGACCAGCCTCGCTGATCCCTGAATGGCATTACTTGAGTCATAAACCCCAACCATCCCTTGGACATAAACCTGCACTGGCTCAATCCAACTGGAGTGCCTTAGTTACCTGCTAAACCACCAGGCACCATAATTTGGTTATATGGTTACCACTGAGTGTAGTAAATGGTTTCCTGGTGTACAAGAAAACCATTTGGCTTGTCACTCAGTGTAGAGTCACCCACAGAAGGAAAGAAAGACAGAATAGGGAGTATGAAGTCACCTGCAGGCAGAATAGAATAATAATAACCAGAAATATCCAGACAATTAATCATCTTTTACAAACGCATATAAATTTATTAGTTCAGGTTTATTTATCCATCATCATCATCCATCATCCAATCCTACGTTGCCCCATGAGGAACGTAGGAGCCCGGGGCTAGGCAGTTGGTCTCGACATTTAAGATGAGTTACCAGCCTCACTCATCCCTGAGTGGCATTACAGGAGCAATCAACCCCAACCATCCCCTGGATATAGACCTTCACCGGCTCAATCCGACTGGAGCGCAATAATTACCCACTAAACCACCAGGCGCCAAAATTTGGTTATATGGTTACCACCCTGCATAGTAAATGGTTTCCTGGTGTACAGGAAACCATTTGGCTTGTCACTCAGTGTAGAGTCACCCACAGGCAGAAGGGAAAGGAAAGAATGAAGGAAAGAAAGACAGAAGAGGGAGTGTAAAGTCACCCGTAGGCAGAAGGACAAGGAAAGAATGAAGGATAGAAAGACAGAAGAGGATGGAAGGAAAGAAGGATGGAAGAGAGGAAACAGCAGACGCCCGAGAGCAGAAATACATCGAGTGAGTGGATACACAACGTAATTGTATCACCTGCATATTGGGGTGGCAATATTTTTATCTATTTTTCTAATAACAAAATACCCACATAGCAAATATAGCCACAAAACTTTGTGAGAGTTTTGCCATCATCACAACCATATTTTAGAAACATTAATCAGATTCTCAACAGTTGTCCAGAATTAGCCTATATTTCTGGGCGATGCTGGATGTGATTGAGAGAATCAGGAGAAATACACTGAGGTGGTTTGGACATATGGAGAGAATGGAGAATGAAAGACTGACTAAGAGGGTGTATGTAGGTGAAGTGGAGGGAGGGAGAGGGAGGGGGAGACCGAGGATGAGGTGAAAGGATGGAGTTGAGAGGTATCTGAGGGAGGGGGGAGTGAGTTGGGGGGAGGGTAGTCAAATGGTGGATGACAGAGTGACTTGGAGGCGTTTTGTCTGCAGCCATCCTTTGCGGGATTAGGGCATCGGGCTATAGATAGATAGATGGATAGATGCTGCCTTAAGTTGTACAGTATCATGGCAGAGTTGAGTGTAATTATGATAAGATGCATTATTTTGGGGCTGAAGGGAGATGCCTTCATGTGGTGGCATTGATAAACCCAGGTGGATCTGATGCTCAGTTATGCAAACATCCCTCAACTCCCTCCTTATCCCCCAGTAGGAAGAGGATGGGCTCCAGGAGAAGGGCAGCTTTTACCTTCAGTCCACTGTGCCTCACATTCAGATGAGCCTGGGCTACAGCAATAATGTTAATTTTTCTTCTTTTCCCTCTCTCTTTCACAGAGGTTACAGGAAAACACTCATTTAATTGTTATGTAAGGATCTGTCTACAAAACTTATATGGATAATGTGTTTATTATTATTATTATCACTCTCATCTTAAATGTCGGGACCAACTGCCTAGCCCCGAGCTCCTAGCTCCTCATGGGGCAGTGTAGGATTGGACGATGGATGGATGGATGAATATTTTCAGATGTTTTTATTCAACTTCTGAGGAGTTAATTATATCCCTCATTAACTCTTCAATACAATTAATCTTTCCCTACATTAAAAAAAAAAAAATCTAGTGGTAGCAAGAATAAGCACATGTACTTTCCAGTTACCCTAGCATGACCAAAGATTGCCGTCTCTCCATCATGAATGCTGAGTTGTAGCATTAGATTAACACTACAGTATAATAAGATCCAAGTGACACAGAAGTCTATCTATCTATCTATTGCCAGACGCCTCAATCCCGTACAGGGTGGCCACAAACAAATTGCCTCCACTAGCCCTGTCTCCCGTCATTTCACTGCCCTGCTCCCAACTCACACCCCCGTCTCTCATATACCTCTCCACCCCATCCCTCCATCGCATCCTCAGCCTCCCCCTCCCTCTCTCCCCCTCCACCTCACTCACATACACTCTTCTCGTCAGACTCTCACCCTCCATCCTCTCCACATGGCCAAACCACCTCAGTGTGTTCCTCATAACGCTTCCTATCACATCCACATCCATGCCACAACATTCCTTTATATCCTCATTTGTCAGCCTGTCTCTCCATGTGACTCCACAGGCTCCTCTTAAATAACTCATTTCCACTGCTCTCACTCTTGACTTGTTTCCATCCAACAATGTCCAAGCTTCACTTCCATACGTTAGAGTTGGTATCACAATACTGTCATGTAGTAGCTTTTTCACTTCCGTGCTCACTTCCCTGTTTCTTATCACTGCTTTCAAGGAACCAGCAACCTTTCTTCCTTGTTGTACCCTTTCAAGCACTTCACCCTCCAAACTTCCATCCTTACTCATCACACAACCCAAGTACTTAAACATACTCACATTTCCCATTTCCTCACCATCCAACCTCACTGTACATTCACTGACTTCACCTCTTTCAAAGACCATCACTTTATTCTTCCCTGCATTCACCTTTAGATTCCATTTCTTACACACTCTCCCAACTCATCCACCAAGCCTTGCAGCTCCCCTTCATCTTCATTCAACAACACAGTATCATCTGCAAACAACAGTACAGGGAGTTTCCAAACACTACCCTCTCTCACCAGGGCCACTCCAACATCCACTGCCCAACTTTGTACCTCTTTTATTACCCCATCCATGTACAGATTGAACAACCATGGAGACATGACACATCCCTGTTTCAAGCCAACCTTCAAAGAGAAAAATGCACTTAGTTCACCATCCACATGCAGTGCTGCCTTAGCACCATCATACATACTCTTCACAGCATTCAGCAACTTCCCATCTACTCCATATATTCTTAATACTTTCCACTATCCTTGTCTATCCACCCTGTCATATGCTTTCTCCAAATCCAGGAAAGCTGCATACAACTTCTTTCCCTTCTCTAGAAACTTTTCCACTAAAGATCTAAGAATGAATATCTGATCTACACAACCTTTCCCCTTCGTAAAGCCTCCTTGTTCTTCTCCAACTAATTCCTCTGTTCTTTCCCTAACTCTGTCAGTAAGTATCCTGCCTTACACTTTTCCTATTACACTAAGAAGACAAGTGCCCCTATGATTACCACACACTTCTTTTTCCCCTTTTCCTTTGTACAAGGGAATAATTATACCTGACTTCCAATCCTCCGGGACTCTACCTTCCTCCCAGGCCAATCTGCATATCTTCCACATCCATTCTACTATTATCTCTCCCCCATGCTTCAGCATTTCACCACACACTCCATCAATTCCTGGGGCTTTCCCCAATTTGACTTTCTTCATTGCATCCACAACTTCTATCCTACTGATTTCTTCCTGCCTTCTCACCTCCCTCCTTCTCCCAGCCATTCCCCAGCCACTTATACTTGCATTACTTCCATCCTCTATGTTCAACAATTCCTTAAAGTGTTCTCTCCATCTGCTCACTTCTTCTCCCTTCTCCATTAGTAATTACCATTTTTATCTTTCACTCCCCTGCTAACTTCACTGCCACCCAGTCTTACTCTCTTCACCTCTTTCCAGAACATTTTCTTACAGTCCCTCCACTTTACAGTAATTCCTTCCAAATTCCTCATTCACTCTCTTCTTACTCTCTCTTACTAATCTTTTCACCTCTCCCTTCCTTTCTACATATAACTCTCTTTTCCGCCTCTCAACTTCTTCCACGCCCCTATTTCTCATTTATTCATTGTATGCTTTCTTCTTTTGTGCCACAGCCTGCCTCACCTCTTCATTCCACCACGCTGTTCCTTGCACCCTCTTCCGTCTTCTCTTCACCCCATACACCACATCACATGCTGCACATATTTCTTCTGTGAATATCCTGCACACACCTTCCACGTCCCCTATCTGCTCCAATTTATATTTAGCAGAAGTGCCATGGGAATATATAGACTTAAAGTAGGCCTTTTCCTTTATTCTACCATTGATCTGTGTGAAATAAGCTTCAGAAGGATGAAAATCTGAGCCAAGTTAAGGTAAAAGGACTGTAGTGTTAAATCAAGTTTTTTGCCAAACCTAAAGACTTGTTGCTGTTATTGTGGCACAGTTGCTGCAGATCCACGAGCAGAGTCAGCCTGGCGTGGAGATCAAGCAGGAGGATGGTGTTGTGCTGAAGGAGGAGAGCAACACCTGCCCTCAGTGCTCTAAGGTAATGCATTAGTGCTCTCTTTTGTTAATATCATCATCATCAAACCCCTGGGAATCAAATTTAGTTCTGTTTACAAGATGAGTATGTGTAATTGTTCCAGCCCAAACTTTGACTCTGTAAATGTGGTTCAGTCCCCAGTGAGGGAGGGTTGTGCAGGGGAGGCTAGTGTGCTTTTGATACACCATTGCCATGGTAGCAGTGCCCAGGAGGAAGGGCTGCTGATGTTACCAAAATACCAGCACCCAGGCCTCATCAAGGCACTTATAAGTTGTCAGTATTATTCAGTAATACTGTACATGAACTTTATCTAATAAAACTTATCATCTCATACACAGTGAATAACTATGTATAATGGGAGGACAGGAGGGATGGTACCAGGCCACTATGACTGAAGGGTCAGGGGCCTGTATGATGGGAAGACGAGAGGGACAGTGCAGGGCCACTATGACTGAAGGGTCAGGGGCCTGTATGATGGGAAGACGGGAGGGACAGTGCAGGGCCACTATGACTGAAGGGTCAGGGGCCTGTAATATAATGGGAAGACGGGAGGGACGGTACAGGGCCACTATGACTGAAGGGTCAGGGGCCTGTAATATAATGGGAGGACAGGAGGGATGGTACAGGGCCACTATGGCTGAAGGGTCAGGGGCCTGTAATATAATGGGAGGACAGGAGGGATGGTACAGGGCCACTATGGCTGAAGGGTCAGGGGCCTGTAATATAATGGGAAGACGGGAGGGACGGTACAGGGCCACTATGGCTTAACCCCTAACACGCGAGTGACATTACATACCGTATGTGTGTAAGGAGGCGGGTGACGTTACGTAACATCCAGCCATTTTCGGTCCTAATTTATTGGTGAAATTGGGTGATGAGGCATCCTTGTCACCTATTGTCCTTCCCTCTACTCTCCCAAGCCTTGAAACAAGTAAAATAGATATATATATATATATATATATATATACTGTATATATATATATATATACAGTATATATATATATATATATATATACTGTATATATATATATATATATATATATATATACAGTATATATATATATATATATATATATATATATATATATATATATATATACAGTATATATATATATATATATATATATATATATATATATATAAAAGAGTTTTATGCCAGGTAGCCTACCCCTTTTTTGAATAAGGGCTAAGGCGTTGCCCCTGGAGTAGAGGACTTTGGGTTGGAGCGTGTAGCATTTTGTGACCGGATGCCCTTCCTGATGTCTACCAATGACTCTTGGGTGGATTCGATCCTCCGACCCTTCGGTCAGAGCGGAGCGCTCTAACCCACTGAGCCACTGCTGCTACTATATATATATATATATATTATATATATATATATATATTATATATATATATATATATATATATATATATATACTGTATATAAGTTGTAGTGTTATATTTGTTCAGGTAAAATAGTGTATACGTATGTAAGTTATATTGTTATAAGTGTTCAAGTATAATAGAAAACACATACATAAGATTTTGAAGACAATTAATAGTGTAAAGAAAGCATAAATGATGAATATAGTGTTCAGTGGTGAAGAAAAAGCAAATGAGTAAATAGTTTGCTACCCTCGCTCCAGGCGCATCTGGTGATAAGCTGCCTGCCCGCTTTCCTCCCTCACTCCTCCCTTCCTCCTCCCACAGCCAGCAGAGACGTATTACGACGCATGTAACACCTCTTGCCTTCATTTTTCATCCATTTTCATTGATTTATGCATGTTTAGGTTTATTCCTTGATACTTTATTTTCCAAAAATATGGTGAGTGTAGCCTATACACTGTATATACACTGTATATGGCTAGTGAGGGAGTGATCGCCCTCTACCTACACAGATCAAAGGCCCTCGGGAGCAGGGGGGTTGCTGCTTTCTCAGGCAGAGGAACTCCTTGAGAGTGAAATGGCTGGGAAGCATGCCGGCACGTGACTGGCTACAGCATAGCTGGGTCTTTCGGGTGTGGGCAATCAGGCAAGTTAGCTGCCTACTGCGACTGCAACACATTGGCGAGGTGTTCAGGAAGTTAGCCAAAGAAACCTTGATGGACTCTGAAAGAACAATAATGGCCCCCAGTCCCGTGCAGCCCTTAAATGGGCAGAGGGTGCTAAGAATCTCACGGTTGCCTCAATTACAATCTAATTCATTTGTTAATGCAAAAAATACAATTAAAATTGGTAACTGGAATGTGAGAACGCTAAATCATGACGGTAAAATCGATGAGTTAGTGAAGGTTTTTCAAAATTACGGACTTGATGTTTGTGCTCTGACAGAAACTAGATTAACTGGAGTCGATAAGTTGGATTTGGAGGATGGTATACGTTTATTGATATCTGGCCGACAGGACGGAATGCATTATCAGGGAGTAGGATTGTTGCTGGGTTGTAAGGCAAATAAGGCTTTATGTGAGTGGAATCCTATAGATGAGCGATTGTTATACGCACGGTTTAAATCAAATCATGGCAACATCAGTCTGTTTGTGTGTTATGCACCTACTAATGATGCACTCGATGAAAGGAAAGACACATTTTATGAAAAGTTGCAAGAAGGAGTAGGAAGGGTACCTAGACATGATGTTTTGATCTGCGTTGGAGACTTTAATGCAGTAATGGGCTGTTCAAATGAGGGATTTGAGGCATGTATGGGTAAGATGGGAGTTGGTAGTAGGATGAGTGAAAACGGAGTGAGGTTTGGAAGCTTCTGTCTAGCAAATGACTTAGTCATCGGGGGCACACTCTTTCAGCATTGCAATATACACAAGACAACTTGGGTGTCGCCGTGTGGAAAATATAAAAATCAGATTGATCACATCGCTATCAGTAGGAGGCATAGAAGTTCTCTGCTAGATGTTCGTGTTAAACGGGGAGCGGATATTGGTAGTGACCATCAACTCAGCATTGCAAAAATAAGGTTTAAACTTAAAAATCAGAAGAAGGAAAAATCTGGTGTTGGTAGATACGATATTGTTAAGCTTAGAAGGGAAGGAGAAGAAAAGGAGGAATTCAGATCAGAATGCAGAAATAGGTTTTTGGCGTTGGAAACGTTGGAAGAGGGGGAGAGAAGTGTAGATGAGATGTGGGAGGATGTGAACAAAGTTTTGCATGAGACTGCTGAATGTACGATTGGAAGGAGACATAGATTCAGGAGAAAGAAATGGATGTCAGAGGAAACGTGGGATATGATAAAAAAGAGAGGTGAGGCCAAATTGAGGAGTGAGATGCAATGCGTTGATGAACAAGAGATTGAATTAGCAAGAGCTGCGTACTGGAGTTTGAATTCAGAAGTAAGAAGGTTAGCTAGGAGAGATAAAAGAAGATGTGTGGATGAAAAGGTTGCAGAGACTGAAATCTTAATAAACAAAAATGATGGACAGAGTCAAAGAATAGCATATGAATCGATTAGAGAACTGAGTGGTAATGCAGGTAAACGCAAGGAAATACCAGTTAGAGACAGGGAAGGAAATTTATTGACCAAAGATGGAGATATTAAAAATAGATGGAAAGAGCATTTTGAGACAGTTCTTAATAGACCAATACCACCAGAAGAGGATATACCGTCTGCTCAGGAAGATTTAAATATAGAAACAGGAGAGTTGAGGCTTGCAGAAGTGGAGAAAGCAGTAAAACAGTTAAAGAATAATAAGGCACCAGGGGAGGATGGTTTATTTCCGGAAATGTTTAAAGTGGAGGGGGATAGATTAATAATGATCTTGACGAAGCTATTCAATAAGATATGGGTGACGGGGTTACTACCATCAGTTTGGAAGAATGGTGTAATTGTTAAAGTTCCGAAGAAGGGAGACCTGAGTGAATGTGGTAATTGGAGGGGAATCTCTTTGTCACCGATCGCTTTGAAAGTTTTCAGTAGAGTGTTGTTAAATAGGTTGGAGCGGGTGGTTGAGGGTATTCTGAGGGATGAACAGACTGGTTTTAGAAAGGGTTTGTGGTTGCAATGATCATATCTTTATAGTTAGGCATTTGATGCAGCAATTTAATGAAATGAGAGTACCGTTAAGTCTTTGTTTTGTTGATTTTGAAAAGGCTTTTGATAGTGTTTCGAGAGAGACTATGGGGAAGATCATGAGACATTATGGAATACCAGAGGAGTTTGTGAGGGTCATTATGAACATGCATGAGGACACATTTTGTAAAGTGATGGTTGATGGTTGTTTGAGTGATTCGTTTGAAGTCAAGTCCGGAGTAATTCAAGGTGGTGTTCTATCGTCTTTACTATTTATATTGGTCATTGATTACATTATGAAACGCGTTGGAACAGAAACCGGTGCAGGTATACTTTGGGGAGAGAGCAGGAAACTTTTGGATTTAGATTATGCAGATGATATAGTTTTGATTTGTGATGGGCCAGAAGAGATGCAGAGAGTGTTGGACTGTTTGGTGAGTGAAGGTCGCAAGGTGGGTTTGGTTATTAACTGTGGAAAAACTGAAATAATCAATATGAATATGGAAAATGCGCAGGAATGTGTAATTGGAGGTATGGTTGTAAAGCAAGTTGATAGGTTTAAATATTTAGGTACTTATTTAGCCAAGGATGGTTCTTTGAACTTTGAATTCGAGGAAAAGGTTAAAGAAGGCTAATCAGGCAATGGGAATGCTTAAAAATATCTGGAATAATAACAATTTTTCTGTGCATACAAAAATCAAACTTTATAAGGTAATGGTTAGGAGTATCTTAATTTATGGACACGAGTCTTGGTACAGCACAGTGACTATGGAAAATAAATTCATGGTGTTTGAAAATAAAGCACTTAGAAGAATATTAGGAGTTAAGTGGTGGGAAAGGATACCAAATAGTAGAATTAGAGAAATATAGGAGTGCAGCCGATCGATGAATATGTTAGATTCTCACGATGGAAGTGGCTAGGACATGTGTATAGGAGACAGGGAATAGTACGAGGTACACCAGGGTGGGTGGCACTTGGTAGGAGAGGTAGAGGAAGGCCAAAAGAGACGTGGGTGAGGACAATGAGACGGGAAGCTGGAGATGAGTGTTGGGGAGATCTTGAGGAGTTAGCACAAGATAGGATGTGGTGGTGTGAGTTCATCGAGGCCCTATGCATCCCCGAGGGTGCCACAGGAAATGATTGATTGATTGATTGATTGATGCCGCCCCACACGGTGGTATAATTGATACGTTGCAATCCTATAAGGGGTTAAGGGTCAGGGGCCTGTAAGGTTAGCACTAAAGCCCAAGTATGTCTCATCCTGGCCCTACAGGGTTGTACCTCTTCTTATTCAGAACCCATGAAGGTTGATGCAATTGACAATACAGCACTGTAAATAGCTGGTGTCTGACTCACTGTACTTTAAGCCCCATTCAGCTTGGGTGATGGTCAGTTGTAGTCAGATTGGAGGCTCAAGTTGACCAGTAACCAAGGAGACAACTTTCATGCCTCATAACTATGGCACACCTAAGGGTGTGTGTGTGTGTGTGTGTGTATGTGTGTGTGTCCCCCCAGTAGGCCTAATCCACAGTATCTTTATTTCACATTGCTCACTGTGCTCCAAGTCACTTTCACACTCTACCTCAGGTACTGTTGGTGTCGGCAAAAGCTAGAGGGAGTTCTGGCCACTGATACTGTTGTTCCTTTTTCATTCACACTGGCCAGGAATTAGAATAGGAATCTAGCTTCTCTATCATCTACTCTTTCATTATCAACTGCACATTTCTCTCTCTCTCTCTCTCTCTCTCTCTCTCTCTTGTGTCTGAGTGATTTTCTTTCTGTTTACAACCTGGGCTGGGAAGTGCTCCATGCTGTTGATTTTAGGAACAGTACAAGATTAGATGATGGATGAAAAGGGCATATTTCTTTACAATACCAAGAGATGAACAACAGTGGCTGATGTTACCTTTGCGCTATGAATTGTCTTTCAGGAGGGTGAGAATGTCAACATTGAGGTAACAGCTGCAGGTGCCAACTTTGCTCTTCAACACCAACAGCGCAGCCCTCACTGGCTGCATGACACCACCGGCATTATCATCTTGACAAGGTTTGTTAGGGCTGTCTGTCTGTCTACCTACATTTAGCTATCAGTAATCAGATAACTTATCATGAAGGGGATGGCTGTTAACAGGTTGCCTCCTTGTCACCCATTCTTCTGTCATCAGACTGCCCTTTGTGCACCTAACACTAATATCATACAACCACAATTAGTTTTCAAGTTGTGAGAATGAGCCACATCTGTCAGGTGAAAATAAACCTACTATGGTCAAATTGGCCTTGTAATTTGACCATACTTGGTCATTGTTTATGCTGGAAAGAGTCAGGGATTTTCGGTAGAAGTAATTGTATTACAGGTATATCAGTGAAGAAGGCTGTCTCTTCTGCTGTACTCATTCTTGCTTGGCCATAAATTGACATCTTGAAGGCTTAGTTGTAACAACAGACTAATGCCAGAAAAAGGTGCTAGGCACAAAACACTGCTAAGACACACCGTAGAGCAGTAACTTGGTATTGCTCTGCTATTGACCCGTGAAATACGGCACAGAAGAATGAAGATCTGGGTCAGGTTAAGGTGAAAAAAGTCATGTGAACAAGTCTCACAGGTGGAAGTCATACCAGTCTAATTTTCTGGGAACAAGAAGGACAGGTAAACACCAGCTCATATTTTGTTTAGGCCACAAAATGTCCTTCACTAATAGGTGCAACTAAGGTACTGTTTGGTGGGATGATCTAGCGACAGTGAATTAGTTGGTATGTTGTCATGTTAATTTTTTACATGCATTTAAATTCCTAAAATTGAGGATCTGATGTCAGTTGCCATTCAGCACTTCTGTGAGCTGCTTGAGCCATGGGTGATGCTCGGGTCTTAGCTCACAAACTAACCCCATGGTTCTCATCTAACTGTTCTCAGTGTATTTCCCGACAAAAAGTACTTCTAGAAACGCAGCCTAACCTACCCTGTCCTAACCTAACCTGAAGCGGATTGGGTGCTGAACTCTTAAGACTTCTGGAATATGCAACTGGGAATGAAAATTATTAGTAAATAGGCAGATGTTTGCTTTTATTATAGTATTACTGATTTAGTTTGTCAGTGCATTTTGTGTTTTGTTGTGGCCTGAGGTCATCCAAATGTGAATGCAGTGGAATGCAGGCTGAAATTATCCTCTTACACTCCACCATCTTACTTTCAGGGGATTGGGAAGGAGTGGAGGAACTTTTGTTTAACCAGGCAGCTTGGTTATATCAGTGCATGCAGACATTTTAGTTATAAGTCATATAAGCAAAGAACATTTTGTACAACTTAAAAACAACTCTTTCCCAGATGTGTCCAGACTTCCTCCTGCTACGTACTGTTGCCCTTGGCTTAATCACATGGCACAGTGTACTACCACCTCCAGAGTGGGTGGAGGCACATGTCCCATCCTCCATCCTCACACAGTCATGTATGCTGCAGCAGCAATCAGTCCACCCCAGGCATAGGTAATGAATCCATACATCAGGTAGGGGACACATGGAGCTAGAGCCTTAATTAAGGTATTGAGAAGTAGTTTTGTTCTTGAGAGAAATATTTCCCTTGGTAATACCTAGATAGCTATATAGTAAACCTTTGATATCTCCAAGTTAGCAGCCTAGACTGATTTAACCTGCAAGATATACTGAGCCCAGTTGCATTATCTATGTGTTGCTTTGTTATTGTCTACCTCCAGCATGCTGCTTCATCAGTGCTCTGCTTTGTTATTGCATTTCAACCACTGATAATTGACCAAAATGCACCTCAACCCCACCACACCATCTCCCTGAAAGGGTCCTTGACACAGGTTGTGAAACTGAAATGTCTTTCCTTTCGAGAAAAACTCAATAAGAGAAACCTCTTTTAATGTTTGTGGAAGTCATTGCCTGTGCCTCTTACACAGATGTATCAGGTAAGGGAGGAAAGTTATTGATATTGAGGATTTTACTGTATTGTATAGTTTAGTTTTGACAGTGTGTTTTGTTATGGAATGGGTATTGTAATTGTACAGTGGTGTATACATTTAATGCTGTGCCACCCCAGTCTGTCTGATTGAGCAAACCCGTCAACGCAGCTGGCCTTGCAGGGCCATTGCATGCAGTCAGCCGATGTTGTTATGTGGCTGACAGGAGGTTTGTTTCCTGGGTGGACACTGCATTTACATCACCCAGTTAACAGGGCACCATAATAGGCTCTACATCACCCTGATTTTTGGTATAAGGTTACCACCTAATGTTGTAAGTGGTTCCTTGAGTAACAGGAAACCATTTGGCGTGTCATTCAGTGTAAAGCCATGTGAAGTGGAAGGAAGAGTAATAAATAGTGGTGGCAGGGATGAGAGAAATAGGAAGAGAGGAGGACAGATGCAGAACAAGAATGATAGATAGGCAGCATTTCTTCAAGTGAATGGATGATGGGCATCCCCACCTACTACTATGTTTAGTGTAATGTAACAAAATAACAGCAGTGTTTACATGGTGTACAAAATGAACTATATTTAACATTATGTATCAGATGAAATGAATGCAATGTTGGTTATGGGTGTTTTTGTTTGGATGTAGGTATTTGTATATGATTTACCCTGTGGTTGTATTGACAGGACCACCACAACATCCTGGCAGGGGCTGGTCTGGTGCTGGGCCTTAGGTTGGCTGGGTCCAGTAATAACCAGGCCTTTGATGGACTAGGCAAATACACCACTATGTTCACAAACTTCACTAACAGGTAAATTTCACTTGGTATTTATTTAATTATATCTGAGCAAATTTGAAGGAGGGAGGAAGTGAGGTAGTCCTAGGAGAAGGTGGAGGGATATGGTGGGTGAGTGTGTGAGGAAGAGAGGTTTGGAAGTCAGTGAGGCTAGAGGACTGACAAGAGATCGAGCTGGCTGGATGAATATTGTGAGGAGAGTTCATGATCAGGGATTTGGCACCCCTTTTTAACGTGACAGCATCCGGATTGACTCTATCAGATATGTTATGTGAAGCTACAGAATATGGTGAATTGGGGTATCAGATAGAGCCAGGATTCCGGGTGCTTGAATGATGAGTGAATGGAAGCGTGGCCCATTAAATTGGGCAAACCTGGGCTGTCTGGATGTTGCTACTCCTCCCCCCGCCGTAAGGTGGGAAAGGAGGTCCGGATGATGATGATGATGATGATGATGATGATGATGAAAGAATTGATGCATAATCCAACTTAGGTGCACTTAGTTAATTGATTAGAGGATAGAGCCTTGTTTAGATGTACAGTACTGTATTTTGGTTACCACATAGAGCCTTATTTAGATATACAGTATTTTGGTTACCACACAGAGCTTTGTTTAGATATACAGTATTTTGGCTAGCACAGAGCCTTGTTTAGATATACAATATTTTGGTTACCACACAGAGCCTTGTTTAGATATTAGTATTTTGGCTACCACTGAATTTAACCCTGACAGTCAAAGGGTTAATTTGACAACTCATTCTTCTCTTCTTTTCAGGTACGGCTGCCACCTGGTAATTCAGCCAGCCCAGGGGTTGCTGCTCCTTGGTGCTGGGAGGTTCAGCCTGGCCACCACCAACATGGCCGTGGCTTGCCTCCTCATGGCCTGCCTGGCCACCACCAACATGGCCGTGGCTTGCCTCCTCATGGCCTGCCTGGCCACCACCAACATGGCTGTGGCTTGTCTCCTCATGGCCTGCCTGGCCACCACCAACATGGCCATGGTCTGCCTCCCCAAGTTCTCCACACCCCAGCAACAGCTACTGCCACCTCCAGGTGACACCACTGACCTTGTTACATATTTCAAAGGCTTGATTGATGTGTGAAATAATGGAAGTGTTGTGGATGGCATTGTTAGCACCTCATCTTTAGCAGTTTGTTACATATTAACACAGGTGCTGTACAGGAATGCCTTCATGTGGTGGCACTGATATAACTGGTATGATCAACTGTCAGATTAGGCAAACTTCCCTCACCTCCCTCCCTGTTTCCCAAAAGGAGGATGGTGGACTACTGAAGAAGAGGAACTTTAGCCTGCAGTCCACTGGGTTCACATTCCAGATGAACTTGGGGCTGCCACTACCACTACTGCTACTTCAACAACTACTACTACTACTACTACTACTGCTGCTGCTGCTACTTCTGCTACTACCACATTACCATTCTCTTGTACAGTGTTTAAATTATATCAGTGTAGTTGTGTCAGTAACATGGTAAAATATTCAGTTGTAATATAATGCCAAAGAACTCTCATATTTTTCTACCATCATTCTCCAGCTACTGTTGTGAAGCAGTTGGCTGGTTTGTCCTGTGGCTTACCTTTCAGTCCATTGAATTACTTAGCTGAACCCTGGCCCACCCCATTATGTCAGTGTGAATGCCTGTGTCTGTGAGGCTTAGTCAGGATTCCCAGGGCTTGATTAGTGCAGGAATGAATGTGTGGGATTCATTCATTTGGCCAGAATTTTTATTTTATTATTATCATTGGTGATAGGTGGGGGCACTCACCATCCATTCACTCAATGCCGTGCAGCTCTTGGGTGCCTGCCCTTTCCTCTCTTCCTTCCTTCTTTCCACTTCTGTCTTTCTTCCCTTCATTCTTTCGTCTTCCTTCTGTCTACAGGTGACTCTACACTGAGTGAAAAACCAGATGGTTTCCTTTCACTATGCTGGGTGGTGACCATATAACCAAATTATGGCTCCAGGTGGTGTAGTGGGTAATTAAGGCACTCCAATTGGATTGAGCCTGTGCAGGTTAATGTCCAAGGGATGATTGGGGTTTATTGCTCATGTAATGCCACTTAGGGATGAGTGAGGCTGGTCACTCTCATCTTAAATCTCAGGACCAACTTGACTAGCCCTGGGCTTCTATGCTCATGGGGCAACACAGGATTAATGATGAATGAATGGTTATTATTGATACTATTATTATTATTTATTATTATTTTTTTTTTAATCCTCCCTTTCAAGAGTGGGCAAGAGGTATAAATGATGATGATGATGATGGTGATTCTTTGTGGTGTAATATTTGTGTAATGTGTGGTGTACTAGAAGGTGTTGCATCATCTGTGTGTGCTGGCTCCTGAGCCTCGACTGGTCGTGCCAGTAAACGTTAACACCAGTCGCCTCTGTCAGGTCAAGGTGTTGGCTCTGTCAGGTCAAGGTGATGGTTGGGTAAGTCACATCATCATACCACTTACATATTCCCTCTTTCCATGTTTCTGAATTGTGCATAACCTCTTGTAATTTTCTTTTTCCATATTTCTGGACCCTACCTTACCCTCATTTGCTAATGAGGACTGTCTGTATTTTTCTCTTGGCCAAAGTACCTGGAACTGACAAAATTGGCAGAGAGTGTTAGTGCTGGTGGTGTTGTGGTGATGAATTGGTTGTCTGGACAGGTTTACATTTTAAAGAAAAAAAAAACATGAGAGGAAACTGTTCAATATATTTATTTTTTTCAAAACTTTTTCTCCTTTCGGTTTACCTCAGAATTTGAAGATTTTCGTTGTGATAGTTGGTTTTTTAAGCAGTCATGTATGATTTTTTTGAGAAACACACACTAGCAGCGACCTTTGATGTTGTGCTGTCTGGGAAGTTGACACACAAACAGCCTGCTATATATAACATTCACACCCTACTTCCATCCCATCCAGTTTTCCAGGAGCGTGTATCCTGGAGTGAAGTACGAGGTGGTGGCGCCAACGCTGCATCCTGAATTGAGTTAGCTCTCCACAGTGACCCTGGAAGCAGACACCCCCGACCACCACTACTGGCCTGTCACCTTCACTCGAGGCCACACCAGCTGGGACGTCCTGACTTGGCCAGTGAGATCTGGGGTGGGTGTGGCAATTAAACTCTGTGATGGCTGCCACCCCTCACCCTGCTGCTGCTGCTAACCTGCCAGCACCTTTATTTACAACTGATCAAGCTGCTCATTGGACCATTAAGGTATGTTGGTTGGTAAACTGTGGCAGACACACTTGGTCTTCCCACTGAGGTTGTCCCTTGCATATTAAGTCTGTACTGTACGTCATCCTTTTCCTATCCTTATGTGAAAATCTCGTATGTACTTGTATGCAAACTTTATTAATAATCCTGGTGTTCATTCATTTTGATCATGGTGTTCATTCATTTTAGTAATTTTGGTGTTCATTCATTTTAATGATCTTGGTGCTGATTCATTAAACCGTGGTGTTCATTCATTTTTTTTCCCAACATGAACATCCTCTATGTACTTGTATGTACCACTACAGAATGTGGTAAAGTTTTTGGTGTATCTGATATAGCCAGGATTCCGGGGGCTTGAGTGATGGGTGAATGGAAGTGTGGCATATTGGAGTGGGTACACTTGGGCTGTCTGGACATTGCTACTCCTAACCCTGCCCTAGGGTGGGAAAGGAGGTCCAGATGATGATGATGATGATGCTGATTCATCACTTGACACTTTGTTTGACACTTCAGTTCACTTATTTAACGATGGGTGAATAAGAGTTGGGATGAACTGATGTAGTTATTTATTTTTTTTGTCATACACTGTATCTTTCCCAACACTTTTACAGCTGTGTACTTAGTGAGGTCAATGGCTGCTCTCCTCAGCTGCTGTGTGCTCTAGTTGGCGGAACATCACTGTCATCGTCAGGAGCATCAACCAATACGTCATCCTGGTCATCAACCAAACCGTCTTGAGCATCATCCAGGTCAGTGCGGTCATCTGAAGGCTGAAGCAATGAGAGAAGAGGAGGAAAATTAATATGGGTTCACTGCAGCACTTACGACAATTGTATACAAGTACCTGTCTGTTGGAATGCCCCAGGCTGTACCCAACTGGTTGGCAGCACTATAGGTGATATTTATTACATTTTTTCAGTGTAATGCACAAATCCTGCACCAGCACCACACAACACATTTATTATAGTTTGTCAGTGTAATGCACAAATCCTGCACCCAACATCACACAACACATGTAGCAGTGTCCTAAAGCACATCTGAAATGTGAATCCAGTGAACTGTGGGCTGAAGCTGCCCTCCTCCTGCAGTTCACCAGCCACTTTTCTGGGGATAGGGAGGGAGCTGAGGAATGGTTTGTCAAACCTGGCAGTGGAGCTGACCAGTACATCACATGAAGGCATCCCTCTTTATATACTTTACTAAGCTTAAATTGTTTGTAAAATTGCTTGTGTATTATATCTGTCTTCACTCAGTGTTAAGCTTTTCATAAGGAAGTCATTTAGATGCAATATCAAAGCTACGTAAACTAAACCATTTTTGTTAATAGTAAACTTATGGAGGCTAGTTCATGCTGTTACTGTATTTGGGTAGGCACCATTATAAATACTTGCCAGTGTATCACCTCGTACATTACAACAACTGGGACAGGATTAAGATATCAAGTATCCTGGAGTTTGGTAACATGTTAGGAATAATTTTCTGTGAACCGGTGGGTTAATCAAGGGCATAAATTACTAGCCATGTGGGGAGGATGAAAGACGAGAGACTGGCTAGAAGTGTGTGTACATGGGGTGGAGGAGGAGACTGGGGATAAGATGGGAGGATGAACTGGAAAGACAAATGAGAGAGGGGGATATGAGTTGGAGGGAGGGCAGCCAAAGGACAGGGCAATGTGGAAGCAGTTTGTTTCTGGTCACCCCATACAGGATTAAGGCTTCTGGCAATAGTAAGATAAATTATTCCTGTGTATTGCTAGCAGCATTAATCCTTCAAGGGTTACTTTTAATTGCTGTATGCAGTCAGTAGCCAGAGTCAGGAGTTTGAGGATGTGGTTTCAGTTCCAATAGCTTTTCTTGGGATCTTTATGCATCCATGACAGTAGATATGCATTATTATAAGTCATATGTTAATTGTTGAACATAGAGGATGGAAGTAATGCAAGTATAAGTGGCTGGGGAATGGCTGGGAGAAGGAGGGAGGTGAGAAGACAGGAAGAAATCAGTAGGATAGAAGTTGTGGAAGCAGTGAAGAAAGTTAAATCGGGGAAAGCCCCAGGAATTGATGGAGTGTGTGGTGAAATGCTAAAGCATGGGGGAGAGATAGTAGTAGAATGGATGTGGAAGATGTGCAGATTGGCCTGGGAGGAAGGTAGAGTCCCGGAGGATTGGAAGTCAGGTATAATTATTCCCTTGTACAAAGGAAAAGGGGAAAAAGAAGTGTGTGGTAATCATATGGGCATTTGTCTTCTTAGTATAATAGGAAAAGTGTATGGTAGGATACTTATTGACAGAGTTAGAGAAAGAACAGAGAAATTAGTTGCAGAAGAACAGGGAGGCTTTAGGAAGGGAAGAGGTTGTGTAGATCAGATATTCATTCTTAGATCTTTAGTGGAAAAGTTTCCAGAGAAGAGAAAGAAGTTGTATGCAGCTTTCATGGATTTGGAGAAAGCATATGACAGGGTGGATACACAAGGATTGTGGAAAGTGTTAAGGATATATGGAGTAGATGGGAAGTTGTTGAATGCTGTGAAGAGTATGTACGAAGGTGCAAAGGCTGCAGTGCGTGTGGATGGTGAACTAAGTGAATTTTTCTTTTTGAAAGTTGGGTTGAAACAGGGATGTGTCATGTCTCCATGGTTGTTCAATCTGTACATGGATGGGGTAATAAAAGAGGTACAAGGTAGGGTAGTGGATGTTGGAGTGGCCCTGGTGAGAAAGGATAGTGTTTGGAAGCTCCCTGTACTGTTGTTTGCAGATGATACTGTGTTGTTGAGTGAAGACGAAGGGGAGCTGCAAGGCTTGGTGGATGAGTTTGGGAGAGTGTGTAAGAAACGGAATCTAAAGGTGAATGTTGGGAAGAGTAAAGTGATGGTCTTTGAGAGAAGTGAAGTCAGTGAATGTACAGCGAGGTTGGATGGTGAGGAATTGGAAAATGTGAGTACGTTTAAGTACTTGGGTAGTGTGATGAGTAAGGATGGAGGTTTGGAGGGTGAAGTGCTTGAAAGGGTA
This sequence comes from Coenobita brevimanus, assembly GCF_032717465.1. NCBI lineage: Eukaryota > Metazoa > Arthropoda > Malacostraca > Decapoda > Coenobitidae > Coenobita > Coenobita brevimanus. The sequence goes on from NC_137037.1 coordinate 2,605,681, forward strand.
CAACAGGGAAGAAAGGTTGCTGGTTCCTTGAAAGCAGTGATAAGAAACAGGGAATTGAGCATGGAAGTGAAAAAGTTACTACATGACAGTATTGTGATATCAACTCTAACATATGGAAGTGAAGCTTGGACGTTGTTGGAAGGACACAAGTCAAGAGTGAGAGCAGTGGAAATGAGTTATTTAAGAGGAGCCTGTGGAGTCACATGGAGAGACAGGCTGACGAATGAGGATATAAAGGAGCGTTGTGGTGTGGATGTGGATGTGATAGGAAGCGTTATGAGGAACACACTGAGGTGGTTTGGCCATGTGGAGAGGATGGAGGTTGAAAGACTGACAAAGTGAATGTATGTGAGTGAGGTGGAGGGGGGAAGAGGGAGGGGGAGGCCGAGGATGAGATGGAGGGATGGGGTGGAGAGGTATATGAGAGAGAGGGATGTGAGTTGGGAGCAGGGCAGTGAAATGGCGGGGGACAGGGCAACTTGGAGGCGATTTGTTTGTGGCCACCCCAAACGGGATTGAGGCATCTGGCAGTAGTAGTAGATAGATGTTAATTTTGTTTGTGTCACCATCCACTCACTTGATGTAGTGCAGCTCTCGGGTGTCTGCCCTTTCCTCTCCTTCATCCATCTTTCCTTACATCCTCTTCTGTCTTTCTTTCATTCTCTCTTTGCCCTTCTGCCTACAGGTGACTTTGCACTCCCTCTTCTGTCTCTCTTTCCTTCATTGTTTCCTTTTCCTTTTGCCTGTGGGTGACTCTACACTGAGTGACAAGCCAAATGGTTTCCTATACATCAGGGAACCATTTACTATGCTGGATGGTAACCATATAACCAAATTTTGGCACCCGGTGGTTTAATGGGTAATTATGGCGCTCCAATCGGATTGAGCCGGTGAAGGGTTTATATCCAAGGGGTGGTTGGGGTTTATTGATCATGTAATGCCACTCAGGGATGAGTGAGGCTGGTCACACATCTTAAATGTCAGGACCAACTTGCCAAGCCCCGGGCTCCTACGCTTCTCATGGGGCAGTGTAGGATTAGATGATGAATGAATGTGTTTTAGAGAGAATGGAGAATGAAAGACTGCTTAAGAGGGTGGGTGTATGTTGGTGAAGTGGAGGAAGGGAGAAGGAGGGGGGGGACTGAGGATGAGGTGGAGGGAGGAATGGAGTTGAGAGGTATATGAGGGAGGGGGGAGTGAGTTGGGGGGAGGGCAGTCAAATGGTGGGTGACAGAGTGACTTGAAGGCATTTTGTCTGTAGACACCCTTAACAGGATTAGGGCGTCAGGCTATAGATAGATAGATAGTATTTTTTATATAAATAAGCATTAATTTTGTTTAAAATTGCCTTATATATATAGCATTATAGATTTAAGTTGGTGGTAGTTATACATCCAGTCCCTAATTTTGCCCATGTACTCTTTCATACAAACAAATTTTCATAAACTTAACTACTTGTAACACAAGAAGACCTTTTGTAATAGGGTTTTGTATGAGTAACCATATTGTCATTTGAGTAGTGCATGTGTGGATGGGCTAAAGGGAAGATGATTAACCAGGGTGTACTTATCAGGTGGAACCATTACTTCAGATTGTCAGATGTGTGTTAATGACTGTGGCATATATCACTGGGTATGCTGTTTGATTGTTATACTCTCTCTCTGTGGTGGGGGTGGGGATCCTACCTCATCCCTTTTCTTAGGTGGGAATTGGGGGAGAAATATTGGGATGCTATGTTTGAACAGGCAGTTCTAGTGGTGTGAGTGGTGTGTCTGACCTCTCCAGTTTGTTATATTTACCCAAGCAGAATAAAGTCGTCTATATATAGCAGGATTATTCAGTACTGAAAATCAGTGTAATTGCACCAGACATGGGCATGATTATAAAAAATAATTATGATTTGATTTTGATTATTATCTGGAATATTTTTTGTTTGTGATTAAATTATGATTACTTGTTTTTCATTTTTCTGATTATGATTTGATTATGATTACTTTAGTTTTTGTATTTTTGATTATGATTAAATTTTTTCAATTTGTGCATGATTATGATTAGATTATGATAATAATCACATTTCACTGTGATTATTTATAGGAAAATAACAATTAGCAATGATTAAGGACAATGCCTAAATAGTTAGCAAGTTACATCTGTTAGGTGCATTGTTTCATATTTGAGTACAGTAATAACCGTTTAAATCACTAACTAATGGTATTAAAAACTTACATTTTGTGTAAGAGGTTGTATTGGTTTTTGCTATAATACTTCTGTAAATTCATTTCAAATCATGGTCCCTCAAGTCTTCCGTAAGTATATTAATTTGTTGGGCACAACAAAAATGAAAACAAAGAATTGCTTCATGCAAGATAAATATAGAATTGAAAAGTATGATTATACACTTGATTTCTTGTAGGCTAGATCTGATGTAAGCTACATTACTTCTCAGTTGCACATTGGTTGCACTTGATAAACATCAACTCCTCAAAACAAACACACGTCATTCTCTATTGCTCAGGACGAAAGACTTTCCCAGCAATAGAGAAAAGTCTCTCAACTGGAGCTGATGATGCTGGGATACACAGATATTGGAGAGCCAGTATCGGTAGTTCAGATAATGTTGACTGGTTCTGTTGCCAGAAGAGAAGGGGATCACTGTCATCATCTACTGTTGACTGAATCAGGTAGGATTCTACTTGTGATGGAGTTGAGTTTGATGTAGATAGGAAAGAGCTCGTTGATGCTGATGGTATCATAAATCTGAACAGCTTGCACTTCTTCTTTGGTGGGGCGTCCTTATTTTCCTGAAGGGAACCCTTCTCTTCATTCGGCGTAATTTCATCTACTTTAGACCGCAGTAGAGATTTCATGACCTTGACTTCTTCTGGTGAGCACCAGTCCGCCTTAAAGCCTGGATCTAGGAGTGAAGCCAGCCGAAACATCTCCATGTCTTCATAGATCTTCAACCTTCTCTCGATTGAGCTTTTGAGAGTAGTAATCATATTTGACTTGTATGTCTGTGATAGTTGTTCGAGCTCAGCTTTCAGTCCACGAATACATGGAATTACTTTGCTTGACGTTACAACATTCTCTCCCTGACACTATAGAGTTGCTACTCCAAATGGTGTCAAGATGTCTGTTATTTCCTTGATGAGATTAAGTTCATATTTGGTTAGCTTTAATGGACAGTCTAACTGATCAAGCTTGATTGGATCAATCTTCAGAAGGGAGCAAAGCATCTTGTGACTGCTCTGTGTGTATTTAACTGATATATCATGGGAGATAAACAAGTACGGTACAAACGTGTGAGGTGGTGCACTGCTAAGCTATTAAAACATACTTGGACCTGGAACATGTATGTAACTGGCTAATTTACTTGAAAGAAAACTGCTCCATGGAAAACACAAAGAAATAATCACAATAATCACATTTTAATCATTGATTATTGTCAAGAAAAGTATGATTATGATTGATGCTACAGCGTAATTTTTTTATTATGATTACACTGCTTGCCTAATTTTTTATTATGATTTGATTGTGATTACATAATCAGAGCCCTGGATTATGATTTTTTTTACTTATAATCATAATCATGCCCATGCCTGAATTGCACAGGAGTTAACTTAACTCGTTATCCCACAGGGCATTCAGCAAGTATCAGACTGATTCAGCAAGCAGGATTGTTAGTGTGGCAGGCGAAACTGATCAGCTGAGCTGGCCACTTCCTCCACACTGTCACCCCTCATCCCCTGGCCTCCCCATCATCCACTGTGGAGGGGCAGCAGCAACACACAAGGCCTCTAGTGTCGCCCAAACAAGCACTGTCTCTTGGTAAACGGCTCATCACTCACCAATACCTGGATGATGCAAGGTTAGTCATATCTGCCTGTGTTTGCTGTCATTGTATGCAATTTCCTTTGTCTGTATGTGTCCAGCTGTGTATTTATCAATCAATCAATCAGTCATTTCCTATGGCACCCCAGGGGATGCATAGGGCCTCAATGAACTCTCTCCACCAATATTTGTCTCTTGCCATCTCCTTCAGGTCCCACCAACACTCCTCTCCTGCTTCTTTTTTCATTGTCCTCAACCAGGTTTCCCTCGGCCTACCTCTACCTCTTCTTTCTCTGGCAGTCCACTCTGGCACATCCTGTATTAAACTACCTTCTTTTCTGTATATGTGCCCCAGCCACTTCCAGCGAGACAGTCTCACATATTCATTAATTGGTTCCACTCTCGTAATATCCCTTACTCTTTCATTTGTAACTCTGTCTTGCCACTTTACCCCAAGAATCCTTCTCAGTATTTTATTCTCAAAACCTAATACTTTCTGATCTGTTGCAATTGTACTGTACCATGACTCATGCCCGTAAATTAAAATTGGTTTAACCATGGACTTGTAAATTTTCACTTTAGTATTTACCAAAAGCATATTATTATTCCAAACAGATTTCAACATTTCAACAGCTTGCCAAGCCTGTCTAATCCTCTCCTCAATTTCATTGTTTAATGATCCATTAGATGATGATGATACAATCGTTCCCAGATACTGAAAGTTTTCTACATTCTTCACCACATTGTTCCCAATTACACAATCGATTTGGTTCTCCACGTTCATATTAATAATTTCAGTCTTTCCACAATTTATTACCAATCCCACTTTTTCTCCTTCCTCCACCAGACAATCAAGCACCCTCTGCATCTCGTAAATACTTCCGTAAATCAGTACAATATCATCAGCATAGTCCAAATCCATTAGCTTCTTATTTTCTTTCCAGTTAATTCCTGCACCTGTTCTCCTTACAACCTTTTTCATAACATAATCCATAACCAAAACAAACAACATTGGCGAAAGAACTCCTCCTTGAATCACTCCTGACCTAACTTGAAATGGATCACTCAAAGAACCACCCACCATTACCTTACAAAAAGTACCTTCATGCAGGCTTCTAATAAAATTTAAAAACTTTTCTGGTATACCATAAAATCTAATAATTTTCAACATAGCTCCACGTGAAACACTATCAAACGCCTTTTCAAAATCCACAAAACACATACTAAGTGGCATTTTCATCTCATTAGCTTGTTGTATTAGATGTCTTACAATAAAAATCTGATCATTACAACCTTGGCCCTTTCTAAATCCCGCTTGTTCTTCTCTTAAAATTTTATCAATTACTGGCTGTATTCTGTTCAACAAGATTTTGGAAAAGACTTTTGCAACTACAGGTGTCAAAGTTATCCCCCTCCAATTGCCACACACACTTAAATCTCCCCTTTTTGGTATTTTTATAATCACTCCATTTTTCCACTCTTGTGGAATTCCACCATTATCCCAGGCCACATTAAAAAGTTTCAAAAGCGCATTCATCAACTCGTCATTTTCCACCTTAAGCATTTCAGGGAATATTCCATCCTCTTCTGGGGCCTTAAAATTCTTTAACTCCTTTATAGATTTTGCTACCTCTTCCAAAGTTATATCCCCTGTTTCTATCTGCAAATCTCTCACAAGGTAACAAAATTCCACTGATATCTGGATGATGCATAGTTTGTCAGGTGGATTTATATTACTGACAAAATAATCTGACATGTCATTTTTGGCATAGTTTTTATTATTAGTGGTTGTTGGGGGCACTTAACATCCACTCACTCGATGTAGTGCTGCTCTCGAGTGCCTGCCCTTTCCTATCTTCCTTCTTTCCATCCTTCCTCTTCTGTCTTTCTTTCCTCTTCCTTCTCTCTACAGGTGACACTACACTGAGTGACAAGCCAAATGGTTTCCTGTACACCAGGAAACCATTTTACTACACTGGGTGGTAACCACATAAGCAATTATGGCACCTGGTGGTTTAGTGAGCAATTAAGGCGGTCCTATCGGATTGAGCTGGTACAGGTTTATATCCAAGGATTGGTTGGGGTTTATTGCTCATGTAATGCCACTCAGGGATAAGTGAGGCTGGTCACTGTCATCTTAATGTCAGGACCGACTTGCCTAGCCCAGGGCTTCTACGGTAGAAGGTCATGGGGCAACATTGGATTAGATGATGATGATGATTTTTTTTTATTTTTTACCTCCAGCGAAGATTTCAGTAGATGTAACTGGAGGAGTTAAATATGGCCTTCAGACACCTCATCACTGGAGGGTCATATAATGCTGAAGTAAATAATCTGGCAATAGTGAGTGTATATTTAAAAAACTACTGAAGCTTAACCTTTTGTGCTTTGGACCCAACAAACCTTTCAGTATGATTGTGTTTAACTTTTAAAATTCATTGTTCTAACAATTTTATTGAATTGTGACAAACCACCTACAGCCAAGATGCAAGCACTCTTTTTAAAAATACAGTAAATTTAAACTGTTTGTGGATAATGTTCTGTGATTTGGACCAAAACCTTTCAGTATGATAATGGTGTATTTTTTATTATTTTTAAAATTTCTGACGATTTTATCAAACTGAGTTGAACGTCTTATAGCCAAGACAGTGCTAATACTCTCTTCAGAGTAAAATACTGTTAAGATAAATTGTGCGGATAATGAAAATAAATATTTTAAAGACATCATATTCAAAGGATTAGGTATAATATTTTATTGGTACCCACAGAATGAAAAATTTTTATCAGCTGATCTTAGGATTGAAACTTCTTTACTGGTAACTTTTCAGTAAACAGTTTTCAGTACTCTTCCTCCCTCAGTGCCAGCCTCTTCTCCTCCTTTCTTAATGCCAGCGTCCTCTCTATCTCTTCCCTCAGTGTTAGTAATTTCCTTCTTCCTTGCTCTCTCAGTGCTGGCTCCTTTCTCCCACCCCCCCTCCACCACCACCCCCTATCTCTGTCACAGAGACTTATTCCCTTCCCCCCCTCCCTCTCATTTGCAGCCTTCTCCTCCCCCCTCATTTTTCAGTGCATATCCCGTGCTCCTCATCCTCTCCTTTCTCAGTGCACTTCCCTTACACCGTGCTCCCTCCTCAGTGCCCCTTCCCTTACACCTTCTCCCTCCCCACCTCTCACTTGTAGCCTCCTACTCCTCCTCCCCTTCATTTCACAGTGCCCACCCCTTTCTGTCTGTCTGCCTCTGTCTCTCTCTCTCTCTCCCTGCCAGCTCCTTATTTCTCCTCTTTTCCGTCTCAGTGCCAGCCCCTTCCTCCTTCTCCTCCACTCCTCTCCATCTCAGTGCCAGCCTTTTCCTCCCTGTTGTGTGTGTGCCAGTTCGGTACTCCTCCTTTCCTTCTATCACATTGCCAGCCCCTTGCTCCTCCATTCTCCTCTCTCAATGCCAGCTCCTCTTCCCTCCTTTTCATAGTGCCAGCCTCTTCCTCCACTTCCTCTTCATTCTCATTATCATCTTTCTCAGTTCCAGCCTTCTCCTTCTCCCTCTCCCCCCTCACTGCCAACACTTCCCTTATTCAAGAAAGAGCAACTGGTCACTTGCCTCATAATCTAGCCTGGACTAAGCTGTGTAGACCCAGGCACCTGCGCTCCTGATGGGGCTCTGAAGATTTGTATAATGGTTGGATGAGTGGTTTTTAACAATTTTATTTTTATTTTTAGCCACTCAGGGATGAGTGAGGCAGGTCACTCTCATCTTAAATGTCGGGACCAACTACCTAGCCCCGGGCTCCTACGCTCCTCTTGGGGGCAATGTAGGATTGGATGATGGATGGGTGGATGGATTAACCAGTTTTGTTCTGATCCCATTCACAACAGAGGTGTGAGGACAAGAGTGATCAGCTACCTGAAGATTGAGACGGACTGCCAGTTGACAACTAAGTGTGCCTTCATACTCACCCGTTTTGATGCCCAAGGTAATTAATGTATTAAAGGTTACAGTTATTTTTATTTTAAGTAAAATATAATTTATGTCCACTTGATTAAAAATTATCTTATTCTTTATCATTTGTCGTTTGTGGAAGTTGTAACACTGGTAGTACTGGTGATTGTATTTATCATAAAATGATAATTATAATATAGTAGAAGGTGGGAGAGCAGTCATCCTCTATCTTTTGTCTGTGTCTTTCCCCACTCAGTGTAGTCCACCCACCCACCCCCACTCATAATAATAATAATCATAATAATAATTATAATAATGGAAGGTGGGGGTGCAGTCATCTTCTCTCCCTTCCCCCTCCTCCCATTTGATAGTGACCCCCTCTCTTTCCCCCACTCAGTGTAGTGCCTCCTCCCTCCTCTCTGCTGTGTTTGATGTTGTCCCCCTCCCCCCCTTTTGATGTAGTTCCCATCTCCCCCTCTCCTTGATGTTGTACCCATCCTCACCCCCCCCCTCCCTGAACTTGTAGTCCTCATCCCCTGTCTCTCTACTTGATGTTGTCCCCATCCCCCCCCCTCTCTCCTTGCAATCCCCATCCCCCCTCTCTCTACTTGATGTTGTCCCCATCCCCCCTGTCTCTTTTATGTAGTGTCTCTGTCGCTCATGAAGTCTCACTGAGTGACAAGTGAAATGGTTTGCTGTATGCTGTGTCATTTGCTATGGTGGGTGGTGGTTTAGTGGGTTAAGGTACTCCAGCTGGACGGACACTGTAAGGGTTACATCTGAGGGGTGGGCAAGTGAGGCTGGTAACCATGGCCTCGTTGGCACTGAGTAGCTCCAGCTGCCTGTGTAATAGGGAACAAAATGGCATTAGTTGGTGTTGTATCACCATAACTCCTAGTTCTGTATTCTTATCAGTTAAGGAAGCTGCCTAGCATCTTCTTACCTAATTATTTATGGATAGGGCTGCTTACTGTCACTTTGTGTGTTATTTATGCTGGGCATGGAGATATTGTAATGATTTAAATGACACAAGAAGATAGTAAGGAGTAATAGCCAGAATAATCACTTAGGAAAGATATTTGGGAGTTTCTAACTGATGGGCCTTAGTCATCACCCCCCCCCTCCAATCCTACTATATATATATATTATAGGGGTTGGGGGAGTGGACTTTCTGACCACTACTTGGTGATGGCCAGAATTAAAGTTCAAGTAAGATGGAGGAATAGAAGAAGGGAAAGACGAGAGGAAGGAGTAGTTGCAAGGAGAGTGGAAAGGTTACAAGAGGATGAGAAAAAGGCAGAGTATAAGAGAGAAGTGGAGGAACGATTGGGCAAATATGAATTTGAGCAGATGGGAGACGTGGAAGGTGTGTGTAGAATATTTACAGAAGAAATATGTGCATGTGATGTGGTATGTGGAAGGAAGAGAAGACGGAGGGGGGGTGCAAGGAACAGCATGGTGGACTGAAGAGGTGAAACAGGCTGTGGCACAAAAGAAGAAAGCATACAATGAATGGATGAGAAATAGGGGCATGGAAGAGGTTGAGAGGCGGAAGAGAGAGTTATATGTAGAAAGAAAGAGAGAGGTGAAAAGATTAGTAAGAGAGAGTTAGAAGAGAGTGGATGAGGAATTTGGAAGGAATTTGAGTGTAAAGTGGAGGGACTGTAAGAAAATGTTCTGGAAAGAGGTGAAAAGAGTAAGACAGGGTGGAAGTGAAGTTAGCAGGGGAGTGAAAGATAAATATGGTAGATTACTAGTGGAGAAGGGAGAAAAAGTGAGCAGATGGAGAGAACACTTTAAGGAATTGTTGAACGTAGAGGATGGAAGTAATGCGAGTATAAGTGGCTGGGGAATGGCTGGGAGAAGGAGGGAGGTGAGAAGACAGGAAGAAATCAGTAGGATAGAAGTTGTGGAAGCAATGAAGAAAGTTAAATTAGGGAAAGCCCCAGGAATTGATGGAGTGTGTGGTGAAATGCTGAAACATGGGGGAGAGATAGTAGTAGAATGGATGTGGAAGATGTGCAGATTGGCCTGGGAGGAAGGTAGAGTCCCAGAGGATTGGAAGTCAGGTATAATTATTCCCTTGTACAAAGGAAAAGGGGAAAAAGAAGTGTGTGGTAATCATAGGGGCATTTGTCTTCTTAGTATAATAGGAAAAGTGTATGGTAGGATACTTATTGACAGAGTTAGAGAAAGAACAGAGAAATTAGTTGGAGAAGAACAGGGAGGCTTTAGGAAGGGAAGAGGTTGTGTAGATCAGATATTCATTCTCAGATCTTTAGTGGAAAAGTTTCTAGAGAAGGGAAAGAAGTTGTATGCGGCTTTCATGGATTTGGAGAAAGCATATGACAGGGTGGATAGACAAGGATTGTGGAAAGTGTTAAGAATATATGGAGTAGATGGGAAGTTGTTGAGTGCTGTGAAGAGTATGTACGATGGTGCGAAGGCTGCAGTGCGTGTGGATGGTGAACTAAGTGAATTTTTCTCTTTGAAAGTTGGTTTGAAACAGGGATGTGTCATGTCTCCATGGTTGTTCAATCTGTACATGGATGGGGTAATAAAAGAGGTACAAGGTAAGGTAGTGGATGTTGGAGTGGCCCTGGTGAGAGAGGATAGTGTTTGGAAACTCCCTGTACTGTTGTTTGCAGATGATACTGTGTTGTTGAGTGAAGACGAAGGGGAGCTGCAAGGCTTGGTGGATGAGTTTGAGAGAGTGTGTAAGAAACGGCATCTAAAGGTGAATGTAGGGAAGAGTAAAGTGATGGTCTTTGAGAGAGGTGAAGTCAGTGAATGTACAGCGAGGTTGGATGGTGAGGAATTGGAAAATGTGAGTACGTTTAAGTACTTGGGTAGTGTGATGAGCAAGGATGGAGGTTTGGAGGGTGAAGTGCTTGAAAGGGTACAGCAGGGAAGAAAGGTTGCTGGTTCTTTGAAAGCAGTGATAAGAAACAGGGAAGTGAGCATGGAAGTGAAAAAGTTACTACATGACAGTATTGTGATACCAACTCTAACGTACAGAAGTGAAGCTTGGACGTTGTTGGAAGGACACAAGTCAAGAGTGAGAGCAGTGGAAATGAGTTATTTAAGAGGAGCCTGTGGAGTCACATGGAGAGACAGGCTGACGAATGAGGATATAAAGGAGCGTTGTGGTGTTGATGTGGATGTGATAGGAAGCGTTATGAGGAACACACTGAGGTGGTTTGGCCATGTGGAGAGGATGGAGGGTGAAAGACTGACGAAGAGAGTGTATGTGAGTGAGGTGGAAGGGGAGAGAGGGAGGGGGAGGCCGAGGATGAGATGGAGGGATGGGGTGGAAATGTATATGAGAGAGGGGGGTGTGAGTTGGGAGCAGGGGAGTGAAATGGCGGGGGACAGGGCGACTTGGAGGCGATTTGTTTGTGGCCACCCCAAACGGGATTGAGGTGTCTGGCAATAGATAGATAGATAGATAGATATATATATATACATCCATTCATCCATCATGCAATCCTACATTGCCCCATGAGGAATGTAGGAGCCCGGGGCTAGGCAGTTGGTCACGACATTTAAGATGAGAGTGACCAGCCTCACTCATAGATAGATAAATAGATATGTATCTATCTGTCTATCTATCTATATAGATAGATAGATATGTAGAGTTGTCACCATCATCATCTGGACCTCCTTTCCCACCCAAGGGCAGGGTGAGGATGTAGGGTTGAGATTATTACTATTTCCCACCCCATCCTTATTACCCTACCTTGTTGGTAGGTGGGGGGTGTTCACCATCCACTCACTCAGTATATTGCTGCTTTGGGTGTCTGCCCTTCCCTGTCTTCCTTCCTTCATCTTCTGTCTTTCTTTGCTTCATTCTTTCCTCTTTCTTCTGCCTATAGGTGACTCTACACTGAGTGACAAGCCAAAAAGTTTCATTATTACCAGGAAACCATTTACTATGCTGGGTGGTAACAATATGACCAAATTATGGCGCCTGGTGGTTTAGTGGGTAATTCAGGCATTGCAATTGGATTGAGCCTGTGTAGGTTTGTATCCAAGGGATGGTTGGGGTTTATTGCGCATGTAATGCAACTCAGGGATGAGTAAGGCTGGTCGCTCTCATCTTAAATATCAGGACCAACTTGCTTAGCCTCAGGCTCCTACACTCCTCATAGGGCAACATAGGGTTAGATGATGGATGGATGGATTACCCTAACTCCATTAAAAGATCAGGTTAGGTAGGATCCAGAAACAGAAAGAGAAAGCATATAAGTAGGATTTTGTTATTTTGTTGTATCCAGATGCTATAGGGGGATGCCTCTACACAGTGGCACTGATATAACCATGTACCCAGGCTGATATACCCTGAAAGGAGGAGGATTGACTGCAAGATAAGAGCTTGTAGTTCACTGGTTCACCATCAGAAGAACCTGGGACTACAACAGCAGGAAAAACATCATACTGATAAAGATGATGAATATGATGGCATTATTTCTCATTGTGGTGACGATCAGTCATTTATGATCATCAGCATAATGAGAAATATTACCATCATATTGATCTTTATTCCTATGATGTTTTTTCTGCTGTACTATAACACTAGGGCCCATATTGTCATCAGTGAAGGATGCTAATATCTCGTCCTAAGTAGCTGTTCTGCTTATTACTCCAGTAACACAGTTTCTCTCTCCCTACCAGGTTGCAGCAAGACACACTCCCTGTTGTCCAAGCTCCCCAACTCGCTGCTTCCATCATCCGTCATATCATCACTTGATAAAGTTTTATCTATTGATCGTAGGTAAAATGTGGCCATGCAGATACTGTAGGTGTGTTTTTTACATGTAAATGGTTGTATATTAATTGAAACAGACTAAACTGATTATGTACAGAACATTTTTATGTTCAAGTTTGTGTGGGGGGGGGGGAATATCATTTTTTTTTGTTTTCTTTTTTAAATCTCAGGTTAGAGCTGTAAAACATATATAAAGACAATCTATTTATCTATCTATCTATTGCCAGACGCCTCAGTCCCGTACGGGGTGGCCACAAACAAATCACCTCCACGTCGCCCTGTCCCCCTCCATTTCACTGCCCTGCTCCCAACTCACACCTCCCTTTCTCATATACCTCTCCACCCCATCCCTCCATCTCATCCTCGGCCTCCCCCTCCCTCTCCCCTCCTCCACCTCACTCACATACACTCTCCTCATCAGTCTCTCACCCTCCATCCTCTTCACATGGCCAAACCACCTCAGTGTGTTCCTCCTAATGCTTCCTATCGCATCCACATCCACACCACAATGCTTCTTTATAACCTCATGTGTCAGCCTGTCTCTCCATGTGACTCCACAGGCTCCACTTAAATAACTCATTTCCACTGCTCTCACTCTTGACTTGTGTCCTTCCAGCAACGTCCAAGCTTCACTTCCATACATAAGAGTTGGTAACACAATACTGTCATGTAGTAACTTTTTCACTTCCATTCTCACTTCCCTGTTTCTTATCACTGCTTTCAAGGAACCAGCAACCTTCCTTGTTGTACCCTTTCAAGCACTTCACCCTCCGAACTTCCATCCTTACTCATCACACTACCCAAGTACTTAAACTTACTAACATTTCCCATATCCTCACCATCCAGCCTCACTGTACATTCACCTTTCTCAAAGACCATCACTTTACTCTTCCCTGCATTCACCTTTAGATTCCATTTCTTACACTCCCAAACTCATCCACCAAGGCTTGCAGCTCCCCTTCATCTTCACTCAACAACACAGTATCATCTGCAAACAACAGTACACTGTACAGGGAGTTTCCAAACACTACCCTCTCTCACCAGGACCACTCCAACATCCACTGCCCTACTTTGTACCTCTTTTATTACCCCATCCATGTACAGACTGAACAACCATGGAGACATGACACATCCCTGTTTCAACCCAACCTTCAAATAGAAAAATTCACTCAGTCCACCATCCACACGCACTGCAGCCTTAGCACCATAATACCTACTCTTCACAGCATTCAACAACTTCCCATCTACTCCATATATTCTTATTACTTTCCACAATCCTTGTCTATCCACCCTGTCATATGCTTTCTCCAAATCCATGAAAGCCGCATACAACTTCTTTCCCTTCTCTAGAAACTTTTCCACTAAAGATCTAAGAATGAATATCTGATCTACACAACCTCTCCCCTTCCTAAAGCCTCCCTGTTCTTCTCCAACTAATTCCTCTGTTCTTTCCCTAATTCTGTCAGTAAGTATCCTACCATACACTTTTCCTATTACACTAAGAAGACAAGTGCCCATATGATTACCACACACTTCTTTTTCCCCTTTTCCTTCGTACAAGGGAATAATTATACCTGACTTCCAATCCTCCGGGACTCTACCTTCCTCCCAGGCCAATCTGCACATCTTCCACATCCATTCTACTACTATCTCTCCCCCATGCTTCAGCATTTCACCACACACTCCATCAGTTCCTGGGGCTTTCCCCAATTTGACTTTCTTCATTGCTTCCACAACTTCTATCCTACTGATTTCTTCCTGTCTTCTCACCTCCCTCCTTCTCCCAGCCATTCCCCAGCCACTTATACTCGCATTCCTCCCATCCTCTATGTTCAACAATTCTTTAAAGTGTTCTCTCCATCTGCTCACTACTTCTCCCTTCTCCACTAGTAATATACCATTTTTATCTTACACTCCTCTGCTAACTTCACTGCCACCCTGTCTTACTCTCTTCACCTCTTTCCAGAACATTTTACACTCAAATTCCTTCCAAATTCCTCATTCACTCTCTTCTTACTCTCTCTTACTAATCTTATCACCTCTCTCATCCTTTCTACATATAACTCTCTCTTCCGCCTCTCAACTTCTTCCACGCCCCTATTTCTCATCCATTCATTGTATGCTTTCTTCTCTTGTGCCACAGCCTGTCTTACCTCGTCATTCCACCACGCTGCTCCTTGCACCCTCTTCTGTCTTCTCTTCATCCCACACACCACATCACATGCTGCACATATTTCTTCTGTGAATATCCTACACACACCTTCCACGTCCCCCATCTGCTCCAATTCATATTTACCCAATCGTTCCGCTACTTCTTTCTTGGACCCAGACATATGTAGAGCTGGATCAGTGAATCATTTTCTAAATACTCCATTATGTCAATTTCTACTAACTTTTGCATCAGTAGGACAATTTTCTAAAGCTATTATTAGTAGTTAATTCATATTATGTCATTGATGTGTGAAAGCAAAAAATTTAAGTAGCTTTCAATCACTTCACACTGAATTTTTACCGAGGCCATTCAGTATGGAGCATAAAATGTTTGCTTTCGGAGACAACACTGCAAAAGCCAGTCAGTTTCCCATTAGTTTCTTGTGATGGCCTGAATAAGTTAATGTAAAGTAAATCCATAAAGGCGTCAAAGAATGTCAAAATAACAGTTTGTCTCAGTGCACAACTAATATTACTATACATTTTTTTTTTACTCTAACTTGGCCTAAAATTAACATCTCTTCCATTGTCACAGTTCTTGTAACAAGAGATTACCTAGAATATTGTGCTAGTCATGAGGAAGTGCTATGAAAATGATTGTTTCTGGCACTGAACGAGAATTTCAGCTACAAAATTATGAAAATTCGGCCAAGTTAAGGTGAAGAGTGTATTGCCATGTACCATATATGTATAGTAAATGAATGTTATTTTATAAAAATAAATTTTTGTGTGTACAGTTTTACAGTCTTGTTTCAGTTGCCTGTCTATACCCTTTTTACCTTAACTTGGTCCAAATTTCTTTCAGTCCTCTGTTCTTGAGCTAAGTACTGTTTGGAGTACAGCCATATGTGATGCTGGTATTGTCAATCAGTTATACCACTGTTCTGTATCACTGTATAATGTAAGTATTAGTGTACAATGTAACACTGAAGTTGCCACTACTAAAGCTGGCAGCAAAATAATAACAGCATATGGAAAGACATCAAAACTTGAGGTTTTATATATATATATATATATATATATATATATATATATATATATATATATATATATATATATATTTTTTTTTGGGGGGGGGGGCCAAATAATTATATTGCAGTGGCATCTTCAGTATTACATATTACACACTGTTTAGTTAGACCTTTACAATATATTTAAAAAGTTTACCCCTACACCTTATGCAGGAGAGAGAGGCAGGGTACGTACAGTAGAAGGGGAAATGGGATGTGTGTGTGTGTGTGTGTGTGTGTGTGTGTGAGAGAGAGAGAGAGAGAGAGAACATAGTAAGGGGAGATGGTTGTAATTTAATTCACCGGGTCGATCAGGATCACTTGATGGTCGTGATCGTCAGCTTTTACCCTCCCGGAAGGGAGCTGAGAGCTCATATAGTCCGATTTAAGGGCAAGGCTGTGACCTTCACACACGCACACACCCGTCCCCTTGCTCGAGGGGGACAGTAACCACCCACTTCGTCAGTGAAACTTTTCGCAACCTGAGCGAGGCGCGAACTCCCGTCAACCAGTTGGCAAGCGAGAGCGTTACCACTGCACCAGCGAGCGGTGTGTGTGTGTGTGTGTGTGTGTGTGTGTGTGTGTGTGAGAGAGAGAACATAGTAAGGGGAGATGGTTGTGTGTGTGTGTGTGTGTGTGTGAAAGAAAGAGAGGTGGGTACATAACATGGGGAAATAGGAGTGTGTGTGTGTGTGTGTGTGTGTGTGTGAAAGGAAGAGAGGTGGGTACATAACATGGGGAAATAGGATTGTGTGTGTGTGTGTGAGAGAGAGAGAGAGAGAGAGAGAGAGAGAGAGAGAGTTACGGGGGGGGGAGAGGTTCTTCCTCAATTTATGGCACAGAAAAAATACAAAATGCTTTCCATGCACTCACCCATGTCATATATAGTATTGGATGGTTTAATCGTAGTAGTAGTAGTAGTTCATCTGAAATGTGAACCCAGTGGACTGCAGGTTGGATTTATTGTGTACTGTTGATTATTTCCCCACCAATCACCAGTAATTTATCACTTAATCGTCTCAGATTTCCTCCGCATATCCCATACCCCCGTCATCCTGTCATTATCCTGCCCTCCTACCTCCTTTCTCACTCTCCTACGCATACTGTCTTCCCTTTATCATTACTGAGATTGCTTTGGAAAATAATCAGTTACACAATAATTTCAGCCTTCAGTCCACTGGATTCACATTTCAGATGAACTTGTGACTAAAATTACTACTACTACCACCACTAAAACCATCCAGTCTGATATTTTGATACGGTGTGGCGGAGTCCATAGACAGCATCTTTACCTTTTTTTCTGGGTTATGAATTGTGAAAAGAACCCCCCCCCCTGACTCTCCCTCTCCATTAACATTTTTCCCCCCATCACTATTTACATCCTTTTTCACAGCCATGAACTTCATATACAATGTAACTTGAATCTCATACGTAACATGTTGAACACAAAATAAAGTGGTGGCAATACTACCTACTCTGTTTCCTGTATCCTCTGTAGTAGTGTACAAGACAATACTTACCAGGCCCAGGGATGAACAGGGAGGAATGAGGCCTTGGTGTTCAGCAGTGGTGAAATTAGTTCACATATTTTCTACCAGATGGCAGCACTGGTAAAATTAGTTCACATATTTGCCAACAGATGGCAGCACCGTCGAATCCGATAGGCGACGGTGGCGTCATCTACCAGGCTAAAAATCAGGGGGGGTCCATCAATAGGGAATCATAAGGCGCGGGTGTTCACCAGCGGTACAAACTTCCCACCAGATGGCAGCACCAGTCTTCTCAGGAACAGGAAAACATAAGACCCCTTCCCTGTGCAACCAAAAATGGTTCAAAGGATGACCAACAGATTGCAGTACCAGACATTGTTAGTGCTGCCATCTATTGGTCATCCTTTGAACTATTTTTGGTTGCACAGGGAAGGGGTCTTATGTTTTCCTGTTCCTGAGAAGACTGGTGCTGCCACCTGGTGGCAAAAATTGGAAGCTTGTACCACTGCTGAACACCCGGGCCTTATGATGCCCTATTGCTAAATCCCGGAGCTCACCAATTTTTTTTTTTTTTTTTTTTTTTCGCTCTCCCATATTTTGGACTTAAAACACACAGAATATGACTTTATTTGCACAAGCGAAAATATTACTAAATAAAGACTACATAAAAACAAAACAAACAAACAAACAAAACTGCGTGGAAAATCAGGAAATACGGCTCTTCAAGCCGATGATGGGGACGAGGAGGAAGAGAAGACGAGGAAGAGGGGGGACGAACAGGAGGGGGACAAGGATTAGGAAGAAGAAGATTAGGAGGGGGTGAGTATTAGGAGGAGGAAGAGGATTAGGAGGGGGGACGAGGATTAGGAGGGGGCAAATATTAGGTGGGGGCAAGGATTAGAAGGGGGAAGAGGATTAGGAGGGGGAAAGGATTAGGAGGGGACAAGGCTAAGGAGGGGGAAAGGATTAGAAGGGGGAAGAGGATTAGGAGGGGGAAGGGGATTAGGAGGGGCAAGAATTAGAAGGGGGAAAAGGATTAGGGGGGGAGAGGATTAGGAGGGGGAAGAGGATTAGGAGGGGGCATGGATTAGGAGGGGGCAAGATTAGGAGGGGGAAGAGGATCAGGAGAGGGCAAGGATTAGGAGGGGAAAGAGGATTAGGAGGGGGAATAGGTCATATTAGGAGGGGGCAAGGATTAGGAGGGGGAAGAGGATTAGAAGGGGGACGAGGATTAGGAGGGGGACAAGGATGAGGGGACAGTAAGGGGGGACGAGGATGAGGGGGAAGAGAGTGGAGGGAGATGAGGGGGAGGAGTGAGGATGAGGGGGAGGAAATGGGGACAGAGAGATGAGGAGGGAGAGGAGGAGGAGGAGGGGACGGAGGGGGGATTAGGAAGGGGAGGAAAGGGGATGAGGAGGAAGGGGAGGAGAAGGGATGAGGAGAGGGAGGAGAGGGGAGGAGGAGGAAAGGACAAGGATAAGTGGGAGAGTTTTAGGGGTGGAAGAGGAAGGGGGACGAGGGGCAAGAGGAGGGGGACGAGGGGGAAGAGGAAGGGGACGAGGGGGAAGAGGAAGGGGGACGAGGGGGAAGAGGAAGGGGACGAGGGGGAAGAGAAAGGGGGACGAGGGGGAAGAGAAAGGGGGACGAGGGGGAAGAGGAAGGAGGACGAGGGGGAAGAGGAAGGGGACGAGGGGGAAGAGGAAGGGGGACGAGGGGGAAGAGGAAGGGAACGAGGGGCAGAAGGGATGGATGAAGAGGTTGAGGGGGGTGGGGGTGAGGAGGATAAGGGAAGTGGGGAGGAGGATGAGGGGGGTGGACAAGAGGATGAGGGGATGATAAGGATGAGGGGGGTGGGGGAAAGGATGAGGAAGAGGGGGGTGGGGGAGAGGATGATGATGAGGGGGTGGGGGAAAGGATGATGAGGAGGAGGAGGGGGGTGGGGGAAAGAGGAGGAGGAGGAGGGGGTGAGGGAGAGGATGATGATGAGGGGGAAGGAGGAGGAGGAGGAGGATGAAGAGGGGGTGGGGAAGAGGAGGAGGAGGAGGAGGGGGGTGGGGGGGAGAGGAGGAGGAAGAGGGGGGTGGGGAGCAGGAGGAGGATGATGGGCGTGGGGGAAAGGATGAGGAGGAGGGGGGTGGGGGAGGAGGAGGGGGAGGAGGAAGAGGAGGAGGATGGGGAGAGGAGGAGGAGGGGGTGGGGGAAGAAAAGGATGAGGGGGTGGGGGAAGAGGAGGATGAGGGGGTGGGGGAAGAGGAGGATGAGGGGGTGGGGGAAGAGGAGGATGAGGGGGTGGGGGAAGAGGAGGATGAGGGGGGTGGGGGAAGAGGAGGATGAGGGGGTGGGGGAAGAGGAATGGGTGAGGGGGTGGGGGAAGAGGAATGGGTGAGGGGGAGGGGAGGAGGGGGTGGGGGAGGAGGAGGGGGGAGTATGATGACAAGGTGGAGGAGAAGAGGGGAGAAGGGGGAAGGAAGAGGAGAAAGGGGTGATGATGATGATGATAACGATGATGATGAGGAGGAGGAGGAGGGAGGGGGGATGACGAGGAGGCTGGCACAGAGGAAGACGGGGGATGAGGAGAAGGGGGAGGGGGGATGAGGAGACGTGGGAGGGGGAAGAGGAGACGTGGGAGGGGGAAGAGGAGATGGGGAGGGGGAAGAGGAGATGGGGAGAAGGGAGGGGGAGGAGGAGATGGGGAGGGGGAGGAGGAGATGGGGAAGGGGAAGAGGAGGAGGAGATGGGGAGGGGGAGGAGGAGGAGGAGATGGGGAGGGGGGAAGAGGAGGAGGCGCTGGGGCGGGGGGACGAGGAGGAGGAGGGGGGGGGGGGGAAGAGGAGGACGCGAAGGGGAGGGGGAAGAGGAGGAGGAGATGGGGAGGGGAAGAGGAGGAGGAGATGGGGAGGGGGAACAGGAGGAGGAGATGGGGAAGGGGAAGAGGAGGAGGAGATGGGGAGGGGGGAAGATGAGTAGGAGATGGGTATGGGGGAGTATGAGGAGGAGATGGGGATGGGGAAGAGGAGGAGGAGATGGGGAGGGGGGAGGAGGAGGAGGAGATGGGGAGGGGGAGGAGGAGGAGGAGATGGGGAGGGGGAGGAGGAGGAGGAGATGGGGAGGGGGAGGAGGAGGAGGAGATGGGGAGGGGGGAGGAGGAGGAGGAGATGGGGAGGGGGGAAGAGGAGGAGGAGATGGGGAAGGGGAAGAGGAGGAGGAGATGGGGAGGGGGGAAGAGGAGGAGGAGATGGGGAAGGGGAAGAGGAGGAGGAGATGGGGAGGGGGGAAGAGGAGGAGGAGATGGGGAGGGGGGAGGAGGAGGAGGAGATGGGGAGGGGGGGCAGGAAAGAAGGGGATGGGGGGAGGAGGTTGGCACTGCGGGAGATGGAGGCAGCTTGGCACTGAGGGAGAGGAGGAGGAGGAGGAGGAGGTTGACACTGAGGGAGAGGAGGAGGAGGAGGTTGACACTGAGGGAGAGGAGGAGGAGGTCGGCATTGAGTGGGGGGTTGGATTAGGAGGAGGAGGTTGGCACTGTGAAGGATCACGATTAGGATCAGTAAGCTGGCACTGAGAGGGGGTTTGATTTGGAGGAGGTTGTCACTGAGGGGGGGTAGGAATAGGAGGAGGAAGTTGGCACTGAGATGGATCAGGACTAGAAGGAGGAGATTGGCACTGAGGGAGAGGAGGAGGAGGAGGAGGAGGAGGAGGAGGTTGGCACTGAGGGAGAGGAGGGGGGGGAGGTTGGCACTGAGGGAAAGGAGGAGGAGGAGGAGGAGGAGGAAGAGGTTGGCACTGAGGGGTGTGGGATTAGGAGGTGGAGGTTAGCACTGATGGGGAAGGAGATAACTCACCTGGAGGTGTTTTGTGCTCCAGGGCGGCTTAGTCTGCTGGTGTGGGCGTGGGTGTGGCAGTGAAGGTGCTGAAATGAGGCAATAGTGTCTAAATAAAATACCCATTAACTGGACACACACACACACACACACACACACACACACACACACACACACACACACACATACACACACACACACACCTTAACATCCTATCTCATACTGTTTATACCTCATCCTGTATTTTGTCACCTGACTCGTCCTACCAGCACACAATTTAATTTAAGGCGTCCTTCATTAGTAAAAGGGTTGATGTAGACTGTATCCCACTCTTTCAGTACCAGAAGTCTATCCTAAACTAAATAAGTTATTGAAATAGCAATAACAAAATATATCTGAGCACCAGTACGTGAGAGAGACGATTGAGAAGTGACGGAGCGTAGGGGTCTTGATGTGAAGGTGGTAAGCACATGAAAAGATAGATTTTGAGATGGTTTGGCCAAGTGGAGAGGATGGAGAAGAAAAAGACACTGACTAGGAGTAAGGTGACACGGGAGGGATAGGGAAAGGGAGACCCAGGATGAGACGGAGGGATGGGATACAGACGAGAAGGGGATATGTGAGCTGGAGAGAGGTCAGTCAGATGGCAGAGGATAATGCGTTTGTGGCCAACCCTGACAGAAATCAAGCGTGTAGCGATACAGATAGATAATTAGACATAGATAGATGTAGACACAGATAAAGATAGAAAGAGACATGCAAGGAGATCCAGGCCAACTAATATGTAGTCACGGGAGTCCAACCCAGGCTGCTCTAAGCTTTTCCAAGTACTACTACAACGTATCATTTACTTTACTCTTCCTAACTTCAAATGTCTTTACTTGTTACTGGGGCAGGTCTTCCCTTAAGTTTCGTAACATATTTCACGGCGACTTATTCCAATATTACATCATAGCCTTCTTTTTCATGTAATTTATCTCTTTTGATATCAATGCTCGTAGTAACATGAGATAATGAGGCAAAATATGCAGAGTAAATCGCCACCGAGGAAACGTTACGGAATAAATACTATTAGAACTAAACATAATAGTACATGCTATTTGTCATTTTTGTGTAGATACAGGTCGCGTCAATAACATAAGAGATACTACTGAGGTGTAATGTGCAAAATTAAATCGTTACAGAAGACATATTACGAATCCCCAGCTCCACTAAGAATACAAGGGTAGTCTACATTGCCATGGATACCACTGGTGTTCCCCCTCACGCGAGCGACGTCGCTAACATCCTCACTCCGCGGTGACCAGCATAAAAATGGCGTTATTTCTATAACTTCACCTCCCAGCTGTGTGTTTTTGGTACAGGCGGGTGTGTATATGATTATTACAACATTGAATCACTTATGTATCGCCTGTGTACCTGAACAACATTATTTATGCCAAAAATAATATTCTATCAGTATTGCCAATATGAAGAGGAAACGTACCATCCCAGTTACACTCTTAAGACAAATAAAAACGGTTTTACTTTCTAGTTCGTCATAAAGAAATGGTTTGTATGGTGTTAACATGGGCAGTAACTATATTTCCTACGCCACAGCTCCTTTATTTTCTTATTATCCTCGTGGCAAAAGCCAGACTGGGTCAACAGGTAATGCAGTCATGATGTGGGAACTGTTGTGTGTCAGTCAGTGCTGGAAAAGGTTCAAGGTTTTGGTTGAACTGTTTCCTTCATGTCAGGTAATGTGTGTTTAAGCTGCAGTTATCATTGATGTGGCTGTCTGGCTGAACCCAAGTGAACACATGCCATGTAACAACATTAACTGGATCATCAGCTGAGTAAATTAATCCCGAGTATTTATGAAAATGCTGGAGCACGGACAGGTTCGAAGCATGGTTCGTCTGAAGTGGTTGATGTGGTGGATGAAAGCAGGGTGTAGTGCAGAAAAAGAAAATAGGAGAGGATAGGCCAAGACTGATGCTGTGTGAGAACAGAACATTTGTTAGGGTAGGATAAGACGGGACAGATGTCAGGCTAATTTTTACTGTACAAAATATACCAGGTAAAGTGATTGGAAAGGCTCAGGGAAACTTATACCTGCTGTTTCTCTTCTTGGTATCCAAACCTGACAGTCTTAATACAACACCACCAAGCAATGGAACTTACTGTTTTAATGGCAATATTATTTTAGCTGCGTTGATTTATTTCTGTGCCATTACTGTTAATTATATATGCATGAAGGAGGCATTTTATTGGGTAGTTACGCTGTGTGACTAAAACAGAGAATCTATCTACACTAGCAACACAGTAGGCAAACCCGTTGATTTAGTTCAGCCAAAACCTGTGCTGTATTTATAAACTGTTCTAAACATAAACTGCTTACAAAACTGCCTATATATACGTTTATCTTCAATCAGGCAATTGATAAACATTTTATAATTTAATCAGTCAATATTAGTGTGATAAAATATGAAAAACAAACCACCTGTCAGATTACATAACTTATAGAGTTTAGTTTATCGTGTACATCGTGTAGGATCCTTTATGAATACCTCCCTGAAGCTCTCACAACACCCACGGGCCATAGTTATAAATTATCCCATGCCTAAGTTCCATATAAGATTCACTGACTACAAGTTATCTCCATTCATAATGCTACCAAACACCTTACAATCGAACTAAGTGAGTATTACAGTGAAAAATTCAGAAGACAAATGTATTTCTGATACTTCACTGCTGTAGGAATGTGTTTAGTGTAAGAAATGCCTAGGATGCTTTGTGAATACAGCTGGCATAGTTCCCAGATCACAGTGTATTACGGGATGACGAGTTCACGAAGATTTACAACACCAGTAGCTATGCATTAGAGACAGTAACGTAAGAATGATATGTTTTACGTATTACTAAAACAATATGATGCTTTAATTTACTACGAACTAGAAACCTGAGTTGTTTTCATTTGTTTTTAAGACTGAAGTGGGATGATGGTGCTGGTGTGTAACTTGGCACCACTGTAAAAGTATTATTTTTGCCTTAAATAAACTTGTTCAGACATAAACGCGATACAGAAATGCTGCTAATGTTGTAAAATACTTGTAGCCACCCGCCAGTACCAAAGAAACAGGAAAGGATGTTACGTTTATGGAAATATAGACATTTTTATGTGAGCCACCGAGGAGAGAGGATGAGGGGGACGCTGTGTGCCGCTCCCGCTCTACGTCAGGGGTTGCCACACAGGGGGCCGTGTGAGGGATTTGGATATTTCAAGGGAATTTATACAGACATGGTTAAAAAATGGCCAAAGTATTATTTTTGATGGTGTTCCTTATACTTATTATTTTATGACCAATTGCTTTTTGGATTTTATAAGGGCGTATTAGGAGTAAGGATAGTGTTTTGCATCTCAGATACTATATAATAATGATATGTAAAAATACAGCATTAAAATATTGTCAAACCTTTATAAGTATGTCTATAACACCGCTACATTTCCTGCCGTTACACTGTACACAGAACTGCTAAATGGAAGTATATAACGCTAGACTCTACAATTTAATTATTTAATCTATACCTCCCCCCCCCAAGAGTTTATGGCATGGACGTCTCTGCTGTTGGCGGGAAAGCCTATGATCTCCATGGCAACGCAGACTCACGCTGGTATTATCTCCATGGCAACGCAGACTCACGGTGGTATTATCTCCATGGCAACGCAGACTCACGGTGGTATTATCTCCATGGCAACGCAGACTCACGGTGGTATTATCTCCATGGCAACGCAGACTCACGGTGGTATTATCTCCATGGCAACGCAGACTCACGGTGGTATTATCTCCATGGCAATGCAGACTCACGGTGGTATTATCTCCATGGCAATGCAGACTCACGGTGGTATTATCTCCATGGCAACGCAGACTCACGGTGGTATTATCTCCATGGCAACGCAGACTGACGGTGGTATTATCTCCATGGCAACGCAGACTGACGGTGGTATTATCTCCATGGCAACGCAGACTCACGGTGGTATTATCTCCATGGCAACGCAGACTCACGGTGGTATTATCTCCATGGCAATGCAGACTGACGGTGGTATTATCTCCATGGCAACGCAGACTGACGGTGGTATTATCTCCATGGCAACGCAGACTGACGGTGGTATTATCTCCATGGCAACGCAGACTGACGGTGGTATTATCTCCATGGCAACGCAGACTGACGGTGGTATTATCTCCATGGCAACGCAGACTGACGGTGGTATTATCTCCATGGCAACGCAGACTCACGGTGGTATTATCTCCATGGCAACGCAGACTGACGGTGGTATTATCTCCATGGCAACGCAGGCTCAAGGTGGTATTATCTCCATGGCAACGCAGACTCACGGTGGTATTATCTCCATGGCAACGCAGACTGACGGTGGTATTATCTCCATGGCAACGCAGACTCAGTGGTATTATCTCCATGGCAACGCAGACTGACGGTGGTATTATCTCCATGGCAACGCAGACTCACGGTGGTATTATCTCCATGGCAACGCAGACTCACGCTGGTACTCCAACTGGCTATTAATTCCTAACACTTTTACCTTGGCCATTTATTCTGCACTCCACGCTTCAGTATCTTTATGCATGTTACTGATGTAAACTATATTTATATTAAATCCGTATAAAGACAATGTCATGGTGCTATAGGCAGAATAAATCGCTAAAGGACAGGTGCGACGAAGCCTACTATAGGCTATGCCATATTAGCTAACTGATCAGCATATTACATCTGGTTAATTAGTTTGTGTGTGTGTGTGTGTGTGTGTGTGTGTGTGTGTGTGTGTAAGAAACGAAATAAGGAAGTAAATGTGGGAAAGTGTAAAAATTAAGGTTTGAGAGGAATGAAGTGCTGGAGTGTTTGTGATGCTGCAGGATTAGGAAATGGATTGGGTGTGTGCCTTTAATACAGTCAACTCTCCTACAGGGATCTTGTGTTGTTGTGATGGCCTAGTCTGCTGGCGTGGGCGTGGGCGTAGTAGTCTGCATGGTGAATTGAACATGTACAGTATATCTAGTAACTGACCATAGATTTACTCAGCACACACACACACACACACACACACACACACACACACACACACACACACACACACACACACACATTTTACAAACCACCTATACACTAAACGCACATACTAAACATGCACAATACACATAAACGTACATCAACACGCATACAGAATACACAGACACACCGTCCACACACAACACATAATTATACACACAGCAAATATACTACACAGACACACACACACACACACACACACACACACACACACTGAACTGTATACTGTTTACCTCTACCAATGTATTTTGTTATCTGACTCTTCCTACCAGCAAACTGTTTTATTCAATGTACGAAATCCTCATTCCTCAATACGGGAAGTTCATGTGGGCTGTACCCGACTCCTTCAGTTATAAAAGCGTATCCTAAAGTCATGGAAAAAGCAACAACAAAATATCTGACCAGCATGTGGAGTTACGTGGAGTGACAGACAGACGAGGAAGTGAAGGAGCGCTGTGGTGTTAATGTAGTAAAAGCATTATGAGAAATATTTTGAGATGTTTGGCTATCTGGAAAGGATGGAAGATGAAAGGCTGATCGGGAGTAGCCTACGTGTGAGTGCGATGGAGATAAAGAGAGGGGGAAGGGGAGACCGAGGATGAGGTGGAGGGATGGAGTAGAGGAGGATGAGATGGAAGGATGGAGTACAGGAGGATGAGATGGAGGGATGGAGTACAGGAGGATGAGATGGTGGGATGGAGTACAGGAGGATGAGATGGAAGGATGGAGTACAGGAGGATGAGATGGAGGGATGGAGTACAGGAGGATGAGATGGAGGGACGGAGTACAGGAGGACGGGATGGAGGGATGGAGTACAGGAGGATGTGAGGTGCAAAGACAATATAGATGGCAGGGGATATAAATATTTTTGGGTATCCCTTACGGATTAAGGCGTGTGGCGATATAGACACAGAAATGATAGATAAACAGATAAAAGACAAAGAGATATGGACAGACATATGGACAAAGATTGAGACTGGTAGATAGATAGTGTCACGTACGTAAAGACATGGTTCTCCCAGCTATATATAAAGCCAGGTATTCCATCCACACCTAAAACCCATCACTCATTTTAGTCTTCCTATCTTTCAACGATATTATTTAACTTGGCGTGGTACTGACGCTGATCTCTTTAGATTTCCTAACAGCTTATCCTTAGTAACTTATTCCAGTATTACACATTAACCTTCTCTCGTGAGTTATTTATCTCGTCTGACAATTTTTGTATTAACATTACGAGAAGATAATAAGGCATAATGAGCAGAGTAAATTGCTACGGATGAAGTGTTACGAAATAAATATAGTCCACCAAAACATTATAGTACATTCTATTTGTGTCATTCTAGTGTAGATATAGGTCGCGTCAGTAACTTAAAAATGCTACTGAGGTGTAATGGGCTGGATACATAGCTAAGGAAAACGTATTACGAATCTCTAGGCCTATTGGAAACACGAGGGTGAGTCTGCGTTGCCATGGATACCACTGGTGTTCCCCCTCACCAGAGCGACGTCGCTAACATCCTCACTCCGCGGTGACCAGCATAAAAATGGCGATATTTCTATAACTTCACTTGCCAGCTGTGTGTTTTTGGTACAGGCGGGTGTGTATATGGTTATTACAACACTGAATCACTTATGTATCGCCTGTGTACCTGAACAACATTATTTATGCCAATAATAATATTCTTTCAGTATTGCCAATATAAGGAGGGAGCGTACCATCGCAGTTACAGTCTTAAGACAAATAAAAACGGTTTTACTTTCTAGTTCGTCATAAAGAAATGGTTTGTATGGTGTTAATATCAGAAGTAACTATATTTCCTACGTCACAGATCCTTTATTTTCATATTATCCTCGTGGCAAAATCCAGACTGGGTCAACAGGTAATGCAGTCCTGATGTGGGAACTATTTTTTTTTTTTTTTTTTTTTTCTTTTTTTTTTTTTCTTTTTTAATGCGAGTCAGTGCTGGAAAAGGTTCAAGGTTTTGGTTGACCCGCTTCCTTCACATCAGGTAATATGTGTTTAAGCTGCAGTTATCATTGATGCGGCTGTCTGGCTGAACCCAAGTGATCACATGAAATGTAACAACATTAACTGGATCATCAGCTGAGTAAATTAATCCCGAGTATTTATGAAAATGCTGGAGCACGGACAGGTTCGAAGCATGGTTCGTCTGAAGTGGTTGGTGTGGTGGATGAAAGCAGGGTGTAGTGCAGAAAAAGAAAATAGGAGAGGATAGGCCAAGACTGATGCTGTGTGAGAACAGAACATTTGTTAGGGTAGGATAAGACGGGACAGATGTCAGGCTAAGTTTTACTGTACAAAATATACCAGGTAAAATTATTGGAAAGGCTCAGGTAAACTTATACCTGCTGTTTCTCTTCTTGGTATCCAAACCTGACAGTCTTAACACAACACCACCAAGCAAAAGGAACTTACTGTTTTAATGGCAATATTATTTTAGCTGCGTTGATTTATTTCTGTGCCATTACTGTTAATTATATATGCATGAAGGAGGCATTTTATTGGGTAGTTACGCTGTGTGATTAAAACAGAAAATCTATCTACACTAGCAACACAGTAGGCAAACCCGCTGATTTAGTTCAGCCAAAACCTGTGCTGTTTTTATAAACTGTTCTAAACATAAACTGTGTATAAAACTGCTTATATATACGTTTATCTTCAATCAGGCAACTGATAAACATTTTATAATTTAATCAGTCAATATTAGTGTGATAAAATATGAAAAACAAACCACCTGTCAGATTACATAACTTATAGAGTTTAGTTTATCGTGTACATCGTGTAGGATCCTTTATGAATACCTCCCTGAAGCTCTCACAACACCCAAGGGCCATAGTTATAAATTATCCTATGCCTAAGTTCCATATAAGATTCACTGACTACAAGTTATCTCCATTCATAACGCTACCAAACACTTTACAATCGAACTAAGTGAGCATTACAGTGAAAAATTCAAAAGACAAATGTATTTCTGATACTTCACTGCTGTAGGAATGTGTTTAGTGTAAGAAATGCCTAGGATGCTTTGTGAATACGGCTGGCATAGTTCCCAGATCACAGTGTATTACGGGATGACGAGTTCACGAAGATTTACAACACCAGTAGCTATGCATTAGAGACAGTAACGTAAGAATGATATGTTTTACGTATTACTAAGACAATATGATGCTTTAATTTACTACAAACTAGAAACCTGAGTTGTTTTCATTTGTTTTTAAGACTGAAGTGGGATGATGGTGCTGGTGTGTAACTTGGCACCACTGTAAACGTATTATTTTTGCCTTAAATAAACTTGTTCAGGCACAAACGCGATACAGAAATGCTGCTAATGTTGTAAAATACTTGTAGCCACCCGCCTGTACCAAAGAAACAGGCATGGGTGTTACGTTTGTGGAAATATCGTCATTTTTATGTGAGCCACCGAGGAGAGAGGATGAGGGGGACGCTGTGTGCTCGCTCCCGCTCTACGTCAGGGGTTGCCACACAGGGGGCCGTGTGAGGAATTTGGATATTTCAAGGGAATTTATACAGACAGGGTTAAAAAATGGCCAAAGTATTATTTTTGATGGTGTTCCTTATACTTATTATTTTATGACCAATTGCTTTTTGGATTTTATAAGGGCGTATTAGGAGTAAGGCTAGTGTTTTGGATCTCAGATACTATATAATAATGATATGTAAAAATACAGCATTAAAATATTGTCAAACCTTTATAAGTATGTCTATTACACCGCTAGATGTCCTGCCGTTACACTGTACACAGAACTGCTAAATGGAAGTATAGAACTCTAGACTCTACAGTTTAATTATTTAATCTATACCTCCCCCCCTCCCCCGAAGAGTTTATGGCATGGACGTCTCTGCTGTTGGCGGGAAAGCCTATGATCTCCATGGCAACGCAGACTCACGGTGGTATGATCTCCATGGCAACGCAGACTGACGGTGGTATTATCTCCATGGCAACGCAGACTCACGGTGGTATTATCTCCATGGCAACGCAGACTCACGGTGGTATTATCTCCATGGCAACGCAGACTCACGGTGGTATTATCTCCATGGCAACGCAGACTGACGGTGGTATTATCTCCATGGCAACGCAGACTCACGGTGGTACTCCAACTGGCTTTATTTCGTAACACCTCTACCGTGGCAACTTATTCTGCACTCAACACTCAGCATCTTCATGCATGTTATTGATATAAACTATATTTATATCAAAACCATATAATTACTAAACAAGACAATGTTCAGGTGTTACAGGCAGAATTAATCGCTAAAGGATAGGTGTTACGAAGCCTACTATGCCACCTTAGCTAAGTACTCATCATATTATGCTTGGATGACGACGACGACGATGGTGGTGGTGGTGGTGGTGGTGTGTGTGTGTGTGTGTGTGTGTGTGTGTGTGTGTGTGTGTGTGTGTGTGTGTGTGTGTGTGTGTGTGTGTGTGTGTGTGTGTGTGTGTGTGTGCCTTTAATACACTGATAACTCACCTGCAGGCCCTTCTGTGTTGCGGAGACGGCTAAGGCTGCTGGTGTGGGCGTGGGGATGGCAGTGAGTGTGCTGAAATGAGACAGAGAAAATATGTATGTATACCTATTAATTAAACATGGAGTTAATCATCACACGTGTGTATACTGGCACTTATTAATTCAGTACGCTCACAGCACACACACACACACACACACACACACACAGTTGCATACTCTCAACATCTAGAATCACTACTACTACACTTTATTAATGTTTCACAGGAATGTATATACTTTTCCAATTGATCTATGTACCGTACAGACTTTTTATGGGCTATAATTAGATGTGTTGTATATGGTGTGTACGGTATAAGGTGTGTACGGTATATGGTGTGTACGGTATATGGTGTGTACGGTATATGGTGTGTATGGTATATGGTATGTACGGTATATACGGCAGTTTTGTTACATACACCACCAAAATAACTTGGATGGACTGACCAATATAACTGATTGTCCAACACCGCCGCCAATGCCACCACCTCCTCAACCTCTTATTAATTACAAATACTTTACATTTATTGTTGCTCCTGTTACTTTATCTCGGCGTGTGTGGGGGAAGCAGACCCATCAACCACAGCAAGCAGGCGCCTTGCTGTGGCAGACAGCACCTGGCCAGGGTGGGAACAGGGTCCTTCCACATGGCGAGGGTGCAGGTAAAATGGAGGAGGCATAGCCCCCAAGAGGATGAGCTGTGTATAGGAGATATGTATGAGTAGTAGTATCAGGCCGCACTTTGACTACTTGGTAAATGTGGTTGAGTTCCCCGCCTGGGAGTGTTGACCAAGGCCAGCTACCACGTCACTGTCATGGTAGTACCTCCCGGGACGATGGTAACCATCCACCTACTACCTTTTTGGTGGGCTAAAGGGTGCACACCTTGCCCAAGGGTGACCCGGGACTATGCAGTGAGGGGCGTCCATCTTCCCTGAGCCGGACACATCATACGGCCACACAGCCAGGTATTTGCCAGTGAAATAGTCAAAGCACGAGTGTGTGTGCACCTGGCCTAATGTAAACCCTTCCATCAGCACGAGTGTGTGTGCACCTGGCCTAATGTAAACCCTTCCATCAGCACGAGTGTGTGCACCTGGCCTAATGTAAACCCTTCCATCAGCACGAGAGTGTGTGTGCACCTGGCCTAATGTAAACCCTTCCACGCCATGACATTTAATTCTTACTGCTAGTATACGATTTTATTCCACACAGGTCAACCCTCTGGTGGTGAAGGGGTTAATGAAGGCTGTATATAACCCCTCCAGAGCCAAGTGTGGTTAATGAAGGCTGTATATAACCCCTCCAGTGCCAAGTGTGGTTAATGAAGGCTGTATGTAACCCCTCCAGTGCCAAGTGTGGTTAATGAAGGCTGTATATAACCCCTCCAGTGCCAAGTGTGGTTAATGAAGGCTGTATATAACCCCTCCAGTGCCAAGTGTGGTTAATGAAGGCTGTATGTAACCCCTCCAGTGCCAAGTGTGGTTAATGAAGGCTGTATATACACCCTCCAGTGCCAAGTGTGGTTAATGAAGGCTGTATATAACCCCTCCAGTGCCAAGTGTGGTTAATGAAGGCTGTATATAACCCCTCCAGTGCCAAGTGTGGTTAATGAAGGCTGTATATAACCCCTCCAGTGCCAAGTGTGGTTAATGAAGGCTGTATATAACCCCTCCAGTGCCAAGTCTCTGCAAAGATGAACAAAATCGTGTGCAAACAGAAAGACGGAAACACAGGACATGGGGCTGACTCGTTGTAGGGACTGAAAATGAAGGCTTGTACAAGATCTACATAGAATGCTGAGTAATTCCTGCACTAACTTGTTCTGTACTCTACCATGGCCATCACTCACTGGCCTATTAACTCATGGCAACGCACACAGACACTGGTAGTCCAACTGGCTTTATTTCGTAACATCTCTACCTTGGCCACTTATTCCGCACTCCACACCTCAGTAATGTACCTTTATGCATGCTACTGATGTAAACTATATTTATATTAAAACCATATAATTAATAAACAAGACAGTGTTAAGGTGTTATAGGCAGAATAAATCGCAAAAGGATGGGTGTTACGAAGCCTATGTGATTGACTGATGGCCCAGGCTGTCTGTCTTTCACGGTTTATTTCACGGTTCGGTGGCAGAAAAAGACAATGCTGTGGCTCTACATCCTTGCCACAGCACTTCTTCGTGACACGCATCATATTATAATGCTGACCTACTGCTATAACTCAGCACTCAAGGTGGACAGTGGCAATTTTAGGCCAAGTTTGAGTAGAAGGAGTATATATAGTTTTCTTTTTTAATTATTATTCCTGCCACCTCCAGACGATTTTACTCAGCTTGATGTGACAAGAGCGAATTCTATAGGGAACACAGGAGACTCCGCAACACCTGCTCCTTAGCGCTTTATTTTCCCTACTACACTTTCATCACTAACATTTTCACATCACATCAGATCAATAACATTTTCACATCACATCACATCACTAACATTTTCACATCACATCACATCACTAACATTTTCACATCACATCACATCACTAACATTTTCACATCACATCACATCACTAACATTTTCCCTATTACACCTTAAAATTTACCCTTCCCATCACTAACATGGGCAGTTTTCATCGCTAACATAAACAGGGAGTCAGGTGTAACGACCAGAATAAATCGCCAAGGTAGAGGTGTTACGAAAT
Source organism: Coenobita brevimanus (assembly GCF_032717465.1). NCBI lineage: Eukaryota > Metazoa > Arthropoda > Malacostraca > Decapoda > Coenobitidae > Coenobita > Coenobita brevimanus. The sequence continues at coordinate 2,639,103 of NC_137037.1, forward strand.
AAAAGTTGGGATCAGTGAGTCTGCGTTACCGTGGAGATCACCTCTCCTTGCCGGTATGAGAGAGAGAGAGAGAGAGAGAGAGAGAGAGAGAGAGAGAGAGAGAGAGACGTCCCCCTGCTCTTCTCTCCTCGGTGGCTCACATAAAAATGACAATATTTCCACAAATGTAACATCCATGGCTGTTTCTTTGGTACAGGCGGGTGGGTACAAGTATATTACAACACTGGCATTGTTTATATATCGCGTGTGTACCTGAACAACTTTATATAGGACAAAAATAATACTCTTACAGTGGTGCCAAGATAAAGAACAATACCATCATCCCAAGTCGGTCTTCAAAGCAAACTAACACAACTCAAGGTTCAATTCTGTAGTAAATTAAGCCATCGTATTGTCCTAGTAATACGTAAACTATTTAATTCTTATGTTATTGTTTTTACCACATGGCTACTGGTGTGGTAAATGTGGTAAATTGATCCACCCATAATACAGTGTGATCTGGGAACTGTGCCAGCCATATTCACAAAGCATCCTTGGCGTTTCTTTCAATATACACGTTCCTGTAGCAGTGAATTATAATGCGTACAATTGTGTGTTGTATTTTTCACTGTAATATTCACTCGTTGTTCCGTTGTGAAGGGTTTGGTAGCATTATGAATGGAAATAAAAATAATAAGTCAAAGAATCCTATACGGCACTAAGGCCTGGGATAATTTATAACTATGGCCCGTGGGTGTTGTGAGAGCTTCAGGCTGGCATTTATAAAGGATCCTAACTAATCTACAGGATAAACTCAACTCCATAAGTTATCTAGTGTGACAAGTGGTTTTGTTTTTCATATTTTGTCACTGTAATATTGTTTAATTATTTTGAAAAGCGTTTTTTCGTTACATGTGTGATGATAAGCGTCTACGAAGGCAGTTATATACACAGTTTGTATTTAGAACAGGTTATAAATACACCAAAGGTTTTGGTTGAACTAAATCAGCGGGTTTACCTAATGTGCTGTTAGTGCAGATAGGTTTTCTGTTGTAATCACACTACATAACTACACAATAAATTGCCTCCTTCCTGCATACACAGTTAATACTAATTGTACAGAAATAAACCAACGTCGTTAAAATAATATTATCATTAAAATAATAAGTTTCATTGCTTGGTGGTGCTGTAGTAAAGACTGCCAGGTTTTAATACCAACACGAGAAACATGAGACATAAGTTTACCTGAGCCTTTCCAATCCCTTTATCTGGTTTATTCTTGACAGTAAAACTTAGCCTGACATCTGGCCTGTCTTGTCCTACCCTAACAAATGTTCTGTTCTCACACAGCATCAGTCTTGGCCTATCCTCTCCTATTTTCCCTTTCTGCACTACACCCTCCTTTCATCCACCACACCAACCACTTCAGACCAACCATGCTTCGAACCTGTCCGTGCTCCAGCATTTTCATAAATACTCGGGTGTGCTAAGCCGACTCCGCTCTTTCTTTACCCCTGCACAATTGTTGTCTCTATACAGGGGTTTTATCCGCCCCTGTGTGGAGTACAACTCTCATGTGTGGGGAGGCTCCCCACACACAGCTCTTCTCAATAGAGTGGAGTCAAAGGCTTTTCGTCTCATTAACTCTCCTCCTCTTACTGACTCCCTTCAACCTCTGTCTCTTCGCCGCACTGTTGCATCTTTATCTCTTTTCTATCGCTACTTTAATGGTCACTGCTCCTCTGAACTGTCTGCTTGCATTCCTCCACCTCTACGACGGGCGCGTAGCACCCGTCTGGCAGCAAACTCTCATCCCTTTTCTGTCCAACTCTCTAATGCAAGAGTTAACCGTTACTCCCAGTCTTTCATTTATGCAACAGGTCAGCTCTGGAACTGTCTCCCTCTATCTGTATTTCCTGCTGCCTATGATCTCCAGTCTTTCAAACACAGTGTGTCCAGGCATCTCAAAATGATCGGATCTTGAATTGGCTCTCTATTGTATTTTGTTTTTCTCTTGGAGGGAACTGTTACTGCGGGCTCATGGCCTTTGATTCCTTCTTCCTCGCATAAAAAAACAAAAAAAAATTTACTCAGCTGATGATCCAGTTAATGTTGTTACATGGCATACATGGCATGTGTTCACTTGGGTTCAGCCAGACAGCCGCATCAATGATAACTGCAGCTTAAACACACATTACCTGACTTGAAGGAAGCAGTTCAACCAAAACCTACAACTTTTTCCGCACAGACTGACACACAACAGTTCCCACATCATGACTGCATTACCTGTTGACCCAGTCCGGATTTTGTCACGAGGACAATAAGAAAATAAAGGAGATATACCATAGAAAATATAGTTCCTTCTAATATTAACACCATACAAACCATCACTTTATTATAATACAAACTAGGGAAGTAAAGATGAAACTGGGATGGTACGTTTCCTCCTTGTATTGGCAATACTGAAAGAATAATATTTATGGCTTAAATGACGTTGTTCAAGTACACAGGCGATACATAAGTGATCCAGTGTTGTAATAACCATATACACACCCGCATGTACCAAAAACACACAGCTGGAAGGGAAAATTATTAAAATATCGTTATTTTCATGTTGGACACCGTGGAGTGAGGATGAGCGACGTCGCTCCTCTCTCTCTCTCGTTAGCCAGTACGGAGAGATGAAGTTGACGGGAGAGCAAATATCTCCATGGCAACCCAGACTCTCGGTCTTATTGCAACTGACACTAGAGAATTCCTAACACATCTTGCTTACCGATTCATTCTGCATATAGAAATAGTTAATAAGTTTGGCAGTTAAGGTGTGAAACAAAATCTGAAACTAAATTATAGCAACGACTAAAATTACCGTCTTTGAGAGGAATGATGTCAATGATGCTATACTCATTCTACACTAACTTGGCCTAAAACTGCCATCACTCTACTCTGAATTGTGACTTGTAGCCAGAGATTAACACTAGTATATGATGCCAGTCACGAATAAGTGCTATGGAATGGCTGAAGAGACGCAGCATTGTGTTCCTCCGCCACTGAGCTGTGTGAAATAAGATACAAAAGGACGAAAATCTGACATATATTACGATGAAAGAACTACAGTGACGATGACTGGTCAGGAAACACAGCGTGAGTGCCTTCAATAAGTTAGCTAGTTTACTGTAACCCTACAATTCCTTTACCACGTTGGGTGATAACTATAAATGACTCCTGGTGGTTAGTGGGTTAGGGCACGGCAACTGGCTGGGGCTGCAGGGGTTTACATCCAAGGCAAGGTTAGGGGTTATTGTGTCCTCAATGCCACTCAGGGGCCAGTGAGGTGGGTCACCCTCGCCTTCAATGTCAGAACTGAGTAGACCAGCCCCCGGGCCCTAAGTTCCTGATGGGGCAGCACTGTATGATGGACAGATGAAATGGAGGAACAAGGACGCTGGTTTAAGTGATGAAATGTAAGAAAGAGTACAGCGGAGAAGGAAGCTTGCTGGTTCCCTGAAAACACTAACAAGGAATGCAAAGGTGAATATCAATAATAATAATAATAATAATAATAATAATGATAATAATAATGCCTACTGTGCTGGCCATTTTAACATATGGCAGTGAAACTTGGATTCTGCTGGAATGACAAGCCAACAGTGTGAGCAGTGGACACGAGTTGTATGTGGAATTACATGTACACACAGGCAGACATTAGCATAAGGAAATAAAGGAGTCTTGCGGTATTGGTCTGTGTGTGTGTGTGTGTGTGTGTGTGTGTGTGTGTGTGTGTGTGTGTGTGTGTGTGTGTGTGTGTGTGTGTGTGTGTGTGTGTGTTTGAAGTATCCTGATAGGGTTGGGCTATGTAGAGAGAATGGAAAACGAGAAATGGACTATGAGGGCATGTATGTGAGTGAAGTGGAGGAGGGGGAGGCCAAGAATGAGAGGGAGATTGAAGATGAAATAATAAATATGGCAGGACTAGGTTTAGAACAGCTTCCCATACTGAGTAAAATATCTAATAGTCAGTCTGCTTTCACCTGACACAGATCCCTAACCTCTTTCAGATCAGTCCAAATGTGGTTACATAGGCGGGTGGATATGTCTGGTAACCAAGGAGATTTATACCTACTTCATTACTAAGGTTTACCATGCAACGACATACTGTTCAAGGTGTGGGAGTGACACAGTTCCATCAGATGAAAACAAACCAACTGGCCTATAGAAGAAAGAATAGAGGAAAAAAAAGAAACGGATACTGAACTGGGCTCTCTGTTATTTTGTTTGTACTTTTTCTGGGGGTGGGGGACTATCTTGCGGGACTCATTCTGGCCTTTGGTTCCTTCTTCCTTGTATTAAAACTCTTCATCATCATCATCATCATCATCCGGACCTTCTTTCCCACCCTAGGGCAGGGTGAGGAGTAGCAACGTCCAAACAGCCGAAGTTTTCCCAATCCAATGGACCACGCTTCCATTCACTCATCATTCAAGCCCACGGAATCCTGGCTCTATCTGACACGCCAAAAACTTGCACTAAATTCTGTAGCTTCACATGAACTTTTCCTTGTACTAAAACTTTTCCTTGTATTAAAACTCTTCCTTGTATTAAAACTCTTCCTTGTATTAAAACTTCCTTGTATTAAAACACACACACAAACGGAAAAACAAAATGCTATACTGGTCAAACATGATACCAATCCGTTTTCAATTATTGCTCTATCACAGAAAGCTGTCTATCAGTCTATCTACCTTTGCCAGACGCATTCATCTAGGAAGGGGTGGAACAAAATCACCATGTTAGTCTGTCCTCTGCCATCATGCTGCTCTCCCTCTTACTCACACCATCCATATTAATACACCTCTACCCCGTCCCTCCACCTCATCCTTGGTCCCATCCTTCCCCTGTATTTCATCAAGATACTCTCATTTACTCTGTTATTTTATCTTGTCCTTAAACTGTCACCTCTCCATCATGAATGCTCAGTTGTAACAATAGATTACAACCAGATACACAGTCAGTCATCAGTAAGTGCTAAGAAAAGAATGTACAGCCATTTGCACCTAAAAATGCCGTCTCTCCATCTTGAATGCCGAGTTGTAATAATTATAGTTCCCCACTAGAGTATGATGCTAGTCACGAAGAAGTGCTGCGAAAGGGATGTAGAGCCATAGCAGTATTTTTCTGCCACTGAGCCATGCGAAATAAGCTACAAGATAACCAACACCTGGGCTAAGTTAAGGTGAAAAAATGTCATGAAGCTAGTCACGAAGAAGCGCCATGAGTGACGTACAGCCACAGCATTGTCTTTTTCTGCCAATCAGCTGTGTGAAATAAGCTGTAAAACGACGACAATTTGGGCCATGTTAAGGTGAAAGAACTTAAGTCAATCTCTTACTCTCTGCACAGGACCAACCCATCTCAGAGTACTATGAACAGAAAAGTATTGACGGAGGAAACTGATTGGATTGCTGCTGAATTATGTATGTATGTATGTATGTATGAATGTACAGTATGTATGTATGTATGATGCATGTGTATGTATGTATGTACGATGTATGTACAGTATGTGTATGTATGTACGTACAGTATGTGTGTGTGTGTGTGTGTGTGTGTGTGTGTGTGTGTGTGTGTGTGTGTGTGTGTGTGTATGTATATGTACTGTATGTATGTACAGTGTGTGCATGCATTTATATATATGTATGTATATATGTAGCTATGTATATATTTATGTATGTATGTGTACGTATGTATGTACAGTGTATGTGTGCATGTATTTGTATGTATATATGTATGTATGTGTGCATGTATTTTTATATATGTATGTATGTATGTAGATGTCCACTACAAGCAGTACACCATGTCTTCTATATCTTTGTATTATGGTAGTCACACACACACACACACACACACACACACACACACACACACACACACACATAAACACACACACACACACACACACACACATAAACACACACACACACACATAAACACACACACACACACATAAACACACACACACACACACACACACTTGTTCAGCCACCTGCTACGTGAAAGAAGCTGCCAAAGGACGACATTTTGCACCAAGTTAAGGTGAATCAACTACAGTCATCTTTCACAGGCATTATCAACGGTAACTTTATCTTTGCCTGCCGCCTGAGATACTGGTGTGGATGTGGATGTGACAGCAAGCGTTAGGAGAAATACACTGGGGTGTTTGGCCATGTGGAGAGGATGGGGGAGCGAGAGACTAGCAAGGAGAACGTGTGAGGTGGAGGCCGAGGATGAGATGGAGGGATGGAGTGGAGAGGTACATGAGAGAGTGGGGTTTGAGCCCGGAGGAAGGCAGTGAAATGGCGACGGACAGGGCGACATGGAGGCGATTTGTTTGTGGCCACCCCTTACGGGAATAAGGCGTCTGGAAACAGATAGATAGATAGATAGATAGACAGACGTTTATGCTAATCTGATGATCCCTATCCCATTTCAGCTCGGTTGATAGCCAAGTGTAGTCAGTTTGGAGAGTTGATTTGACTAGTAACCAAGGAGACTCACATTACCCCATAACTAAGGCTCATCGAATTTCATTAACCATGACCTAATATTCAGGTGGGGGGGGCTGATTTGACTAGTAACCAAGGAGACTCATTCCTACCTCAAGGCTCATCAAATTTCATGTAACCACGACTTAGTATTCAGGGTGTGGAGGACTGATCTGACTGGTAACCAAGGAGACTCATTCCAATTTCACGTCACCACAACTAAGTATGCAAGCTGAGTGACCCTGTTCCCCAGATGAAAACAAACTGATAGAGTAATATACGGTAATAATAATAATAATAATAATAATAATCCATCCATCCATCATCCAATCCTGTGTTGCCCCATGAGGAGCGTAGGAAGCCTGGGCTGGGCAGTTGGTCCCGACATTTAAGATGTGAGTAATAATAATAATAATAATTGCTGCACGACTCATTAACTGTATGAAAATTAGCTTATACTATACTACCACCATCATCCTAACTATCCTACTTAGCTATGGGATGAGGTAGCAGCCAGAAATATTTATGCCATATTTATAGCCAAAGGGATGATGATGATGATGAGGGAGGAGAAGAAGGAGATGATGACGATGGAGGACGATGATGATGATGACGATAATGGTGGTGGTGGTGGCAGCAATAACAATGATGACGGTGTTTAAACAGAAATCAAGCTAACAGAAATATCCGGTATTCTGTTGACAAATATACATTACCTTTAAACACTAGATACAGGAGTATGGTCAGTGACAACACCAACATGATATATAAACACCAAAAGTAAACCGCAAGAGAGCAGTTTGGAAATTAAAGATTTATGCCAGACTCGATCGAAAGCCTTTGAGATGTCAAGTGCAATGGCAAAGCTTTCGCCAAAGTCCCGAAAGGAGGATGACCACGAGTCTGAAAGGTAGGTGAAACGATCGCCTGTGGAGCGTCCCTGACGGAACCCACATTGACGATTGGAAAGAAGGTTTGTTAGGAAAGGTGCTTCTATTTCTGTAAAATAATAAATTCAGAACTTTAGAAATACAAGATGTTAAAGCAATCGGGCGATAGTTAGAGGGTTGGGAGTGGTCACCCTTCTTTGGGACTGGCTGAATGAGAGTAAACTTCCAGTAAGAAGGAAAGGTATAAGTTGCAGACAAAGGCGAAAGAGTTTACCTAGGCAGGGTGTAAGCACAAAATCACAGTTCTTGAGGACAACAGGAGGGACCCCGTCAGACCCATATACCTTATTACCTCCGCCAACGAAATTGGAGGAGGCAACGTATTCACCTATGTTTGTCTGTTTGTAATATTGTTTGTCCTCATGATATCTCCAAAAGTTCTCGATGAATTTCAATGAAACTTTGTGGAAGGGTGGGCCATGGGACCAGAAAGAACTGATGAAACTCTGGGGCAGATCCGGATCCGGATCCAGATACTGCAATGGCATTGGCGGAAGTATGCGCTGTCTAAGTGCTTTCTAGTTAGTATCGAGGCCAGTGATGGCAGAAAATACATCAGTTGAAGAAATTTTAATGTCTGCCATAAGTAAGTCAGAGGGGGATGTGATGCAGGAAGATCACCGGAATCGTCTAAAGTGGAATTGGAGGAGAGAGTCTGAGCAAAGAGTTCTGCTTTATCAGTAAAAGAAATGGTAAAAGAATCATCAGAGTGGAAAGGAAGAGGGAAGGATGATGAGGTAAAGTTGCTAGAAAGGTTTTTGGCAAGGTGAGTGGAAAGAAGGAGGGAAGGATGAGAGGTAAAGTTGTTAGAAACGTTTTTGGCAAGGTGCCACAAGCAGCGGGAAGAATTAGAGTTGGAAAGTTCAGAGTATTTAGTACGAATGAAATTATATTTAGCAGAGCGAAGAACAGACTTAGCACGATTCCAGGCAGAAACATAAATGGGATGAGATTCAGAGGTGGGTCGGTGCTGGTACCTTTTGTAGGCCTTCTTCTTGTTATGGACAGCATTAGAACAAGCGTGATTACACTATTTTTTTTTATTATTAGTAACAGGATAGAGAGAGGAATGTATGCTTCCATGCCCGAGGGAATAAAGGGGGTATCACCAAGGCCGTCTTGATATACAGGCCTGGAGGAGAGACTGATGACGTCAAAGGCGGTGGCCACAAAATAATTCCCTCTGCCTTTGTCTCTCTCATGCGTACATTTAATATCTGCTTACTTATGTATGGCCATTATTATTTATTTTTGATTATTAGTGGTAGTCCTAATATTAATTATTTATTATTATGATAAGCATTAATAATTACAGTTCCCGAACTTAAGGCCTAAACATTGTAATGAATTGATATGTTCAGATGCATATTTTATAAGATATTAGGATACCTGTCTGTGTAAAGATTATTAATCACTGTACAAACTGAAAATAACTGTTTTACTTGCACGGTAAAATAATACACACAAATCCGGGTTGGCAACAACGTCGTTGGCCCACCTTTTGTGCACTTGGATTTTGAATAAAACCCACTTGAATAAACCCAATATCATGTCCCTTTACTGCTTTTAATGCATCTGTTAACATAAAATCTGCATGAATTCCCAGGGAATTTGAAAAATAAGGTGTAAATAACCTACACACAGGTAAAAAACTGAACTGCTGAAGAAAACACAAACAGTACACCAAAGGAAGAAACTATAAACACTATAATTATGTATATATATAATCAACCAATACTGTATAGGTTAAGCTTCTGACTACCATTGCATTGCATCGCATATATAATGTGCCTTTTTTTCTTAGGCTAGGTATAGGTAAATATAGCTATATAATTATATAAGCATATTGCTATATAACTATATTCCAATCATCGGTAATGTTTTTTTTTTTCCTCCTCTCCTTGTTAGGTACGTCAGATTAGTTTATTATCCATCTAACAGCTTCTACCATAAAACAGTGCAACAACTTTACCTAACTGTGATGGAGACTAAATTAATTTTATACAAAATAATGGGTATTAGTATAGAGACTTGCCCAAGAACAATTTTACCGAACTGATATACATTTAAACAATAGGTTTCTCGTATCATACTTCATTTCTGTTTATGCTCTAACCGGCGCAAATCTCTTTTTTAAGTCCCTCTCTTCAAACTATAGGAAACATGAGTATCAATAAAATAGACCCCGGCCTGGCTAAAACTCATATTTAGCTAACAATTCTCGTCATCATTTAGGCATAAGATTTAGGCAAAGGCATTACATTTGGCTTTGGGCAGATCAATACACAATTCTTCTTGGCCTACGATAGGCCTATGCACATTTTTCCTGGCCTGGGCTTGGCCTATGCACATTTTTCTTGGCATGGGCTAGTCCTATACGTTTCTTCCTGCCTAGACAAGGCCCATAAATGTTTTTCCTTGGCCTGGACTGGGCATATAAATGTTTCTTCTTATCCTAGGCTAGGCCTATACTCGTCGGTTGATATCCTTGTTACCTAGATATTTCACTGAATACATAAGAATTAAAAAAATAAATCAAGCTACCAGTGAGTAGCCTAGGTTATTTTGTATGGAATGAAGGCACCAGTAACCAAATTAACATCTCAATACGACTGTGATCCACCAAAATATATTATGCAGTGTTAATAAAGAACACTGAGAAACTTAGGCTGTGTTGTAATATCGTTGCTTAACGTATTACGAAAACTACTTTACTAGAAGATATCCACTGTTGACAGTCTGATACCTCTAATTTCTCATTTAAAATGCTTTCAGTAATAGCAATGATGCTTTTCATGCATTCTAGTATGGCTATACATATTTAATAATACGTGTATGGCTTACCGTGAACGAATTCCAGATGGGAGAGAGGAAAAATTTGAAATAAGTGGGTGAATTGCAGACGTGCTTCACTGTTCCTAACGTGGCGGGTGGGTACTGGCCTGGCGGAATAATACAATGGCCACCGATTGTGACGTCACAGTCAGATATTGGCGGGAGACCCGGGCCTGTTCAAATCAAGACGGCCTTGGCCATACATTAGCGTGGTCAGTGGGGTATGGGCTGATTAAAAAAATAGTGAGGTGGGAGGACAGGACCTGGGGATTGCCCAGTACACACGCCCTGTCTCCTGGCTGGCTTTGTGGCCCATTCACCGTACCATACGGTATGTTTGGAATTCGTGAGACGTTAGTGTTTGATGTGCAACCTCAGGGAAAGGTACAGTGCTGTATGTATAAACGCGCGCGCGCTTGCGTGTGTGTGTGTGTGTGTGTCCCGCTTTTAGCTGCAATAAGTCTGGTCACCTCAGCTGCAGAGCGAGAATACTGTACTGTGTCCAAGGTGAGGCAGTGATAACGATGAGTAAATTCTAAAACCAAGCTAAAATAAGATAAAGAGTAAACAGTTGTGACGAGTAATGTGCAAGGGATATAGATTATTTTCGTGTGTTAAAAAAAAAATAATAATAATAAATACAAGCCAACTTAAAATACTCAAATTTACCCTTAATTTGTAGTCGTTTTCTTTCAGCATTTCTGGTACCCATTCTCTTTGTCACTGCACAGAATCTTAGGGGTAACAAATATAAAGTTACCTTCGAGGCCCTTTCGCGGCTGTCATTTTAGTATAGGATATACATATCTCGGCGTCCCTCTCTTCTCTCTCTTTGACCCCTCCTAGCATGTCTCCACCCTCTGCACCCGTCTCCTCACCAGACTTGACCTCGGCATACTTACTAGGGGCTTCCTCATTCCACATACCTTTTACCTGATGTAATTCGTTTTCTTCTTGGCTATCATCCATTCCTTTCTCCTTTGTCTTCCCCGAACAGCTCCAGCCTCTTGAAGTGGTACAAAATCGAGCCTTACGTATCACTCTTCACTGTTCCTGGCCTGCAAGAGTAGTCAACATGCTCACTGCACTCCATCTTGTCCAGTTATTGATCACATTCATACGTTCCGCGTCGTGCTTCGCCACACAATATCTAACCACATTTCGTCCCCTTCTCCGTCCTTTTACACCCGACTGGCTGATAATTTCTCTGACGCTCCCCACTACAACGTGGTCTGGCGCACATGTCGTCGGTGTGGCTTCCTTTCTACAACGAATTCGGTTAAGGAAGCTTCTTAACATCCCATCATTAACGATTTAGTTTTTGATATGGCTTTCTGTAGGTTTTTATGCAGTGTATGGCGATGTTGGAAGGATAAGCAGCCTTCTCCCTTCTTCGCAACCCTCCTTGCCTTCCCTTTCCTTTTCTCTCCTCGCCTCCCCTCTCCTCTTCTTTTCTCTCTTCCCCTCGTCTCTTCTCCTTTCCTCTCTCCTCTTCTCTCCTCGCTTCCCCTCCCCTCATCTCTCACCGCCATTTTTCGCACTCCTCCTCGCCTCTCCTCTGCTCTTTTCTCCTCCCTCTACTCACTGAATCTTGCAGTTCACTATAACTCCTTGAGCCGGAGGACGTGTTTGGATTTTATACATTCCACCTCTCCTTTTTTTTTCCCCCTTTACGCCAAACTCATTCTGAAAAAAAAAAAAAAAATCTAATTTTTACACTGCAGCGCCTGTTATTCTAAGCAGCTCTTCATCTATACACATTCGTTGCCAGTCAGCATCCATTCCCTTAGCATATCCGTGTTTGTGTTGGATATTGCAACAGGTCAGCTCTGGAACTGTCTCCCTCTGTCTGTATTTCCTACTTCCTATGATCTCCAGTCTTTCAAACGCAGTGTGTCCAGGCATCTCGAAATGGACGGATCTTGAATTTGGCTCTCTTTTGTATTGTTTTTGTTTTTCTTGGAAGGAACGGTTTGCGGGCTCCTGGCCTTTGGTTCCTTCTTCCTTACATTAAAAAAAAAAAATCAAAGGGAGGCCGCCGTACCTGCCCTTTGTAAAATCACTTATACAGGATCTTCGCCAGGTAAGTGTACGTGGACTTGAAGGAACTGAGGTTGTAAAATATCTGCCACAGTGACTGGATGGTTTTATTTAGATGAGGTTCGTCCTGCTCCTTGGTGTCTAGTTTCTTCCTCTCATTACCCTCGCTGGGAGAGAGATAAGCGGTGATCACGTGTAAATGATAATAATAATAATAATAATAATAATAATAGATAAGGGGTGATCACGTATAAATAATAATAATAATAATAATAATAACAATAGAGATAAGGAGTGATCACGTATAAATAATAATAATAATAATAATAATAACAATAGAGATAAGGGGTGATCACGTATAAATAATAATAATAATAGTAATAATAATAATAATAATAGAGAGAAGGGGTTATCACGTGTAAATAATAATAATAATAATAATAGGTGCCGTCACGTCTCGCCCATAGATTCCTAACCCATTGTCAGTTCAGGTGAAGAATAATATCCATATTCCCGTAACTTAAGGAGGCTCCCTAACACCTCTTCCTTAGCGGTTTATTTTTGGACACTGCTGGTTAATATACTTTTGAACGTCGTATATGCAGAGCTTGTCGATATTAGAAGCTTTTAAGTCACACAAAAGAGGATAGTAATATGTAACGAGCAAGGGTAAGTCGCTTAGAAGGAGGTGTTACGGAGCTTCCTTAACCGACGAGAATAAGGGCGTAAGTACAGTAAGGTGTAATAAACAAAAATAAATCGCTTAGGAAGAGGTGTTAGGGAGCTTCTTTAACCGAGGAAAATACAAGTATGTATGGTCAGATTGAAGAGTTGATATAACTAGTAACCAAGGAGACTCATGCCTGCCTCATAACTCTGCCTTATGGAAAATCATGAAATTACAACATAGCATTCAAGGTGTGAGATTTACCCAGTCCCGTTAGATGAAAAAAGATTAATTAGAGGAATAACTTAGGCATTATTTATTTGGGGGACAGAAGTGGATGTCAGAATCGAATCCATCCCAAGTGGTATTCTAAGTGGCTTCGGAGGCTACGTAACATTTCCTCCTAAGCGATTTATTTTGCATACTACTCCTGAGCAGTCCCTTGTATGTTTTTTTTTTTTTTTTTTTTTTAACCTCCGACAACGAGGTTGGAGGAGGTTATGTATTTACCTATGTTTGTCTGTTTGTTTGTTTGTTTGTTTGCCCACGCGATATCTCCCAAAGTTCTCAATGAATTTTAATGAAATTTTTTGGAAGGGTGGGCCCTTGGCCAAGAAAGAAATTATTAAATTAGCCTGTGTAGGTTTATATCCAAGGGATGGTTGGGGTTTATTGCTCACGTAATACCACTCAGGGATGAGTGAGGCTGGTCACTCTCATCTTAAAATGTCAGGACCAACTTGCCTAGCCCCGGGTTCCTACGCTTCTTACAGGGCGACATAGGATTGGATGATGGATGGATGAATGTTAGTTACGCAGAATATGGCGATATTGGAAGGATTTATGTAACACAAAAGGACAGTAAAGTATAATAAAAAATAAATTACCAACGAAAAGGTCTTAGGGAGCTTCACTAGAATGCGGACCTACGACTCCAAGGGACAGTTTAACGATATGGTGGATACCCAGCGTAGTAAATGCCTTCCTGGAAATAAGAAAGGCTTATCATTCAGTGTAGAGTCGCCTTAGGATAGCACTACATCATGTGAGTGGATGGTTGGCTCCCTCACCTGCCATTAAGGAAACTAGCAAAAGTGTTTAGGAAATTACTAGAAGTCAAAGCAGTCACAAAACTGGGGAAAAGGGCATATTATTCTCTCTCTCTCTCTCTCTCTCTCTCACACACACACACACACACACACACACACACACATGCTTTATTTTTCCTCTCTCTCTCTCTCTCTCTCTCTCTCTCTCTCACACACACACATGCTTTCTCTCTCTCTCTCTCTCTCTCTCTCTCTCTCTCTCTCTCTCTCTCTCTCTCTCTCTCACACACACACACACACACACACACACAGAGGAAACCAAAGCCAGCCAGTGTGTAGTATATTTATTTCTCACAACATTCACAAATTATTCTGTACATCCATTTACACAAAAATATCTTAAATCTCTATAATTACAGCAATATTTATCGACTATTCTTTGGTAATAACTGACTAGAGTAATATTAGGAGTATTACAAAGTATCTATCTATCTATCTATCTACAGCCAAACGCCATAGTCCCGTAAGGGGTGGCTGTTTGTCTTTGAGTTAGTTGTTTTACGGGGAGGGGCACTAACCCTCCGCCAACCCACTTGTTGACAGGTAGGGAACACGTATGGGTTGGTTATATGGTTACCACCCAGCGTTGTAAATGGTTTCCTGGCTTACAAGAAACCATTAGGCTTGTCACTCAGTGTAAAGCCACCTGTAAAGGAAAGAAGAGTAACAAAAAGTGACAGGAAAGATAGGAGAAATAAGAAGAGAGGAGGACAGACACAGAAAAAGAATGATAAAGGTGAAGGAAGAAGTAGGCAGCACTACATCAAATGAGTGGATGATGGTGAGAAATAGGAAGAGAGGAGGGCAGACACAGAAAAAGAATGATGAGGGTGAAGGAAGAAGTAGGCAGCTCTACATTAAATGAGTGGATGATGGTGAGAAATAGGAAGAGAGAAGGGCAGACACGGAAAAAGAACGATAAAGGTGAAGGAAGAAGTAGGCAAGACCACATCAAGTAGGTGGATGATGGTGAGAAATAGGAAGAGAGGAGGACACAGAAAAAGAATGATAAAGGTGAAGGAAGAAGTAGGCAACACTACATCAAGTGAGTGGATGATGGTGAGAAATAGGAAGAGAGGAGGGCAGACACTGAAAAACAATGATAAAGGCGAAGGAAGAAGTAGGCATCACCACATCAAGGACAGAGAAATATTACAGCAAAAGATCTATTGCTATATTTCGAAGCTGATTGTTATAGAAGAAGTTACAGTGTTATAGAATAGGATTAAAGATTTTAGATTATGGATTTATTATTCTCCTTAAAAAGTCATGCGTCATAAAGTCATAATAATTATAGTCATGAGTAATAAAGTCATTGTAATGAAAGTCTTGAGTAATAAAGAGTAATATAATAGAGTAATAAAGTCACGCGTAATAAAGTCAGCAATGTCATGCGTAATAATTAGTAGTAAAGAATAAGTCATGTGTAGTAAAGTCATATTAATGCTCGTAAGAATCATGGAAAGTAGTCATTAAGGAGTTATGGGTAATAAAGAATAATAAAGAGTAATATCGAAAAGAAGAATAAAGTCGTGTGTAGTAGTCATAGTAATAAGAGTCAGGCGTAATAGAGAACATAGTAGTAATAGTAAGGCGTAATAAAGAGTAGTAAAGAGTTATATCATAGGGAGTAATAAAGTCATGCGTAATAAAGAGCAATATTAATAAAGGATGATGCGTACCTAATCAGAAATAGCTAGCGACATCCTCCAATCCCGGATCTCCCCATTAGCAGTAAAATATTCAGTAAAGACAGAGAGCAATTCTTATCCCAGGTGATAAGACCAGGTGTAGTAACTTCGAAAATATGGGTGCAGAAAAAGATAATACTAATAATAATAATAATAATAATAATAATAATAATAGTGGTAGTAGTGGTGGTGGTGGTAGTAGTAGTAGTAGTAGTAGTAGTAGCTGTAGTAGTAGCAATAATAATAATAATAATAATAATAATAATAATAATAATAATGCACTACAGGGTTAAAATATATGTATACATTAATTTAAAGCGCCTTAGTATATTGCACTTACAGATTTTATCCATATACATAAATAGATAGATAGATAGATATAGGTAGATAGGTGTGTGTGTGTGTGTGTGTGTGTGTGTGTGTGTGTGTGTGTGTGTGTGTGTGTGTGTGAACCGACTTGTTGTATTATTGAACTTTGGTCCCGGAAAATGAAGTAATAATAATAATAATAATAATAATAATGAAGATAATGATGATGATAAATGATAAAGATAAAGCAAAAATAATAATAATAATAATAATAAGTTGCGTCTTTAACACTAACTGCGTAAACTGAAATAAAGCAGTGTCTGAACATCAATAAAATAAATAAATAAAATAAGTAAAATAAATGGCAGGAGTCTTTTAATTCAGTAATGGATTAAATTAGACCCTAAAAATGAGAGAGAGAGAGAGAGAGAGAGAGAGAGAGAGAGAGAGAGAGAGAGAGAGTCTACCTCATACCTGCCTAAAACTAATCAGAAGCACCTTGAATTATTTTTTTTCCAATTATCAATAAATCAATTAATAATCGTAATTTACATGATAATATTCAATCGATAATTAGATAATATTTGTTTTTTATTTTCGTCTCTTCAGTCCGATGACCCATTTCTCCATTATAATTCGTTTACCGTAATTTTTCGTCAATTTTCGTCCCTTTTCTGCCTGTTTCCCGTAGCTCAGTGGCCCTTAATCCTCCCCACGGCACTTCTTCGTGACTAGCACCGGACGATTCTATTGATCTTGGGAGGACTTATTAGTAGTGAACAAATGACGTTATTATTTATCTAAGAGGGATTAATAACGTGTCTGTCTACGCGTGATACAGAGAATAAATCGCTAAGGAGAGGGCGTTACGGAGACCTAAATCCTCGGCATGATATACTTAACCTTAATATCCCTTAATTTTTCCTGAATAATAAATACATAATGACTATTTAATCATTCACTTTGCTGGGAGTTTCGCCCTTTTGCATTTCATTTCATGTAGCTCAGTGGCAGAAGACGGTCATACTACGGCTCTGTGTCCCCTCCATTGCACTTCTTCGTGACTAGCACCATATTCTAGTGTTAATCTCTTGTAGCTAAGTATTCAAGGAGGAGAATAATTTTATATGTAGTTAAAATTAATAGTAGAAAGTTAGATATACATACATACATACATACATACATACATAAAGGTACACATTAAAATGAACAGAGTATTTATAGATGAACATACATACATACATACATACATACATACTGTACAGGTACACGTTAAAATGAAGAGTATATTCAGATGGACGTACATACATATAGGTTTACATTTAAATGGAATTACATACATACATACATACATACGGATACACATGTTAAAATGAACGAAGTATAGTAGATGAACATACATACATACATACATATATACATACATACATACAGTACATATATACATACATACATACATACAGGTACAGGTTCACATATATTCATTATATAATACATACATACAGGTACACATTACCATACATACATACAGGTGCAGGTTCACATACATACATTATTACATACATACAGGTACACATCAACATACATACACGTGCACGTTTACATCCATCCATCCATCATCCAATCCTACGTTGCCCCATGAGGAGCGTAGGAGCCCGGGGCTAGGCAGTTGGTCCTGACATTTAAGATGAGAGTGACCAGCCTCACTCATCCCTGAGTGGCATTACGTGAGCAATAAACCCCAACCATCCCTTGGATATAAACCTTCACTGGCTCAATCCGATTGGAGTGCAATAATTACCCACTAAACCACCAGGTGCCAAAATTTGATTATATGGTTACCACCCAGCGTAGTAAATGGTTTCCTGGTGTACAGGAAACCATTTGGCTTGTCACTCAGTGTAGAGTCACCCACAGGCAGAAGGAAGAGGAAAGAATGAAGGAATGAAAGACAGAAGAGGGAGTGTAAAGTCACCCGTAGGCAGAAAGACGAGGAAAGAATGAAGGAAAGAAAGATAGAAGAAGATGGAAGGAAAGAAGGATGGAGGAGAGGACAGGGCAGACACCCGAGAGCAGCACTACATTGAGTGAGTGGATGGTGAGCGCCCCCACCTACACATACATTAATACATACATACAGGTACACATTAACATACATACACGTATACGTTTACACACATACATTAATATATACATAGAGGTACAATCAACATACATACACGTGCACGTTTACATACACACATTAATACATACATACAAATACACACTAAAATTAACATACATATATACATACAGACACGTTAAAATAAGCATTATATTTACAAGTATATGCATAATAAGTATATCTCTGAATGTCGCCATACTGAGAATATACTTATACGGAGTTGGTGGTTATATCTAGAGTCTGTCCAACATATCCTTATATTTCTGTCCTCTAGGGAGACCAACATTCGTATTCTTGCTCCCTAACACCTCTTCTTTAGCGATTTATTTTTGGATATCGCTGGGGTAAGTATCCTTTTGTATGTTATTTATGCATGGCGATAGTGGAAGGATTTATGCAACACAGTAGAAAGGTGTGATAATGAAAATAAATCGCCTAGGGAACGGTGTTAGGGAGCTTCCTTAACCCACGAGTATACGTGCCCAAGAGTATACTACACACTGCAAAATATTGTAACCATCTTCCTCAGTATTTCAGAGTATATCACATCAGTGGATTTATAAAGATATATTTTCAAGTCTCACACTCAATGGACGTAATAATATGACTTCCAGTTGTGTGTGTGTGTGTGTGTGTGTGTGTGTGTGTGTGTGTGTGTGTGTGTGTGTGTGTGTGTGTGTGTGTGTGTGTGTATGTATGTAGTCACGTTGGCCATACAACACTGATCTTTTTTTTTATAATAATGTCATTCGGTTATTTTTTTTTTTACAAGAAAATTATTCAGCATACAAATGAACACATTCTCTCCTTTATTGTCAGTTATTATTTATTTATTTATTTATTTATTTAGAAGCGATAAACGAATTATTATAAACAACTGGATTCATGATAATTGCAATAATTTTCGCTTCCACTCTTATTGTCATTATTTTTGATACTTTAAAAATTATATATATTTTTCCAGTGTACTTTTTCAGTTATTATTATTATTATTATTATTATTATTATTATTATTATTATTATCATTATTATTATTATTTATTTTCATCATCACTTTAATTATCACCACCAGCGATATCATTATTATTATTATTATTATCATTATTATTATTATTGTTATTATTATTGTTATTATTATTATCATTATTATTGTTATTATTATTATTGTTATTATTATTATTATTATTATTATTATTATTATTATTATTATCATCATCATCATCATCATCATCATCATCATTTTAATCACTACCTCCATCATCGATATCATTATTACAGTTATTATTATTATTATTATTATTATTATTATTATTTATTATTATTATTATTATTATTATTATTATTATTGTTATTATTAAACTCTTTCTCTAAATTTCCACGATATTGCGTTATTTACCTACCATAATTCCTTCACCTTAACTTGCCATAGAGCTTCTTCGTGACTAGCATCATAATCAAGTGTTACTCCCACTACTCAGCATTCACGATGGAGGGATGGCAATTTTAGGCCAGCCAATAGTGAAAGGAGTATATGCACTAATATGGAAAGGTAAACTGGTGTATCCCGGTATACTGGTGTGTCCCGGTATTTCGATATGATGCTTACCGGAACAGTGACGTATCGAGGTAAGTAATGCGTCCCGGTAACATTTAATTCCCGGTATACTGGTGGTGTTACCGGTATATTAGTGGCATTACCGGTATACTGGTGGTGTTTCCGGTATACAAGGCGTGTGACACTTCCCGGTAACGCGTGCATCCCGGTATACTGGTGTTGGCGGTGGTGTTCTGGTATTGTGGTGCATCCAGGTGGTATTCCCGGTATTTTGGAGTTAAACGTAATTTCCTGGTATTATGGGACACCCCGGTATACTGGTGTTGTGTACCGGTTCATCTTAGACGTTGTTACCGGGTTGAGGTCCTGGTATTGCGTCATATACCGGTAACTTATGCATCCCGGTATTCCTGTGTATACTGGTGCAGGTATTCCCGGTATTATGGTGTTACCGGTAATGAGACCAGTATATGCAGGTAAGCTAATGGTATTCCCGGTATTTCTATGCATCCCGGTAAACTAATGGTGTTCCCGGTATTTTGGAGGTATCCCGGTAAACTGGTATTGCTTCTGGTATACCGGTGATGTGTCCCGGTATTTTTGAGGTTGGTGTCGGTATTTCCCGGTACTGAAGTTAATCTATCCCAGTAAACCAAAGATAATCCCGGTATTTTTGCGTATCCCGGTATACTGTACTGGTGGTCCTCCCGGTATACTCATGGTGGTTCTGGTAACTAATGGCGGTTCTGGTATACTGGTGGTCCTACTGGTATACTGGTGATGTTACCGGTATACTGGTGTTGGTTCTGGTATACTTTTGATCCTACCGGTATACTGGTGGTCCTCCTGGTATACTATTGACGTTTCTGGTATACTGGTGGGTGTAACGGTACACTGGTGGTGTTACCGGTACACTGGTTGTCCTCCCGGTATACTGGTGGTCCTCCCGGTATACTGGTGGAGGTTCTGGTATACTGATAACGGCTCTGGTATACTGGAGACGTGCGATAAACCATCTCATACCAACTTCCCGGTATACTGGGTGACGCTAAGGGCTTATATTTACCGGTATTTGTGGAGTATATTTGTGGGCTTATATTTACCGGTAACCTAAGCATACCGGTCTACTAGTGGTATTTCCGGTATTGTGGTTTATCCCGGTAATCCGTAATTCCCGGTATAACTGGTATTATCCCGTTTTGATGGAGTGTGGGGTCGATATTTCCCGGTATTTTGCTGGTGTTTCCAGGTATTTCGATTTTAAGTATCAGCTTTATCCCGGTAACTGGTATATCCCGGTACACTGGTATTATTGTCCCGGTATTCAGTTATTTAGCAGAGAGAGAATGCAGGTACTGGTTCATCCCGGTATTGTGGTGTATATTGGTATTCTGGAGTCAGGCTTTGGTATATCCCGGTATTAAGTCTCCCGGTATACTGGTGGTATTGATGATGCCGGTATTCGCTGGTTTTACTAATACCCAGAATTATGGGATATCCCGGTATTGTGGAATGACACGCTGGTATAGTACGGTAACACATACATCCCTGTGTACTGGTATTATTGTCCTGTGTACTGGTATTATTGTCCTGTTTGCTGGTATTATTGTCCTGGTGTACTGGTATTATTGTCCTGGTGTACTGGTATTATTGTCCTGTGTACTGGTATTATTGTCCTGTTTGCTGGTATTATTGTCCTGGTGTACTGGTATTATAGTCCTGGTGTACCGGTATTATTGTCCTGTTTGCTGATATTTTTGTCCTGGTATACTGGTATGATTGTCCTGGTGTACTGGTATTATTGTCCTGATGTACTTGTATTATTGTCCTGGTGTACTGGTATTATTGTCCTGGTGTACTGGTATCATTGTCCTGGTGTACTGGAATTATTGACCTGGTGTACTGGTATCATTGTCCTGGTGTACTGGAATTATTGTCCTGGTGTACTGGTATTATTGTCCTGGTGTACTGGTTTTATTGTACTGGTGTTATTGTCCCGGTGTACTGGTATTATTGTCCTGGGGTCCTGGTATTGTTGTCCTGGTGTACTGGTATTATTGTCCTTGAGTACTGGTATTACTGTATCGGTGTACTGGTATTATTGTCTATGTAACTCATACAACCTGGTGTACTGGTATTATTGAACTGGTTATTGGTATTTTCCTCGTGTCCTGGTATTGTTGTCCCGGTGTACTGGTATTTTTGTCCCAGGAGCATACATATTGGTGTACTGGTATTTTCTTGGTAACTCATACATCCTGGTGTACTGGTATTATTTTCCTGATGAACTGGTATTATTGTCACAGTGAAATGGTATTAGTGTCCTGGTGTACTGGTATTATCTCTGTGTGCTGGTATTATTGTCCCGGTAACTCAAACATCCCGGTGTACTGGTATTATTGTCCCAGTCATTAAAGTATCCCAGTGTACTGGTATTATTGTCCCAGTACCTAAAACATCCCGGTGTACTGGTATTATTGTCCCTATAAGTCATATTCCGTCGTAGTGCTATTATTGTCCCGGTAACTCGTTCAGCCCGGTGTACTGGTATTAGTCTCCTATGTGTTAGTATTGTAGTTCCGGTGTACTGGTATTACTGCCCCTGTCCAGTGGTATCATTGTCCTGGTGTACTGGTATTACTGTCCCGGTAACTCAAACATCCCGGTATAGTGGTATTTTCTTTAACTCATACCGGTGCACTGGTAATACTGCCCCTGTCCACTGGTATCGATGTCCTGGTGTACTGGTATTATTGTCCTGGTGTGCTGGTATTACTGTCCCGGTATTCAGTTGTTGAGAGAGTCCCCGGTGAGAGAGACTGACGAGAAGATGGAGCGCCTACCGGGACTCACACCCAGGTTCTCCCAGTTGATCCACGATAACCGGGCTGTGAGGTCTGGGGGCAGGGAAGTATATCTATTACATGGTTATAGATAGATAGATAGATATATATATAGATAGATAGATAGATGGATGGATCGATGGATGGATGGATATATAGGTAGATAGATAGATAGATAATAGGTAGGTAGGTAGGTAGGTACGTGGATAGATAGATAGATAATAGGTAGGTAGGTAGGTAGATAGATAGAGAGATAGATAGACTGACAGACAGATAGATAGCCAGGCTGTGAGGTCTGTGGTCAGAGAATTATACCACATGGTTATAGATAGATAGATAAATAGATAGATAAATAGGTTAATTGATGAATGGACAGATAGACAGATAGGTGGGTAGGTAGGTAGGTACAGTAGCTATGGAGGTAAACAGGTAGGTAGGTAGATATATATATACGAGTAGGTCGGTAAGTAGGTAGGTAGGTAGGTAGGTAGATGGATGGATGGATGGATGGATGGATAGATAGATAGATAGAGAGAGAGATAGATTGATTGATTGATAGATAGGTGGGTAGGTAGAGAGGTAGATAGATAAGTAAATAGATAGATAAATTTATATATATATATATATATATATATATATATATATATATATATATATATATATATATATATATAACAGATATGCAAATCATGTAATACACAGCTAACATAGTCCACTTTAGCTGGAGACCTCCTGTGTTAATAAGAATAAATCGCTAAAGAAAAAGCATTGCGGGTTCTACAAAATCCGTGGAGAATATTCGGACTTGTACCCCATCCTCTGCTGTAAATCTGTAAATCGACAATACGTAAAAGAATTGAAATTATCTTCGTTTTTTCTCTGGTGTAAATCTGTAAATCCACAACACGTAAAAAGAATTGAAATTAGCCTTGGCACTCTTACGCTATATTTGACACCGATGCGAAGGAAGTGACCGTCTGACACCACTGCCACTCCATAATCTATCTAAATACCTGTCTCTTTCTCTGTGTCTATCTACCAGTCTGTCTGTCTGCCTTTATCTTTTTTTTATGCTAGGAAGAAGGAACCAAAGGCTACGAGCCGGCAAAAAGTTCCTTCTAAGAAAAAAAAAAAAATACGAAAGAGAGCCAAATTCAAGATCTGTTCATTTCGAGATGCCTGGACACACTGCGTTTGAAAGACTGGAGATCATAGGAAGTAGGAAATACAGACAGAGGGAGACAGTTCCATAGTTGACCTGTTGCATAAATGAAGGAGTGGGAACGGTTAACTCTTGCATTAGAGAGTTAGACAGAAAATGATTGAGTTTGCTGCTAGACGGGTGCTACACGCCCGTCGTAGAGGTGGAGGGATGCAAGCAGACAGTTCAGAGGAGCAATGACCATGAAAGTAGCGATAGAAAAGAGATAAAGAGGCAACAATGCGGCGAAGAGACAGAGGTTGAAGGGAGTCAGTAAGAGGAGCAGGGTTGATGAGACGAAATGCCTTTGACTCCACCCTATTAAGAAGAGCTGTATGTGGGGAGCCTCCCCACACATGAGAGTTGTACTCCATACAGGGGCGAATAAATCCCGTGTATAAAGTCAACAACTGTGCAGGGGTAAAAAAGGTACGGAGTCGGATTAGCACACCTAATCTCTTGGAAACAGATTTTACCAGAGATGTAATATGATCTTTCCAAGATAAATCCCGAGTGAATGAAACCCCAAGCATGTTCATGGATGATGCTGGATTAAGTTGGATATTATTAGATTTTAATGGGTACTCCTGTGGAAGATTGTGTCGGGTTGATAGGTGTAAAAACTGAGTCTTAGATGCATTAAAAACAACAAGATTATTTTTACCCCAGTCAGACATACGAGCCAGGACAGACATTAAGAGTGCCATAGCCTCATCCCTTGATTATTGAAGTAACTGCTGGGATGGACGTTGCGGGAACCGAATGGAAAGGTGAAGGGTGGAATCATCAGCATACGAGTGGATAGTGTTAGATGTACAGCTTAGAAGGTCATTGATGAATAAAAGGAAGAGAGATGGTGATAGGACAGAGCCCTGAGGAACACCACTGTTAATAGATCTAGGAGAAGAACGATGGCCGTCTACAACAGCAGTTATAGAACGATCAGAAAGGAAGCTGTTGATGAAGGCACGGATGGAAGGGTAGAAACAGTAAGAGGGCAGTTTGGAAATTAAAGATTTATGCCAGACTCGACCGAAAGCCTTTGAGATGTCAAGTGCAATGGCAAAGCTTTCGCCAAAGTCCCGAAAGGAGGATGACCAGGAGTCTGAAAGGTAGGTGAGAAGATTGCCAGGTGAACGTCCCTGACGGAACCCAATTGACGATCAGAAAGAAGGTTGTGATAGGAAAGATGCTTCAAAATTTTTCTGTTAAGAATAGACTCAAAAACTTTTGAGACACAGGATGTTAAAGCAATTGGACGATAGTTAGAGGGCTTGGAATGGTCACCCTTCTTTGGGACTGGCTGAATGAGAGCAAACTTCCAGCAAGAAGGAAAGGTACAAGTTGATAGACAAAGGCAAAAGAGCTTGCCTAGGCAGGGCAAAAGCACAGAAGCACAGTTCTTGAGAACAACAGGAGGGACTCCATCAGTCCCATATGCCTTGTTAGTACTGAGGCCAGTGATGGCAGAAAATACATCAGCTGAAGAAATTTTAATGTCAGCCATGAGGAAGTCAGAGGGGGGAAGTGATGGAGGAACAACACCGGAAGCGTCTAAGGTGGAATTGGAGGAGAAAGTCTGAGCGAAGAGCTCTGCTTTATCAGTAGAAGAAATAACTATAGACCCATCAGAGTAGAAAAGAGGAGGGAAGGATGATGAGGTAAAGTTGTTAGAAAGGTTTTTGGCAAGGTGCCAGAGGGAGCGGGATGAATTCAAGTTGGAGAGTTGAGAGCATTTAGTATGGATGAAATTATTTTTAGAAGAGCGAAGAACAGACTTAGCACGATTCCTGGCAGAAACATATAAAAGATGTGATTCAGGGGTGTGTTGGCTCCGGTACCTTTTATAGACCCTCTCATTGCTGCGGACAGCATTAGAACAAGCGTGATTAAACCAAGGCTTTCTTGCATTAGTCAAAGGATATGAGAAAGGAATGTACGCTTCCATAGCCGAGAGAATAACTTCCGTAATCCACAAGGCACACTCAGATGGCTCCTGGCCATGGAAGCAATAATCATTCCAGGGAAAATCAAAGAAGTACTGCTTGAGGGCCTCCCAATCCGCAGCTCCAAAGTGCCACAGACGACGTTTCTTTAGAGGGTCCACAGGCCGTACCGGAGCGATAGGACAGGTTAAGGTGATAAGGTTGTGATCGGAGGAGCCCAACGGAGAGGAAAGATTAACAGTGTAAGCAGAAGGATTAGTTGTAAGGAAGAGGTCAAGTATGTTGGAGCTCTCTCCAAGGCGGTCAGGGATACGGGTAGGATGCTGTACAAATATCTGTACTAAATATATGTTTCTAATGATGTCTACTATCTATCTGTCAAGTGTTTGTATCTATCTGTCTCTCCATCTACCTATCCTAGTCTATCTATTTATACATATATCTGTCTATCTATCTATCTATCTGTATATCTATCTATCTATTCATCTATCTATCCTAAAATCATTCTTACCACTAGTCTACCAATAATATGAGTGATCAGACTGCATTTCCTCTCTCAGTCTATTTCTGTCTGTTTGTCCATCTATCTTTCTGTCTATCTATCCATCCATCCATCCAATTATCTATCCATCTATCCATCCATCTATCCATCCATCTGTCCTTACCATTCGTGTTCCATATGACGCTGATCTGACAGTCATCGCTATTTCTCTATCTATCTATCTGTCTATCTATCTACCTACCTACCTATCTATCTATCCATCCATCTATCCTTACCACTCGTGTTCCATATGTGACACTGGTCGGACGGCAGCTCCCCTCTCAGTCCTTTCTCAATGTGCGTCACGGGGTCCAGTTCTGAGGTCAAGAGTTCCCTTAGAAGAGCGATGTAGGCGATGGCGAGGCGTAGCGTGTCTATCTTGCTGAGTCTCTTCTCGTAGGGGAAGGTGGGCACGTGTGTTCGTAGCTCCTCAAAGGCTGAGTTTATACTGCTGGGGAAGCGAGGACAGAGTTAGTGTCTTAGAGAGAGAGAGAGAGAGAGAGAGAGAGAGAGACTGGAGGATGGAGGGATCACAAGAGAAAGGGGAGATGTAAAGAGAAAGTGTTTGGAAAATGAGAGAGAGAGAGAGAGAGAGAGAGACTGGGGGATGGAGGGATCACAAGAGAAACGGGGAGATGTAAAGAGAAAGTGTTAGGAAAATGAGAGAGAGAGAGAGAGAGAGAGAGAGAGACAGAGAGACAGACAGACAGAGACAGAGACAGAGACAGACAGACAGACAGACAGATAGATAGACAGACAGACAGACAGAGGGAGATGGAAGGGTCAGAAAAGAGACAGAGGGGTGGATATAAAGAAATGGAGAGAGAGAGAGAGAGAGAGAGAGAGAGAGAGAGAGAGAGAGAGAGAGAGAGAGAGAGAGAGAGAGAGAGAATATACTGCAATTATCACCCTAATCATGGGCTCTGTAATCTTGTGTTATTTTCCACAGAGCATCTTAGTTTCCAACCCTTGGTGTGGTTTAATCAAAGGGTCTCAGGAGGAAAGGGTTTAACTCCGGGACTAGAAAGAGGAGGCAATACTAAATCAAAAATCTATCTATAGCCCTAATCCTGCAAAGGGGTGGCCGCAGACAAAACGCCTCCAAGTCGCTCTGTCACCCACCATTTGACTGCCCTCCCCCCGACACACTTCCCCCTCCCTCATATACCTCTCAGCTCCATCCCTCCACCTCATCCTCGGTCTTCCCCTCCCTCTCCCTCCCTCCACTGCACCTACAGACACCCTCTTAGTCAGTCTTTCATTCTCCATTCTCTCCACATGTCCAAACCACCTCACTGTATTTCTCCTAATTTTCTCAGCCACATCCAAATAAAAAATGCTATATCAAAATGAGTCCAGTTCTCAACCGCTACGGATCCATAATCTCCGGTGACCTCAAATGATACAGGTCACGCTCGTAGGTCACATAGGTCACCAATAACAAGCTCCGTGATGATTGAAGGACCAAAGCTGATAAGGACATTTTTGCTAAGAATTTCCTCGTGTATTCTATCTGTCTATCTATTTATTGTCAGACGCCTTAATTTCGTAAGGGGTGGCCACAAACAAATCGCCTCCATGTCGCCCTGTCCCCCGCCATTTCATATATCATTTTCCATAATTATGTCCTTACCTCCCGGGACACTCATTATAAATATTACAGTTTGTAGCCACGCGATTTTTCATCTATCTATTTATCTACAAATCTATCTATTTTCTATCATCTATCTATGTGTATCTGTCTATCTATCTATCTATCTATCTATCTAATGTCTATCATCAATCATCTGTTATTATCTATCTACATATCTATCAATGTGTTATCTAATATCTATCATCGTTATCTATCTATCTATCTACATATCTATCTATATATTATCTATCATCTATTATCTATCTATCTATCTACATATCTATTCTTTACCTGTCATCTATCTACCTATATATCCCCCTACATACTGTACACCTCTACATGCCACTATTTCGGCGCTAACACCCACCGTCCATACTGAATACATACTAGGAACGTCTCATACAGAACAGGTGTATTGATATTACCTGGGCCGTAGGTAGCCTGATACTGTATTATTTTCCACAGCCTAGTTCTACATCGTATAGCCTCCTCAAGCATAAGTTCTCATCAGCTTAGAATTGGTATGTTTTTATAACCAGGCAATTCCCCCGCCAGGCCATAGGGGTGCCACCACGTGAAGGCGTCTCTCTCTCCAGCAAGCATACTCCCTGCGCACTCAGTATACTCCCTGTGCACTCAGTATACTCCCTGCGCACTCAGTATACTCCCTCTGCACACAGTATACTCCCTGTGCACTCAGTATACTCCCTGCGCAATCAGCATACTACCTGTGCACTCACCTGAGCATACGTTTCCTCTCCCTGATGTTGGCGGCGTGGCGTTGTACTCTGTATGGAGAGCCACTCGGGTAATACTCATCCTCTCCCTCCTCACCTGGGAAAATAGATACAGTAGATAGACAGATAGACAGACAGATGGATGGATAGATATATGGACAGATTGATAGTTCAATGGATAGATTTATTGATGGGTAGATGGATGGATTGGTGGATGGATGGATAGATGGATAGGGAGATATACATGGAAGGATGAGTGGATGGGTGAATAGATGGATGGATGGATGGATAGATACTCATAGATAGACAGGTTAGATAGATAGATAGACTGACACACAGGGCCAAAACATCATCTCTTCACTTCGTCTTAGCCAAAAACATTGTAATCCTCTTTTCATATTCTTTTTCCACCTTTATTTTAGTTATACCTCGACTTCCCCCCCTCAGCTGAATCCGCCCCCTATTTAATTTACTATATGGTTGTATCTGAAGGTATCTGATATTATAAACACACTATTTCTACTTTATTTGTATTTATTTCTTTATTTATTCCTGTTTCTAAATCCTACATCTGTCTCATGTACTGGTGGGAAGTTGGATGATGATGATGATGATGATGGTGATCGTGATGATGGTGATGATGATGGTTGTGGTGATGGTAATGATGATGATGATGATAATGATGATTGTGGTGATGGTAATGATGATGATGATGATGATGGTGATGATGATTGTGGTGGTGGTAATGATGATGATGATGATGATGATGGTAGTGGTAATGATGATGATGGTAATGATGATGACTGTGGTGGTGGCAATGATGATGATGATGACTGTGGTGGTGGTAATGATGATCATGATGATGATGATGATTGTGGTGGTGGTAATGATGATGATGATGATGATGATGACTGTGGTGGTGGTAATGATGATGATGATGATGATTGTGGTGGTGGTAATGATGACGATGATGATGATGATGATGGTGATGATTGTGGTGGTGGTAATGATGATGATGATGATGATGATGATGACTGTGGTGGTGGTAATGATGATGATGATGATGGTGATGATGCTTGTGGTGGTGGTAATGATGATGATGATGATGATGGTAGTGGTAATGATGATGATGGTGATGATGATTGTGGTGATGGTAATGATGATGATGATAATTATTACGCATCAGATAATCCCTTCAGCTTGAGGATTTTTTTCTCGTGATTTTCTTGCCACCACCTGACGATTCACACACACACACACACACACACACACACACACGGTCTCTTATAAACACGTACGTCTCACAGTCTTTCTCTCTCTCTCTCTCTCTCTCTCTCTCTCTCTCTCTCTCTCTCTACCGTGTGGAAGGAATTTTTTTTTGTTCGAGTAAAGATCTATCCTTCAATAACCCCTTCAGAACGAGAAGTTTTTAGTTCAAAATTATTCCCTTGAAGTAGTAATAAAAAGTCACCTCTCTCTGTCTTTCTCTCTCTCTCTCTCTCTCT
The DNA here is from genome assembly GCF_032717465.1 of Coenobita brevimanus. Lineage (NCBI taxonomy): Eukaryota > Metazoa > Arthropoda > Malacostraca > Decapoda > Coenobitidae > Coenobita > Coenobita brevimanus. Next base: position 2,669,347 of record NC_137037.1, read on the forward strand.
CTCTCTCTCTCTATCTATCTATCTATCTATCTATCTATTTATCTATCACTATCTATGTATCTATTTTCTGGGTTACTTTTTTTTATATATACCTGACTATTAGTTTTTTTTAGATGGTTTTAAACTATACTTTACTATCTTTAACAAGTTTTAAAATGACGTTGATAATTATTTTACCTTTTAAGAGTATATAGATAGATAGATAGATAGATAGACAGATAGATAGATAGATAGATAGATAGATATAGATATATACTGTATATATATATATATATATATATATATATATATATATATATATATATATATATCCCATTGGAGCCCAGTGTCCTCTATATAGGACAGAACTGGGAATTTTCAAATCTTAATAAAGTAGGGAACCCCCGGGTAGGGACCTGTGAGCTTCGCGACTATGAGCCGATAGGCGGAGGGCGGTACGCTTAGTGCCCTGCCGGCACAATGCCTCGCTCAGGAACCCTGGGATCCAATGGGATATATATATATATGTATATATATATATATATATATATATATATATATATACAGTATATATATATATATATATATATATATATTTGCAGCTTTGTATATGTACTATACTCCTTTACTTTGTTACTAGTCACGAAGAAGTGCTTTGGAGTGGATGTAGAGATGTAGCATTGACCCTTTTATCACTGAGTTACAGAAAGCAATAGAATAACACTAGACTTTGATGCTAGTCACGAAGAAGTGTATCCGGTTATGTATTGTTTTAGTGAAGCTACAAAACGATTTTATGTGGTTTTACATCCTTTCCATAGCACTTCTTCGTGACTAGCATCATCGTTCAGTGTTGGTCTCACTACTACTGAGCGTTCAAGATGGACAGGCGGGAATTTTGGTCCAAGTTAATGGAAAGTTCCGATAATAATGATAATAATAATAATAATAATAATAATGACGATGATGATGATGATGATGATGATGATGGTGATGACGATAATATGATGATAAGATCGTCAGATACTGCAGCAACAGCAGCAACAACTGATATTATTATTATTATTATTATTATAGCACTACATCAAACGCATTCTACACACCTCTTTCGATAGTGTTAAAGAAAGAACATTTTTTTTTTTTTCACATTTTTGCTCATTTTGAAACATATATATTTAAAGTGGCCAATATGGCGAGTGTGGCTGCTCTGAGAAACTCCATACTTTTTCAAACGTAACCTTTCACGGATTTTCGTCCCTTTGCAGTTAATTTCCCATAGGTCAGTGGCAGAATAAGACAATACTGCGACTCTGCATCACTTTCCATAGCACTTCTTCGTGACTGGCACCATATTCTAGTGTTGGTTTATCACAGCATAGCGTTTAAGTCAGGGAGATGGAAATTTCAATTGTTTAAAGTGAGTAGAATTAAAACCATTATTATTATTATTATTATTGTTGTTGTTGTTGTTGTTGTTGTTGCTGATGATGATGATGATGATGATGTTGTTCTGATGTTTTAAAGATCTTCATTTTTTCTTTTTCTATTTTCAGGTTTGTTTTGGGTTTATATCTCGCCTACTACATCTCAGGGGCGAGCAACAGGTCCTTCTCGCCCTAAATGCCTGGCCTGAGTCACCTAGCCCCGGGCCCTTACGCTCCCACTGGTGCAATAAAGGACAGCATGGATGAAGGTATGTCTTTACTTTTGCCTTATTAAATACAGGTATATTCCTATTTATTTATTTATTTATTAATTTATTATTAACAAACGGATGTAGAGAATTGAGGGGTACGATTTATCATTATTATTATTATTATTATTATTATTGTTAGTATTATTATTGTCATTATTATTATCGTTATCATTATTATTATTGTTATTGTTATTATTATTATTATTATTATTATTATTATTATTATTATTATTATTATTATTATGTTTTAAGGTATATAGTGGTATTTGGGGGCGCCCATCATCCACTCACTCGATGTAGTGCTGCTCTCGAGTGGCTGCCCTTTCTTCCTTCTTTCCTTCCTTCCTTTTATGTCTTTCTTTCCTTCATTCTTTCCTCTTCCTTCTGCCTACGGGTGACTCTACATTGAGTGACAAGCCAAATAGTTTCCTGTACACCAGGAAACCATTTACTATTCAAGGTGGTAACCATATAAACAAATTATGGCGCCTGGTGGTTTAGTGGGTAATTAAGACGCTCCAATCGGATTGAGCCGGTGAAGGTTTATATCCAAGGGGTGGTTGGGGTTTATTGCTCACGTAATGCCACTCAGGAGTGGGTGAGGCTGGTCACTCTCATCTGAAATGTCAGGACCAACTTGCCTAGCCCTGAGCTCCTACGCTCCTCGTGGGGCAACACAGGATTAGATACTGATGATGATGATGATGATAATTAAGGTATACAAGGCCAAAGTTTAAGTTTTAAGATACTGGTATATATCGTTTCTAATTTTCTTTCTCTTTCTTGTATTAAGGTATACTTCGCTATATTTTGAAGGCTTTAAGGTGCAAAGTATATACCAATTGTGTATAAGGTCTTCAGGTATAAGCTGCCAAGTTTTCCAGGTCTTAAGGTATACTACGCCAATTTTTCCAGGCCTTAAGGTATACTACGCCAATTTTTCCAGGCCTTAAGGTATACTACGCCAATTTTTCCAGCCCTTTTCACGGATCCACCTGGTGAACAAGCCTACATCTTTTCTATCCTTAATGACCTAGAGCAGCTTGTACAGCACCCTACCCGTATCCCTGACCGCCTTGGAGAGAGCTCCAACATACTTGACCTCTTCCTCACAACTAATCCTTATGCTTACTCTGTTAATATTTTCTCTCCGTTGGGCTCCTCCGATCACAACCTTATTACCTTAACCTGTCCTATCACTCCGGTACGGCCTGTGGACCCTCCAGGGAAACGGCGTCTGTGGCATTTTGGAGCCGCGAACTGGGAGGCCCTCAGGCAGTACTTCTTTGATTTTCCCTGGAATGATTATTGCTTCCATGGCCGTGAGCCATCTGAGTGTGCCTTGCGCATTACGGAGGTTATTCTCTCGGGCATGGAAGCATACATTCCTTTCTCATATCCTTTGACTAACGCAAGAAAGCCTTGGTTTAATCACGCTTGTTCTAATGCTGTCCGCAACAAGGAGAAGGCCTACAAAAGGTACCGGAGCCAACCCACCCCTGAATCACATCATCTTTACGTTTCTGCCCGGAATCGTGCTAAGTCTGTTCTTCGCTCTACTAAAAATAATTTCATCCATACTAAATGCTCTCAACTCTCGAACTCGAATTCTTCCCGCTCCTTCTGGCACCTTGCCAAAAATCTTTCTAACAACTTTACCTCATCATCCTTCCCTCCTCTTTTCTACTCTGATGGTTCTGTAGCTATTTCTTCTACTGATAAAGCAGATCTCTTCGCACAGACTTTCTCCTTCAATTCCACCTTAGACGATTCAGTTGCTGTTCCTCCATCACTTCTCCCCTCTGACTTCCTCATGGCTGACATTAAAAAAATTTCTTCAGTTGATGTATTTTCTGCCATCACTGGCCTCAGTACTAACAAGGCATATGGACCTGATGGGGTCCCTCCTGTTGTTCTCAAGAACTGTGCTTCTGTGCTTACACCCTGCCTAGGCAAACTCTTTCGCCTTTGTCTATCAACTTGTACCTTTCCTTCTTGCTGGAAGTTTGCTCTCATTCAGCCAGTCCCAAAGAAGGGTGACCACTCCCAACCCTCCAACTATCGTCCAATTGCTTTAACGTCCTGTATTTCAAAAGTTTTCGAGTCAATTCTTAATAGAAAAATTTTAAGGCATCTTTCCTATCACAACCTTCTTTCCGATCGTCAGTATGGGTTCCGTCAGGGACGCTCCACTGGCGATCTTCTCACCTACCTTTCAGACTCCTGGTCATCCTCCTTTCGGGACTTTGGCGAAAGCTTTGCCATTGCACTTGACATCTCAAAGGCTTTCGATCGAGTCAGGCATAAATCTTTAATTTCCAAACTGCCCTCCTACGGTTTCTATCCTTCTATCTGTGCCTTCATCGCTAGCTTCCTTTCTGGTCGTTCTATAGCCGCTGTTGTAGACGGCCATCGTTCTTCTAGATCTATCAACAGTGGTGTTCCTCAGGGCTCTGTCCTATCACCAACTCTCTTCCTTTTATTCATCAATGATCTTCTAAGCTGTACATCTAACCCTATCCACTCATACGCTGATGACTCCACCCTTCACCTTTCCATTCGGTTCCCGCAACGCCCATCTCAACAGTTACTTCAACAAACAAGGGATGAGGCTATGGCGCACCTAATGTCTGACTTGGCTCGTATCTCTGACTGGGGTAAAAATAATATGGTTGTCTTTAATGCATCTAAGACTCAGTTCTTACACCTATCAACCCGACAAAATCTTCCACAGGTATACCCATTAATGTTTAATAATATTCAGCTTAATCCTGCATCATCCTTGAACATGCTTGGGGTTTCATTTACTCAGGACTTATCTTGGAAAGATCATATTACATCTCTTGTAAAATCTGCTTCCAAGAGATTGGGTGTGCTAAGCCGACTCCGTTCTTTCTTTACCCCTGCACAATTGTTGACTCTATACAGAGGTTTTATCCGCCCCTGTGTGGAGTACAACTCTCATGTGTGGGGAGGCTCCCCACATACAGCTCTTCTCAATAGGGTGGAGTCAAAGGCTTTTCGTCTCATTAACTCTCCTCCTCTTACTGACTCCCTTCAACCTCTGTCTCTTCGCCGCACTGTTGCATCTTTATCTCTTTTCTATCGCTACTTTAATGGTCACTGCTCCTCTGAACTGTCTGCTTGCATTCCTCCACCTCTACGACGGGCGCGTAGCACCCGTCTGGCAGCAAACTCTCATCCCTTTTCTGTCCAACTCTCTAATGCAAGAGTTAACGGTTACTCCCAGTCTTTCATTTATGCAACAAGTCAGCTCTGGAACTGTCTCCCTCTATCTGTATTTCCTGCTGCCTATGATCTCCAGTCTTTCAAACGCAGTGTGTCCAGGCATCTCAAAATGATCGGATTTTGAATTTGGCTCTCTATTGTATTTTGTTTTTCTCTTGGAGGGAACTGCTACTGCAGGCTCATGGCCTTTGGTTCCTTCTTCCTCGCATAAAAAAAAAAAAAAAACGCCAATTTTTCCAGCCCTTAAGGTATACTACGCCAATTTTTCCAGCCCTTAAGGTATACTACGCCAATTTTTCCAGCCCTTAAGGTATACTACGCCAATTTTTCCAGGCCTTGAGGTATACTACGCCAATTTTTGTCACACTAATGAAACTGGTTATTATATGCTAAACTTTTTTTTCTTTTTTTTTGGATTTTAAACGGAATTTATTTTTAGGGGGTCTTAAAGTGATACGGCGCCGATGTGTGTGTGTGTGTGTGTGTGTGTGTGTGTGTGTGTGTGTGTGTGTGTGTGTGTGTGTTTTATTCCGATAGAGATAGTTTTGTAGTTTGATTTTCCTTCTTCATTTCGTTGCAGTTTATAAGACAGACACGACAATTTATACAAGATATATGGAGAGAGAGAGAGAGAGAGAGAGAGAGAGAGAGAGAGACTGTTAACCCATAGGAAAGTTGATGGATATTTATGTGTTCGGATGTTGAGTAATTGATTCATAAAACTGATTGATATTACAGAAAAGACCTGGTGAAAATTGCCAAAATATTTCGTAGTCATATAAGGAAATTGGCTTAGGTAATTTGTGAGGTCAAAATAATATCGATATGTGCGTATTTATGTATGTATGTGTGTGTATGTATGAATGGATGGATGGATGGATGGATGGATGGATGTAATTTCGTAAGTATGTGTATGTGAATGAACGAATGTAATCATGTATTAGGTATGTATTTATATATATGTATGTGTGTATGTTTATTTGTGTACGTATGGATGTATGTATATTTGTGTGTGTGTATGTATGCATGTATGTGGAGCTGCAGTGGTTTGGTGGTAGTGTGCTCTTTTCGTGGTACGCGCGTCTCTAGTGAAGGGTTCGAGCCCAAGCTGTGGCCGACATTTAAACTGGTTGCTGATTTTTTTTTTTTTAAATATTTATCTATAATTTCTCTGCACCTTGACACGCACAAATAGCCAGGACAACACTCACATGCTTCAATCTTGCTACAGACACTCCATTCGTACTGCTCCATCATGGGAAAGGGTTAGTTTGGCTGTCACTCTCCCGCCGAGGTGAAAGTCCTCTCCTTCAGTGGACGAAATATGATCTATGTGTATGTATGTTCATGTGTACTGGAATTGTGTGTATGTATGTATGTATGTACAGTATGTATGTATGTATGTACTCGCATGTATGTAAGAACGGGTATACAGTATATATGCATGTATGTGTGTATTAATGTGTATGTATGTATTTACGCATGTAAGAACGGATGTATATATGTATGTGTGTATGTATGTATGTGTGTATTTGTGTATGTATGTATATATGTATGTATGAACGGATGTGTATATATGTATGTATGTACGTATATATGTATGTGTATCTGTATGGTTATATATGTATGTATGTACTATAGAAGGTAATAGAAACAGGAAACAATACGAAGCAATACAAAATAACATACAGTAGATATGAAACTTATGATACTGTCAGCTGATGGATACAAAAAATTCTCTCTCTCTCTCTCTCTCTCTCTCTCTCTCTCTCTCTCTCTCTCTCTCTCTCTCTCTCTCTCTCTCAGCAACTCTCCCTTACCGATTAATTTTGAATCTTACACCTATTATACTGTATGGTATCTAAAGCCAGTATTTTCGTCGGTTAAAGAAGCTCCCTAACACCTTTTCCTAAGCGATTTATTTCATTTATTACACCCTACTCTCTTATTCTGTGTTATGTAAATCCTTCAAACATCGCCATACACTGCATAAATAACGTACAAAAGGATAATAACCAGCCATATCCAAAAATAAATCGCAAAGAAAGAGGTGTTAGGGAGCCTCCTTACCATACGAGAATACGGATGCATAGGAGATAATATTAGCATGGCATATACGGAAATAATTTGTTGACTAGTAACCAGGGAGACTCATTCCAACTTCAAAACAAAGATCCTTAACCCTTTTCAGCTCAGATGCAGTGTACGATAATTATTTGATGGCGTATGATAATTATTTGAGGAAGTACGATAATTGTTTGTGGTTTTTATTAGATACGATAATCATTTGAAGCATAGATTTTATACGATTATTATTTGAAATTTAAACTGCGTACGACAATTATGCGAGTATGGCTAGCCCGCGTACGATAATTATGGCTGTTACTGTCTATGGAATTATTTGATAAGTTTTGCAATAACAGTTTTACAATATATACACTAGTTATTAGAGGCGGAAGCATCTCTAGAAGCGGCCCTGTCAGCAGGTCACGCTTAAAGATTTTCTCACGCAGATGGTTCAGTTTAGTCATACCCCTATGGTGCTTTAATTTAGCTCCCTAATGACGCTTCAACACAAAGTATTTGCTGATGCTGGCGGAAGTTCTGCCTCACTGTAACCGATAAAAGTTCTTCCCCACACCCGCCCGCGTCCAGTGACGTCACCTATATGGAGCACAATCATGCGAAACTCCCTCCCGCACCCGCCCGGCCAAGCAAGCGTAGGTGTGGACGCGAACCAAGAATTTTTTCACGCAAGGTGCTTCACTTCAGCGGATGCCTACATGTGCTTGACTTTAGCGACGATCCGTATGGTTCAGCATCTGTGTAGTGTTTCTGTTTTTGCTTTTTTTTCCGAAATGTTAATTATTTGAGACCAAGGCTCCGTACAGTATTTATAAGAGTATAATATATAGTGTACGACAAGAGTTTGAGGTTCAGATTGCGAAGGATAGTTGTTTGAGCAAGTCTGGTGTTCGTATGATAATTATTTCAAGTTAACTATATATTTTTTTTTTAGCAAAGTTCTAGCGACTCTCAGTATTTTTGCATCATTCGAACTTCTCATTCAATATTTCAGTATCCTTTTAGCAACTTTATCAACATTCTGGCAACTTTATCAACACTGGCAACATTATCAACATTCTAGCACCTTTACCAACATTTTAGCTTCATTCTAGCAACTGTATCAACATTCCAGCAACTTTATCAAAATTCTAGTAACACTATCAGCGTTTTAGCAACTTTTTAAACATTCTAGCAAATTTAGCAACAATTTAGTGACATTCTAGCAACTTCATCAACATTTTAGCAACATTTCAGCGATATTAGTGACATTCTAGCAACTTGATCAACACTGTAGCAACATTATAGCAACATTTCAGCAACATTCTAGCAGCTCTATCAACACTTTAGCGAAACTGTAGCAACTTCATCATGACTTCAGCGAAATTCTAGCAATTTTATCAGCATCTTAGCAACACTAGCAACTTTATCAACATTCTAGCAAATTTATCAACATCCTAGCAACTTTATCAACATTCTAGCAACTTTATCAACATTCTAGCAACTTTATCAATATTCTAGCAACTTTATCAACATTTTAGCAACTTTATCAACATTCTAGCAACTTTATCAACATTCTAGCAACTTTATCAACATTCTAGCAACTTTATCAACATTCTAGCAACTTTATCAACATTCTAGCAACTTTATCAACACCTTAGCGATACTCTAAAGCCTCTCAACATGGCCTTTGTTTCCTTCTTCTTTGCATTAAAAAATAAATACGATGCAATCCTAGCGATATTTGGGGAATTTTTTGAATATTCAGCCATACTGCGGTGGCTCAGTCAAAATTATAGCGATATTTGGGGGATTTTTTGAATATTTTAGCCATGATGTGGAGGCTGTCAAAATTTTAGCTAAATTCTAGCGACTCTTAAAAATTTTGCAGCATTCTAGCGACTCTTATCATTCTAAAGACGCTGATATCATTCTAACTATTCTATTATCATTCGAACTATTCTATTATCATTCTAACGACTCTATTATCATTCTATCTATTCTATTATCATTCTAACGACTCTGTTATCGCTCTAAAGCTATTATCATTCTAATGACTCTATTATCATTCTAACGACTCTTACCATTTTAACGGCTCATCATTCTAGCGACTCTATCATCATTCTAACGACTCTTATCGTTCTAGCGACTCTATCACCATTCTAACGACTCTGTTATCATTCTAGCGACTCTATCATAATTCTAACGACTCCCTTATCATTCTAGCGACTCTATCATCATTCTAGCGACTATCATCATTCTAGCGACTATTATCATTCTAAGAACTTTATCATCATTTTAACGACTCATCATTCTAGCTACTCTGTTATCATTCTAATGGCTCTACTATCATTCTAACGACTCTACTATCATTCTAACAACTCTATTATCATTCTAATGGCTCTATTATCATTCTGACGACTCATCATTCTAACGACTCTATTATCATTTTAACGACTTTATCATTCTAACTACTCTATTATCATTCTAACTACTCTATTATCATTCTAACTACTTTATTATCATTCTAACTACTCTATTATCATTCTAACTACTCTGTTATCATTCTAACTACTGTTATCATTCTAACGACTCTGTTATCATTCTAACGACTCTGTTATTCCAACGACACTGCCATCAATCTAGCGTCTCTGTCATCATTCTAGCGACTTCATCATCATTCTACCGATCCTCTCATCATTCTAGCGACTCCATTCCAGCGACTTTATCATCATTCTAGCGACTCTTCATTCTAATGACTTTATCATCATTCCAGCGACTCTATCATCATTCTATCGACTCATAATTCTAGCGATTCTCATCATTCTAATGCCTCAATCTTCATTCTAGTGACTCTATCGTCATTCTAGCGACTATTATCACTCAAGCGACTCTATCATCATTCTAGCGATTTTATCATCATTCTTGCGACTCTATCATCGTTCTAGCGACTTTATCATCATTCTAGCGATTCCATCATCATTCTAGCAACTTAATCATCGTTCTACCAACCCTCTTATCATTCTAGCGACTCCATCATTCTAGCGACTCCCTCATCATTCTAGCAACATTATCATCATTCTGTAAACAATATTATCGTTCTGGCTACTGATCATTCTAGCGACACTAGCAACATTCTATTGATTTTATCATTTTAGCGACTATCATCATTTTAGCCACTCCTAGCTACTCGGATAATTCTAAGGACTCCTTCTAGTGACTCTTATCATTCTAGTGACTACCATCATTCTAGCGACTCTGTCATCATTCCAGCGACTCTATCATCATTCTAGTGACATCATTCAAGAGACTTATCATTCTAGTGACTCTATCAACATTCTAACAACTCAAACAACTCATCATTCTAGCGACTCTACCATCATTCCAGCGACTCTATCATCATTCTAGTGACTCATCATTCTAGCGACTCAATCATCATTCTAGCGACTGTATCATCAATCTTGCGACTGTATCATCATTCTAGCGACTGTATCATCATTCTAGCGACTGTATCATCATTCTAGCGACTGTATCATCAATCTTGCGACTCTCATCAATCTTGCGACTCTATCATCATTCTAGCGACTCTGTCATCATTCTGGCGACTCTGTCATCATTCTAGCGACTCTATCATCATTCTAGTGACTTATCATTCTAGTGACTATCATCATTCTAGCGACTCTATCATTCTAGCGACTATCATCATTCTAGCGACTATCATCATTCTAGCAACTCAATCATCATTCTAGCGACTGTCACCATTCTTGCTACTGTATCATCATTCTAGCGACTCTATCATCATTCTAGTCACATAATAAACTTTTTAGATGTTTTTAAAAGTCCCAAAATCATCAATATATAAAGCGATATTCTAGAAACTGCAAATACCAGTACACCAGTCCTGTATGAGACAGCCCTAGCACGTATTCAGTATGGACGGTGGGTGTTAGCGCCGAAGTGGTGACATGTGGAGGTGTGTAAGAGGTCTACTGGGTCTTGGGGTAGTCCCTGAAGCCTTTGCCCAGAATCGGACACATAAAAAAAAGGAAAATATTCGCACTTAGGCGCTACTCTAGAAATGCCATTAACATTTTTGCTGCATTCTAGGGATTTTTGCCGATATTCTAATCTAGAGCCAATACTAACACTCTAGCGATATTCTAGAGATGATACCAATTCCTAGAGATATTGAAGCAATTCTGCCTATTGTTAACGATACTCTGGCGGTTTTTATCAATTATATAATGGTAACTTTGACATGTTATTAATAATTTAGGCATTTTGTAGCGATTTTTGCAATTCTCTACCGTATTTACTATAAACAATGTGTAATAATAGTATTTATAATAATAGTAAAAATTACTGTGATGATGATGATCATGATGACAACAAGCAGCGGTGCCAAGGCACAGCAAACCCGTCCCCGGCAGTTATTTTTGTGCTGACGTATAAACACAACAGGATATCTAGTCAAAGATGTCACATATCAAATTTGGAGTAAATCGGGTGACGATTTTATGCCCATTTGAAATTTTAGGCCCGACCCACCTAACATTGACCCCCCTACCGCTAACTGGGGGGTGACCCCCCTAATGAGGCGTGTTATAGGATGCAGATTTGAAAGATGCACCTTTAGGTTTGGGTTTCATGTCGATATGACGAACTGGAAGGGAGTTATGGTGAAAGACGATTTTTACCCGTCCCCCTTTTTTTTCTTCTTCTTCTTTTTTTTACATTTTTGGGGCCTACTGTACAGCCTGGGCCTTGGCCCAACCAAGCCCTAAATCTGATCAGGTGATCAGAAGATCATAGCTCATCATCCCTGTAATTTTAGTCAAAATGGCACCAGTAGTTTTCGCGTAAAGTTGTTAACTTACAGGCAGACAGACAGATAGATAAACAAACACAAACAAACAAACACAGACAAACCGAGTGAAAACAATACCCGTTCCCGACCCTCTCCAGCGCGGGGACGGGTAATAATAATAATACAAGTAGTAGTAGTAGTAGTAGTACTAATGATGATGATGATGATAATAATAATAATAATAATAATAATAATAATAACAACAACAGCAAGAAAAACAACAATAATAATAACACAACAATAATAATAGTAGTAGTAGTAGTAGTAGTAGTAGTAGTAACAATAATAACAATAATAATAATAATAATAATAATAATAATAATAACAGTAATAATAATGATAATAATAGTAATAGTAGTAGTTGCAGCAGCAGCAGCAGTAGTAGTAGTAGTAGTAGTAGTAATAATAATAATAATAATAATAATAATAATAATAATAATAATAAAAATAATACCTGCAATAATAATAATAATAATAATAATAATAAAAATAATACCTGCAATAATAATAATAATGATAATAATAATAATAATAATAATAATAATGGTAGTAGTAGTAGGAGGAGGAGAAGGAGGAGGAGGAGGAGGAGGAGGAGGAGGAGAAGTAGGAGGAGGAGGAGGAGTAGGAGTAGGAATAATAGTAGAACAGAAGAAAAAGAAGAAGAATAGGAGGAAGTAGAGGAGGTGGAGGAGGAGGCAACATTTTAACATCCTAGGCGTGTTATAAATATCTAAAATACTCTATAAGTAATATCAGTAATTTTGCAGTATTAAAACAACCTCACTTTCCAATTCAATAGCATCACTCTCATCACTCTTATACTCATTTCCTGCCTTGAGGTGGCGTGCTATACTCTTTTCAATCTTTTTCACTCTTGTGTCACTCTAACTTGGCCTAAAACTACCATCTCTCCATCGTGAATGCCGAGTTATATGGTGCTAGTCACGAAGAAGTGCTATTGGAAAGGATGCACTCTCTCACTTGGCCTAAAACCACCGCCTCTTCATGTACTTAATAAATTTAAATATTCCATCGATATTCTCTCTCTCTCTCTCTCTCTCTCTCTCTCTCTCTCTCTCTCTCTCTCTCTCTCTCTCTCTCAAACCAGACCTACTGTATATTTGCCATCTCTCTATCTTCACTGCTGAGATGTAACTATAGATTAACACTACAATATGGTGCTAGTCACGAAGAAGTGCTATGGAAAGGATGCAGAGCCATAATATTGCTTTTTTCTGCCACTGAGCTACGTGAAATAAGCTGCAGAAGGAGGAGAATCTGGACCAAGTTAACGTGAAAGGAATATAGTTGTTTTTAGTGATTCAGACAATGTTCTTAGCGATATTCCAATGATTCTGTCAATATTCTTAACGATATTCCAATGATTCTGGAATTTTTAGCGATATTCCAGTGATTCTGTCAATATTTTAGCGATATTATAATGATCCTGTCAATATTTTAGCGATATTCCAAGATTCTGACAATATTCTTAGCGATATTCCAGTGATTCTGTCAATATTTAGCGATATTCCAATAATTCTGTCAATATTTTAGCGATATTCCAATAATTCTGTCAATATTTTAGCGATATTCCAGTGATTCTGTCAATATTTTAGCGATATCATAAAGATTCTGTCAATATTTTAGCAGTATTACAATGATTCTGTCAATATTACAGCGATATTCCAATGATTCTGTCAATATTTTAGCGATATTCCAATGATTCTGGAATTTTTAGCGATATTCCAGTGATTCTGTCAATATTTTAGCGATATTCCAATGATTCTGTCAATATTTTAGCGATATTACAATGATTCTGCCAATATTTAGCAACATTACAATGATTCTGTCAATATTTTAGCGATATTCCAATGATTCTGTTAATATTTTAGCGATATTATAAAGATTCTTAATATTTTAGCGATATTCCAATGATTCTGTCAATATTTTAGCGATATTCCAATGATTCTGTCAATATTTTAGCGATATAACAATGATTCTGTCAACATTATAGCGATATTCCAATAATTCTGGCAATATTTTACGATAGTATAATGATTCTGGCAATATTTTAGCGATATACAATGATTCTGTCAATATTTTAGCGATATAGCAATGATTCTGTCAATATTTTAGCGATATACAATGATTCTGGCAATATTTTGCGATATTATAATGATTCTGGCAATATTTTAGCGATATTCCAAGATTCTGACAATATTATAGCGATATTCCAATAATTCTCTCACGATATAAAGAATATTCTAATTTTTCAGTAATTTTTTCCCAGAATTATGTTAGAAAGTTTACAATATTTGTTTTTTCCTTATTTTAGAAAGCTAACTTTTTTTTTCCAACATAGTAATTTTTCATCTTTTATTTTTACGGTTTCTCGAGAATTGTATTGGAAGATTTATTGGCTATTCTGGAGACTGTTTATATTTGTGACGGTCAGGTCTAGAGCTTTTGTCAATATTTTAGGCAATTTTAGAGCTTTTGTCACTGTTTTAGGCAGTTATTGAGCTTCTGTCAATATTTTAGGCAATTCTAGAGCTTCTGTCAATATTTTAGGCAGTTCTAGAGCTTCTGTCAATATTTCAGGTAATTCTAGAGCTCCTGTCAATATTTTAAGCAATTTTAGAGCTCTTATCAATATTTTAGGCGATTGTAGAACTTCTGTCAATATCTTAGTTAATTCTAGAGCTTCCATCAGTATTTTAGGTAAGTCTAGAGCTTCTGTCAATATTTTAGGTAATTCTAGAGCTTTCAATATTTTAGGCGATTCTAGAGTTTCTATCAATATTTTAGGCAATCGTAGAGCTTCTGTCAATATTTTAGGCAATTTTAGAGCTCTTGTCAATATTTTAGGCAATTCTAGAGCTTCTGTCAATATTTTAGGTAATTCTAGAGCTTCTGCCAATGTTTTAGGCGATTCTAGAGTTTCTGTCAATATTTTAGGCAATTCTAGAGCTTCTGTCATTATTTTAGGTAATTTTAGAGCTTCTGTCAACATTTCAGACAATTCTAGAGCTTCTGTCAATTTTTTAGGCAATTCTAGAGTTTCTGTCAATGTTTTAGGCAATTTTAGAGCTTTTTTTCAACAGCTTCTGTCAATATTTTTACCTGTTATAGAGCTTCTGTCAATATTTCAGGATTATTTGAGCTTCTGTCAATATTTTAGTGATTTTTTGAGCTTCCGTCAATATTTTAGGCAATTCTAGAGCTTCTGTCAATATTTTAGGTCATTCTAGAGCTTCTGTCAATATTTTAGGCAATTCTAGAGCTTCTGTCAATATTATAGGCAATTCTAGAGCTTCTGTCAATATTTTAGGTAATTGTAGAGCTTTTGTCAATATTTTTGGCGATTCTACAGCTTGTGTCAATATTTTAGGCAAGAGCTTGTCAATATCATAGGCAATTCTAGAGCTTCTGTCAATATTTTAGGAAATTCTAGAGCTTCTATCAATATTTTAGACAATTCTAGAACTTCTATCAATATTTTAGGCGATATTAGAGCTTTTGTCACTGTTTTAGGCAGTAATTGAGCTTCTGTCAATATTTTAGTCAATTCTAGAGCTTTTGTCACTGTTTTAGGCAGTTATTGAGCTTCTGTCAATATTTTAGGCAATTCTAGAACTTCTGTCAATATTTTAGGCGATTTTAGAGCTTCTGTCAATATTTTAGGCATTTCTAGAGCTTCCATCAATATTTTAGGCGATTCTAGAGCTTCTGTCAATATTTTAGGCAATTCTAGAGCTTCTGCCAATGTTTTAGGCAATTCTAGAGCTTTTTTTCAACAGCTTCTGTCAATATTTTTACCTGTTATAGAGCTTCTGTCAATATTTTAGTGATTTTTTGAGCTTCTATCAATATTTTAGACAATTCTAGAGCTTCTGCCAATATTTTAGGTAATTCTAGAGTTTCTGTCAATACTTTAGGCAGTTCTAGAGCTTCTGTCAATATTTTAGGCAATTTTAGAGCTTTTATCAATATTTTAGGCGATTGTAGAGCTTCTGTCAATATCTTAGTTAATTCTAGAGCTTCTATCAGTATTTTAGGTAAGTCTAGAGCTTCTGTCAATATTTTACGTAATTCTAGAGCTTTCAATATTTTAGGCGATTCTAGAGCTTCTATCAATATTTTAGGCAATCGTAGAGCTTCTGTCAATATTTTAGGCAATTCTAAAGCTTCTGTCAATATTTTAGGCAATTGTAGAGCTTCTGTCAATATTTTAGGTGATTCTAGAGCTTCTGTCAATATTTTAGTGAATTTCTGTATATTGTATCGATAATTTGATGATATTCCAAGGATTATAATAATATTTCTGTTCCTAATTTGAGTAATCTATCAATATTTTAGTCATATTTTGAATTATTTTTGTCATATTCCAGCGATTCTATAATTATTTTTGGGTTAATCTGAGAATCATATCAATATTTTAGTGATATTCTGAGGTATATATTAACTTTTCTCTCTCTCTCTGGGGATTCTGTAATTTTTTTGTGTGACTTTTTCGAAATTTTGTTATTTAAAAGAAATTATAAAAGGCAGTCCTATTTTACCCCTTCAAGGTATAGGGTCCCGAGGCTAGGCTGCTTGGTGGCCGTAGTAGTAGTAGTAGTAGTAATGGTAGTAGTAGTAGTAGTAATATTTAAAATAGTAGAAGTTGTACCAGTAGTGGTGATAATAGTATTTGTGGTAATAGTTATAACAGTAGTAGTAGTAGTAGTAGTAGTAGTAGTAGTAGTAGCAGTAGTAATAGTAGTAGTAGTAGTAGTAGCAGTAGTAATAGTAGTAGTAGTAGTAGTAGTAGTAGTAGGTTATACTAGTAGAAGTGGTAGTAGTAGTAGTGGTGGTAGTAATATAGTAGTAGTAGCAGTAGTAGTAGAAGTAGTAGTAGTTATAGTAACTTATAATAGTAGATGGCGTTGTACAGCAGTAGTAGTAGTAGAAGTTATAGTAATAGTTATAATAGTAGTAGTGGTGGTGGTAGTAGTAGTAGTAGTAGTAGTAGGAGCAGTGGTAGTAGTAGTAGCAGTAGTAATAATAGTAATAGTTATAATAATAGAAGTAGTAGTAGTGGTAGCAGTAGTAGCAGTAGTAGACCCAGAGTTTTGTCAGAATTTTCAGGACATTATGATGTTACTTTATTTACCTCTGTTTATTTGATTCATTTATTTATTTATTTTTACTTATAATCTTGAACTTTTTAATGGTACCCGTAAACACTCAGCCATTTATTTATTTATTTATTATTTATTTGTTGCTTATTTTATTGATCTTTTGGTAACAATACTAACACTAACAGCCTCCCATGACTCTATCTATCTATCTGTTGCCAGACGCCTCAATCCCGTTCGGGGTGGCCACAAACAAACTCCTCCACGTCGCCCTGTCCCCCGCCATTTCACTGCCCCGCTCCCAACTCACACCCCTTTCTCTCACATACCTCTCTACCCCATGACCCACTTATACCATATATATAATTATCTCCCTTTAACTTTAATAAATTCAATAGATTTTTCTACAGCTAATGGCACTGCATCTCAGCTAATGCCAAACGATTTTATTCAGCTGAGAGTGGGTCATAGGAGCCTGAGATGGCATACTGTACTCTTTTTACTCTTTTTTATTTTATTTTTACTCTTTTTTACTCTTTTTACTCTTTTGCTTCTTTTATTTTTACTTTTTTGTTTTTTTCTGTCTTTTACTTTTTTTACTTTTTTACTCTTTTTTGTTCCTACTCTTTTTTTTTTTTACTTCTTACTCTTATTTACTCTTTTTTTTACTTTATTCTTACTCTTTTTATAACACTTTTTTTACACTTACTCTTTTTTTTATCGATTTACTCTTTCTTTACTCTTTTTTATCTATTTACTCTTTACTCTTTTTTTACTTTTTTTTATCTATTTACTCTTTCTTTACTCCTTTTACTCTTTTTTTACTTTTTTATCTATTTAATCTTTCTTTACTCCTCTTACCCTTTTTTTACTCTTTTTTATCTATTTACTCTTTCTTTACTCTTTTTACTCTTTTTTTACTCTTTTTATATCTATTTACTCTTTTTTTACTGTTTTTTTATCTATTTACTATTTCTTTACTCTTCTTACTCTTTTTTACTCTTTTTATATCTATTTACTCTTTCTTTACTTTTTTTATCTATTTACTCTTTCTTTACTCTTTTTACTCTTTTTTTACTCTTTTTTAATCTATTTACTCTTTCTTTACTCTTTTTACTCTTTTATCCTTTTTTAAATTTACTCTTTTTTTTTTTTACTCTTTTTACTGTCTTTACTCTTCATTTACTCTTTTTTAGTCTTCTTTTTTCTCTTTTTTAACTTTTTAACTTTTTTACGATTTTCTTTACTCCATTCTACTCTGACTTGGCCTAAAACTGCCGTCTCTCCATCTTGAACGCCAAGTAATATGAAGCTAGTCACGAAGCAGTGCTATGGAAAGGTCGTGGATTCTCATTTCGCCAAAAACCGCCGTCTCTCCATCTTGAACGCCGATTTATATGATGCTAGTCACGAAGAAGTGCTACGGAGACTCGACTTAAAACTGCCTTCTCTCCATCTTGAATGCCGAGTTGTAAGAATAGCATAACATTAGGATATGATGCTAGTCACGAAGAAGTGCTATGATAAGGATGTAGAGCAGCAACACTAAAATATGATGCTAGTCACGAAGAAGTGCTGCGGTAAGGATGTAGAGCAGCAACACTAGAATATGATGCTAGTCACAAAGAAGTGCTATGGTATGGATACAGAGCCGCTGCACTAGAATATGGTGCTAGTCACGAAGAAGCGCTGCGGTAAGGATGCAGAGCCGCTATACTATAATATGATGCTAGTCACGAAGAAGTGCTGCAGTAAGGATGCAGAGCCGCTACACTAGAATATGATGCTAGTCACGAAGAAGTGCTGTGGGAAGAGCCGCTACACTAGAATATGATGCTAGTCACGAAGAAGCGCTGCGGTAAGGATGCAGAGCCGCTACACTATAATATGATGCTAGTCACGAAGAAGTGCTGCAGTAAGGATGCAGAGCCGCTACACTAGAATATGATGCTAGTCACGAAGAAGTGCTGTGGGAAGAGCCGCTACACTAGAATATGATGCTAGTCACGAAGAAGTGCTGCTGTAAGGATGCAGAGCCGCTGCACTAGAATATGGTGCTAGTCACGAAGAAGCGCTGCGGAAAGGATGTAGAGCCGTAACACTATATAGAATATGGTGCTAGTCACGAAGAAGTACTACGGTAAGGTTGCAGAGCCGCTACACTGGAATATGATGCTAGTCACGAAGAAGTGCTGTGGAAAGGATGTAGGGCCGCAGTATTGCCTATATGGGCCAAATTAAAGAACTACGGTATCCGGTATTGACAGAGCCTGAGAGTGTTAATAGGAAAAAAAACAGGCCTTCTTAACACCTCCTCCTAAGCGAGTTATTCTCCCTGTTACACCTTAACATCCATCCATCTTGACTGCCTATGGTGCTAGTCACGAAGAAGTGCTATAGAAAGGATGTAGACTGTTTTTAGTTTTAATATTATATGGTGCTAGTCACGAAGAAGTGCTATAGAAAGGATGTAGACTGTTTTTAGTTTTAATATTATATGGTGCTAGTCACGAAGAAGTGCTATAGAAAGGATGTAGACTGTTTTTAGTTTTAATATTATATGGTGCTAGTCACGAAGAAGTGCTATAGAAAGGATGTAGACTGTTCATAGTTTTAACATCGACATTGTAATAGTGAGGTACAAGAGGATACGGAGGCGAAATGTGGTGAATGTATCCCTAAGAATTTTTGCGTCCTCTGCGATAACAAAGGACGGGCGAGGTGCGCAGGTCAGGAAGCCAGCCAGACGCCATTTTGAAACGCACGGGGGTTTATTGATTCTCTCTCTCTCTCTCTCTCTCTCTCGTTAGATATAGACAGACAGACAGACAAACAGACAGATAGGTAGAGATATACATAGATCGATAGTTATACCGAGAGAGAGAGAGAGAGAGAGAGAGAGAGAGAGACTGAGACAGACAGACAGACAGACAGGTAAAAAGAGATAGATTGACAGATATACCGAGAGAGAGAGAGAGAGAGAGAGAGAGAGAGAGAGAGAGAGAGAGAGAGAGAGAGAAATATCGATAGAAGTAGACAGACAGAAATACGGACAGACAGACAGGCAGAAATAAGAAAAGACAGATCAGTATAAATGCATACACAACATACACTTCATTCAAGCCTTTCACTCCTATAACTCACATTTCATTGACCTTCAGACGATTTCCTTCAGCTTCGGACAAGATCTTTGGAACTGGAGGGGCATGGAAGCTCCCTAACACCTCTTCCCAGCGATTTATTTTCGAAACTACTCACTGACATCACCTTTCTTTCTTCCTATGTCTTTAATATCGACATAGATGCCATGAATAACACACAAGAATACAGTAACGGAGCAGAAGCAGGAATAAATCGGTAAGGAAGAGGTGTTTGTGGCCTTCATTAAGCCTTTCACTATCCTACCCCTTGTTTATTTAGCGTGGGTACTGGACAGGGCCGCCTTCACGTGGTGGCACTGATATAGCCGGGCGGCTCCTCTGCCTGGTTATACACACGTCCCTCAACTCCCTCCCTATCCCCAAAAAGGAAGATGGTAGACTGCAGGGGGCTTAAGTCTATCTACCCATCTATCTATCTATCTATCTATCTATCTGTCAGTCTATCTCTCTATCTATCTATCTATCAATCTATCTATCTATCTAACCATATCGTCAAACTCCTTAATGCCGTAAGGAATGGCCACAAACAAATCGCCTCCATGTCACCCTGACCCATACGATCAACCTGCCCTATCACCAACTCATACACCCCTCTCTCATATATCTCTCCACCCCATCCGTTCATCTCATCCTCACTCTCTCCCTCCTCACCATCCTCCACCTCACTCACATCCACTCTCCTAGTCAGTCTCTCTTTTTCTTCCCTCTCCACATAGCCAAACCACCTCAAAGTGAAAGATATTTAAAGCGTATGGGTTCGAGGCTGTCAGGTGAGAAAAATAGTCACTCATTAACCTGCTCTAACTACCTTCAGTAATTGCATCCACAGGTGAGAAAGAGATAATTATCTCTTGTCCACAGGTGACTCAAATGCTCTAGTGTTTGCAGGGGACAGGGCGACGTGGAGGTGATTTGTTTGTGGCCACCCCGTATGGGATTAAGGCGTCTGGCAATAGGTAGATAGATAGTGTTTGCAGGTAGTGATGGGCGTGTCGATACTAAAATACCGATACTTCCGGTGCTGATTAACCTATAAATATCGATACAGGTGGTCAGGTATCAATGACTAGGGGTACAGTTGAAGGTTTTCCAGTCTAGCGCTAAGTCTGTGAAAATCTATCTATCTATCTGTCTATCTATTGCCAGACGCCATAATTCCGTAAGGGATGGCCATTTGACTCTGAGTTATTTGTTTTACGGGGAAGAGCACTAACCCTCCACAAACTCACTTGCTGACTCGTAGGGAGCACGTATGGTTTGGTTATATGGTTACCACCCAGCGTTGTAAATGGTTTCTTGGCTTAAGATATCGTCATAAATTAATACTTTTCGTCCATTATTACCTGGATTAAGTACGTGGCTCCAGGCTGACCGGTCGTAATCTTACTAGCATTTAGTTTTTATGGCAGAAGATATTTGAAAGACTGACGAGGAGAGTGTATGTCAGTGAGGTGGAGGGGGGGAGAGGGAGGGGGAGGCCGAGGATGAGATGGAGGGATGGGGTGGAGAGGTATATGAGAGAGGAGGTGTGAGTTGGGAGCAGGGCAGTGAAATGGCGAGGGACAGGGCGACGTGGAGGCGATTTGTTTGTGGCCACCCCGAACGGGATTGAGGCGTCTGGCAATAGATAGATAGATAGATAGATATTTGTCAGGGATCGCCGTAAATGTAACTTCTGTGTGGCATGTAGACAAGATTCCACAACCACACAGATAATAGTCTTTCTTATATTTAATACGAATGAAGAAGCGAAGGAACGTTGTGGGGTGGATGTGCATGTGGCTGAGAAAATTAGGAGAAATACACTGAGGTGGTTTGGACATGTGGAGAGAATGGAGAATGAAAGACTGACTAAGAGGGTGTCTGTTGGTGAAGCGAAGGGAGGGAGAGGGAGGGGAAGACCGAGGATGAGGTGAAGGGATAGAGTTGAGAGGTATATGAGGGAGGGGGGAATGAGTCTGGGGGGAGGGCAGTCAAATGGTGGGTGAGAAAGCGACTTGGAGGCGTTTTATCTACGGCCACCGTTTGCGGGATTAGGGCGTCGGGCTATAGATAGATAGATAGATAGATAGATAATTAATACTCTGTGTAATTAGGTGGGATATGCTGCATCTCCACACACAAAAACCAGATCAGATTTACCATATTGTGCGTTGGCTCATCGGACTGAGAAGGTTAAAATATCGTGACTCTTGAAGGATCGCCATCGCAACAAAATCTCCAGCATCGCCTTTCACTGTCAGCAAGAACGATAGCATGTGGTGTGTGGTGGAGAGGGTGGAACACTGTACAAATGTTAGTGGAAAAGATGTTCAGAATTCTGGGTGGGTGGAGTTGTGTGTGTGGAGTGGACGAGGTTGTGGTTGTACAGGTGTGTGTGTGTGAGGATGAACAAAGTGAGTGTACAGATTTTCTTGCAGTAATTGTTGTACCAGTGGAGTGGAAGAAAGTTGTAGTGTACTTACTCAGGAAATGAATAAGTAAATAAATAAACTAATAAGGATGATGATGAAGATAGTAGTAGTAGTAGTAGTAGTAGTAGTAGTAGTAGTAGCTGCAGTAGTAGTAACTGAAATAAGAAGACGAAGAAGATGAAGAAGAAACAGCAACAACTACAAAAATAATAATAATAATAATAATAATAATAATACAAACAATAATAATAATATTAATAACAACAACAACAACAACAATAATAATAATAATAATAATAATAATAATAATAATAATAATAATAATAATAATGATAATGATAATAATAATAATAATAATAATAATGATAAAGATAATAATAATAATAATAATAATAATAATAATAATAATTAATAATAATAAGGATAATAATAATAATAATAATAATAATAATGATAATAATAATAATATCTGAAGCCCGGTGATCAATGGTTTCCTAATGTGCGTTGCTACAGACTCTTATATTTCTCAAGGCAAATTTAAGGCCAGTGAATTTCTTTGGGTATATATTGTACTGATCATTTTTATTATTCTATCTATCTATCTATTGCCAGACGCCATAATCCCGTAAGGGGTGGCCATTTAACTCTGAGTTATTTGTTTTACGGGGAGGGGCACTAACCCTCCACCAACCCACTTGTTGACACGTAGGGAGCACGTATGGCTTGGTTATATGGTCACCACCCAGCGTTTTAAATGGTGTCTTGGCTTACAGGAAACCATTTGGCTTGTCACTCAATGTAAAGCCACCTGTAAGGGAAAAAAAAGAAATCCTCCAATTGATAAAAATAAAAACATACAGATTTAAGCAAAGTTTCTCTAAATTCATCACACACTTCGTCCTCTGTTTCAAAATATGGATGGAAAAAACTCGGATATTTTTTATGAGGGTACAGCTGGCAGCATATAAACGTGGTACAGCCTCAGTGTGTAGCAAAGGCGTGGCATTTGGTACACCTGACCACCTTGGCATAATGGCAGGTGTGTTGGTGGCACTGACATCAACGAACGCAGGTGTTAAATATTACCTGAAGTGGAGGCGATTTGTTTGTGGCCACCCCTTATAGATAGATAGCCCAAGTAACTGTGATGCATGAACGTCTGATATTTAACTAGGCCTCCACTTCACACACACACACACACACACACACACACACACACACACACACACACACACACACACACACTGTCCCAGGTAGGTGTGCGGCCAACTGTACATTCGAGTAGGAATAAAGGTGATGGAAGTGAGTGGACGAATGATGGTAGAATAAGTTAGCTGCTTGCTGTCGTTAAGGGAGATGGTAGATTAGTGACACACAAGGTAAGACATAGGTGAGTGTTGAATAGAGTGGCTTTACAAGTGACAAGGGATGTGTGGTTCAATTATATATAAAGAAGTAATACAGATGTCATTCTTACTGGTATGTATGTATGTATGCGTGTATATGTATGTATGTACGTATGAATGTATGTATGGTTGTCAAGAAGAATGATGGTCGTATGTATGTATGTATGTATGTATGTATGTTAAGATCAATTATCGTCGTTTTATTTTTTTTTTTTATGCAAGGAAGAACGAATCAAAAGCCAGGAACCTGTAAATTGTTCTCTCCCAGGAAAAACATAAATAAAAAACAAGATAAGAGAGCCAATTTCAAGATCTGTTCATTTCGAGATGCCTGGACACACTGCGTTTGAAAGACTGGAGATCATAGGAAATGGGATATGCAGACTGAGGGAGACAGTTCCAGAGTTGACCTGTTTCATATATGAAGAGCTGGGAATAACGGTTAACTCTTTCATTAGAGAGCTGGACAGAAAAGGGATGAGAGTTTGTTGCCAGACGGGTGCTACCGCCCGTCGTAGAGGTGGAGGGATGCAAGCAGACAGTTCAGAGGAGCAGTGACCATTGAAGTAACGATAGAAAAGAGATAAAGATGCAACAGTGTGACGAACAGACAAAGGTTGAAGGGAGCCAGTAAGAGGAGCAGAGTTGATGAAACAAAAAGCCTTTAACTTCACCATATTGAGAAGAGCTGCATGCGGGGAGCCTCCCCACACATGAAAGCTGTACTCTACACAGGGGCGAATAAAACCCGTGTAAAACGTAAACAATGTGCAGGGGTAAAGAAGGCACGGAGTCGGCTTAGCACACCAAATCTCTTGGAGGCAGATTTTATGAGAGAAGTAATATGTTCTCTTCAAGATAAATCCCAAGAGAATGAAACATCAAGCATATTATTTTAAAGATGATGCAGGATTAAGCCGGATATTGTTGAAAATTAGAGGGTACTCCTGTGAAAGATTTTGTTGGGTTCATAGATGTAGGAACTGAGTTTTTCATGCATGAAGAACAAGATTGCTTTTACCCCAATTAGAGATATGAGCCAAGTCTGACTTTAGGTGTGCCCCAGCCTCATTCCTTGTTTGTTGAATTAACTGTTGAGACTGAAGCTCCGAGAAGCGAATGGAAAGGTGTTGGGTGGAGTCATCAGCGTGTGAGTGGACAGGGTAAGATGTACAGCTTAGAAAGTCATTGATGAATTAAAGAAAGAAAGTTGGTGATAGGACAGAGCCCTGAGGAACACCACTATTGATAGATCTAGGAGAAGAACGATGGCCGTCTGCAACAGCAGCTATAGAACGACCAGAAAGGAAGCTATAGATGAGGGCACGGATAGAAGGATAGAAACCGTAAGAGGGCAGTTTCGAAATTAAAGATTTATGCCAGACTCGATCGAAAGCCTTTGAAATGTCAAGTGCAATGGCAAAGC
Organism: Coenobita brevimanus; assembly: GCF_032717465.1. NCBI lineage: Eukaryota > Metazoa > Arthropoda > Malacostraca > Decapoda > Coenobitidae > Coenobita > Coenobita brevimanus. The sequence continues at coordinate 2,694,729 of NC_137037.1, forward strand.
TTTCGCCAAAGTCCCGAAAGGAGGATGACCAAGAGTCTGAAAGGTAGGTGAGAAGATCGCCAGTGGAGCGTTCCTAAGGGAACCTATGCTGATGATCAGAAAGAAGGTTGTGACAGGAAAGATGCTTTGAAATTTTTTTAAGAATTGGCTTGAAAACTTTTGAGATACAGGATGTTAAAGCAACTGGATTATAGTTAGGGGGATGGGAATGGTCACCCTTCTTTGGCACTGGCTGAATGAGAGCAAACTTCCAGCAAGAAGGAAAGGTACAAGTTGATAGACAAAGGCGAAAGAGTTTACCTAGGCAGGGTGTAAGCACAGAAGCACAGTTCTTGAGGACAACAGGAGGGACTCCATCAGGCCCATATGCCTTATTAGTATTGAAGCCTGTGATGGCAGAAAATACATCAATTGAAGAAATCTTAATGTCAGCCATGAGGAAGTCAGAGGGGGGAAGTGATGGAGGAACAGCACCGGAATCGTTTAAGGTGGAATTGGAAGAGAAAGTCCGAGCGAAGAGATCTGCTTTATCAGTAGAAGAAATAGCTATAGAGCCATCATAGTAGAAAAGAAGAGGGAAGGATGATGAGGTAAAGTTGTTAGAAAGGTTTTTGGCAAGGTGCCAGAAGGAGCGGGAAGAATTCGAGTTGGAGAGTTGAGAGCATCTATTGCGGATGAAATTATTTTTAGCAGAGCGAAGAACAGACTTAGCACGATTCCGGGCAGAAATGTATAAAAGATGTGATTCAGGGGTGGGTTGGCTCCGGTACCTTTTATAGGCCCTCTCATTGCTGCGGACAGCATTAGAACAAGCGTGATTAAACCAAGGCTTTCTTGCATTAGTCAAAGGATATGAGAAAGAAATGTATGCTTCCATGCCCGAGAGAATAACCTCTGTAATGCGCAAGGCACACTCAGATAGCTCCCGGCCATGGAAGCAATAATCATTCCAGGGAAAATCAAAGAAGTACTGCCTGAGGGCCTCCCAATCCGAAGCTCCCAACTGCCACAGGCGACGTTTCTTTGGAGGGTCCACAGGCCGTATGTATGCATATTGTATGTCCAAGTATGTATGTATGTACGTATGAAGGTGAAGATGAATAATGGTCTAATGTATGTATGTATGTACAAGTATGTATGTATGTATGTATGTACGAGTATGTATGTACGTATGTATGTATGTATGTATTGTAACGGCCGGCACACACCTGTCATTAGCCGATACCTGTACTAAATACCTTCAAGACAAGTGTTACGGGTCCTTAGGGTAGTCAGTCTAGAGGGTCAAGGAACATCACTTCCTATCAATCAAGAAGCGACATCCTCCCACCCTAACACCTCCCTCTAACCGATTTATTTTGTTTATTACACCTTACTTCTCCTTTCCGTGTTATATACAATCCTTCTAATATCGCTATACTCTTAATATATAATATAATGTACAAGCGGAAATTAACCAGCCATATCCAAAAATAAATCGCTAAGGAAGAGGTGCTAGGGAGCTTCCTTAACCAACGAAAACTCGGGTCTGCGTCACAGAGGAAGCTCAAGGTGTTAACTTTTGAAACCACATGAAGGGACACACTACTGAAATCCTCTTAAATGTCCGCCCCCAGGAGGATCTGAACCCAGGTCAGAAAAATTCGTAGACGTTCCCGCTACTCATTTGGACCACTAGGGGACTACAGATATCCTTCTACACCATGAATAAATACCATGAAGAAATACCATGAACAAATACCTTGAATACCATGAATAATACCATCAAGAAATACCATGAGTAATTACAGTGAAGAAATGCCATCAATGAATACCATCAATACTACCATCAATAAATGTCATAAACAAATACCATTAATAGTAATCATGAAGAAATGCCTTTAGTAAATACCATGAACAAATACCGTAAATAAATGCCATGAATAAATACCATGAATAAATACCATGAATACAGACAATAAATACCATGAATAATGCCATGAATAAACAATAAATACCATGAGTAAATGCGTTTGCTAAATACCACGAATAAACACCACCTTGAATAAATACCATGAAGAAATACCAGGAAGAAATACCATAAGTAAATACTATGAAAAATACCATTAAAAAATACCTGTGGGCACCAAGGAGGCTACTCATCATTTTCGAAGCTCATGGTCGCATACTTAAAAAATGAACTGCAATTTGGAAGGCAAGGTCCCTAATTTCGGCGGTATTTTCTGAAGCAGGTGAGATGGAGTGTGTTCAGCCTGCCTGTAACATCGCTAACTGCACGCTGTAATATGGGATGCAGGTTAAAAATAAATAATAACCACCGGAGTTTAAAAATATAAATAAACAGGGGGTATGCACTCCATTTTGCGATTAAACGTTTAAGCCTACGACCTCCAGTGACGAAACGTTTAAGCCTACGACCCCCAGTGACGAAACGTTTATGTATATGACCTCTAGTGACGAAACGTTCAAGCCTACGACCTCTACTGACGAAACGTTTAAGCCTACGACCTCCTGTGGCGAAACGTGTAAGCCTACGACCTCCAGTGACGAAACGTTTAAGCCTACGACCTCTAGTGACGAAACGTTTAAGCCTACGACCCCCCGTGATGAAACGTTTAAGCCTACGACCCCT
>NC_137037.1:2702360-2707360 GCF_032717465.1 Coenobita brevimanus
TTTCTCGGTGAAGGAATAGTCTTAGAAATGGCTCTGGTGCTCGTATTCTAGTTCATTAAGAAAGCTCCCTAGCATCTCTTCCTAAGCGATTTATTTTGCCTATTACATCTTTCCGTCCTCGTCTGTGTTACTTAAATCATTCAAATATCACCATACCCTGCATTAATAACGTACAAAACGGTATTACCCAGCTGTATCCAAAACTAAATCGGTAAGGAAGAGGTGTTAGGGAACTTCCTGACCAGCCGAGAATACGGGAGTGTGGATGTTTATGCCTGTGAGGTGGAGTCAGGATTCCGGGGGCTTGAACGATGAATGAATGAGGGTGAGGCTCATTAGAGTGGGAAGACGTTAGTTAATTTCTCCCCCCCCCTCTCTCTCTCTCTCTCTCTGGGCCCTACCTCACTCCATCTTGAGGTGAGAAAAGAGGTTTGGGTGATGATGATGATGATGATGATGATGATGATGATGATGGCAATATAATGATGACGATGGTAATATAATGATGATGATGATGACAATGATGATCGTGATGATGATAATGATGTTGATGATGATGACAATGATGATCGTGATGATGATAATGATGTTGATGATGATGACAATGATGATCGTGATGATGATAATGATGTTGATGATGATGATGATGGCAATATAATGATGATGATGATGATGTTCATGATGGTAATATAATGGTGATGATGATGATGATGGTGGTGGTGGTAATATAATGATGATGAGGTTGAAGATGATAATAATAATAATAATAATAATAATAATAATAATGACAGGAGTGCAGAATCCCCTTTTTCCTGTCCTTCACACAAAACGCAAATCTTATGAGAGGAAAATTATCGAATTCCTATAGTGTTTCTACTTTAGCTTGACTCAAATTTTCGTCCTCTTGTATCGTATTTCACCTAGATCAGTGGCACTTCTTCGTGACTAGCATCATAGTCTAGTGTTACAATGCTATGGCTCTACATCTTTCCCTTAGCTCTTCTTCGTGACTAGCATCATTTTTCGGTGTTAAATGAAGACAATGCTATGACTCTACATCCTTCCCATAGCACTTCTTCGTGACTAGCATCATATTCTAGTGTTAAAGACATTGCTATGGCTCTACATCCTTCCCATAGCACTTCTTCGTGACTAGCATCATTTTTAGTGTTAGTGAAGGCAATGCTATGGCTCTACATCTTTCCCATAGCACTTCTTCATGACTAGCATCTTATTCTAGTGTTAAAGACATTGCTATGACTCTACATCCTTCCCATATCACTTCTTCGTGACTAGCATCCTATTCTAGTGTTAAAGACATTGCTATAATTCCACATCCTTCTCATAGCACTTCTTCGTGACTAGCATCTTATTCTAGTGTTAAAGACATTGCTATGACTCTACATCCTTCCCATATCACTTCTTCGTGACTAGCATCCTATTCTAGTGTTAAAGACATTGCTATAATTCCACATCCTTCTCATAGCACTTCTTCGTGACTAGCATCTTATTCTAGTGTTAAAGACATTGCTATGACTCTACATCCTTCCCATATCACTTCTTCGTGACTAGCATCCTATTCTAGTGTTAAAGACATTGCTATAATTCCACATCCTTCTCATAGCACTTCTTCGTGATTAGCATCTTATTCTAGTGTTAAAGACATTGCTATGACTCTACATCCTTCCCATAGCACTTCTTCGTGACTAGCATCCTATTCTAGTGTTAAAGACATTGCTATAATTCCACATCCTTCTCATAGCACTTCTTCGTGACTAGCATCTTATTCTAGTGTTAAAGACATTGCTATGACTCTACATCCTTCCCATATCACTTCTTCGTGACTTGCATCCTATTCTAGTGTTAAAGACATTGCTATAATTCCACATCCTTCTCATAGCACTTCTTCGTGACTAGCATCTTATTCTAGTGTTAAAGACATTGCTATGACTCTACATCCTTCCCATATCACTTCTTCGTGACTAGCATCCTATTCTAGTGTTAAAGACATTGCTATAATTCCACATCCTTCTCATAGCACTTCTTCGTGATTAGCATCTTATTCTAGTGTTAAAGACATTGCTATCACTCTACATCCTTCCCATAGCACTTCTTCGTGACTAGCATCATATTCTAGAGTTAAAGACATTGCTATGACTACATCCTTCCCATAGCACTTCTTCGTGACTAGCATCTTATTCTAGTGTTAAAGACATTGCTATGACTCTACATCCTTTCCATAGCACTTCTTCGTGACTAGCATCCTATTCTAGTGTTAAGCTATCGTTACAGCTCAGAATTCAGAATGGAGATATGACAGATTTTGGGCCAAGTTACGATAAAAGGAGTATAGTTAGATTTTTTATTGCAGGAAGGAGGAGAGGAGAGCACACAATCTCGCCTCCCTTCATTCTATAAAAATAAATTCTGTAGTTCTTTCAGATTTTCGTCCTTTTGCAGCTTATTTCACGTAGCTCAATGGCGGTAAAGGACAGTAATCTCTACGGTTTTACAGCTTTTCCATGGCACTTCTTTGTGACTGGCATCCTATTTCAGTGTTAATCTATTGCCACTACTCAGCCTCCAAAATATAAAGGTGGCAATTTTAGGACAAGACAGAACGGTAATAGTAGTAGTAGTAGCTGTAGTAGTAGTAGAAGTAGTAGCTGTAGTAGTAGTAGAAGTAGTAGTAGTAGTAGTAAAAGTAGTAGTATTAGCAGTAGTAGTAGCAGTAGTGGTAGCAGTAGTAGTAATAGTAGTAGTACCCCTATAGGCTCATCTGAACGTGAACCCAGTGGACTGCAGGCTGGATTTACCTTTCTGCAGTCCACCATCCATTTATGGGGAGATAGGGAGGGATTTGAGGGACGTTTGTCTAACCAGCCAGCGGATCCGCCTGGTCATATTAATGCCACCACGTGAAGGCGTCCCTCTCATGATAGAGCAAAAGTAGGGTAGTTACGACAGAAAATCCATTGTAAATATTGTTGAGCATCCCACAGTAGATGATAGTCACGAAGAAGTGCTAAGGGAAGGATACACTGCCCCTCTGAACTGCCTGCTTGCATCCCTCCACCACTACGGCGGGCACGTGGCATCCGTCGAGCAATAAACTCTCATCCCTTTTCTGTCCAACTTTCTAATGCAAGAGTTACCCGCTACTCCCAGTCCTTCATGTATGCAACAGGTCAACTCTGGAACTGTCTCCCTATGTATGTTTTTCCTACTGCCTACGATCTCCTGTCTTTCAAACGCAGTGTGTCCAGGCATCTCGAATGACTCTTGAATTTGGCTCTCTGTTTTCTTGCTTTTGTTTTTCTTGGAGGGAGCAGTTTGCAGGTCGGTGGCCTTTGGTTCCTTCTTTGCATTAGAAAAAAAAAGTCTTTAACCGCCACTGGTATGGGATAAAAGACTGACTGTGGACTGTGATAATTCTGGTACAAGATGAGGTGGATGAAGTACAAGACAGGTGTGGTACAAGATGGGACAGGTGTGGTATAAGATGGGACAGGTGTGGTACAAGATGGGACAGGTGTGGTACAAGATGGGACAGGTGTAATACAAGATGGGACAGGTGTGGTACAAGATGAGACAGGTGTGGTACAAGATGGAACAGGTGTGCTACAAGACGGAACAGGTGTGCTACAAGATGGGCCAGGTGTGGCTCAAGATGAGACACGTGTGGTACAAGATGGGACACGAATGGTACATGATGGAACAGGTGTGGTACAAGATGGGACAGGTATGGTACAAGGTGGGACAGGTGTGGTACAAGGTGGGTGGGACAGGTGTGGTACAAGATGGGATAAAAGTGGTACATGATGGGACTGGTGTGGTACAAGGTCGAATACTGTTCACCACTGTGGAGTGGATGTGGAGCGGTTGCATTGAGGCAGTTGGACAAAATTCAAAATAAAGCCATTAGATTAATCAATAATCCTGCCATCACGCAAGACCTTCCTCCATTATCAGTACGCAGAGATGTTGCTTCTTTAGCACTATTTTATCGATATTTTTACCGTCAGTGTTCAGACGAACTGGCTTAAATTGTTCCTCCCCTTCACATTTTCTCCCGAAATACTCGGGCAGCTGGGAGCGCCCATGAATTAACACTCTCTCCCCCGCAATACCTCTGCTTATCAAAATTCATTTATCCCCAGAACTACTACTCTCTGGAATTCACTTCCTCGGAGTTGTTTCCCACATACATTTAATCCACTTCAATTTAAATCCAGTTGTTATAAATAATTTATGAATGGAGGATGCCTTTAGGCACATGGACTTATTTTTTTCCTTTGTTTTTCCTTCCTCCATTCATAATCTATTAAAAAAAAAAAAGTGTGGTACAAGATGGGATAGGTGTGGTACAGGGCAAGTGTGGTACAAGATGGGACAGGTGTGGTTTAAGATGGGACAGGTGTGATACAAGATGGGACAGGTGTTTTACAAGATAGGGCAGGTGTGGTACAAAATGAGACAGGTGTTTTACAAGATGCGACAGGTGTGGTACAAGATGGGACAGGTGTGGTACAAGGTGGGACAGGTGTGGTACAAGATGGGACAGGTGTGGTACAAGATGGAATAGGTATGGTACAAGCTGGGACAGGTGAAGTACAGGAGGGGACAGGTGTGGTACAAGGTGGGACAGGTGTGGTACAAGACGGGATATGTGTGATACAAGGTGGAACAGGTGTGGTACAAGATGGGACACGTGTGGTACAAGATGGGACATGTGTGCAAGGTGGGACAGGTGTGGTACGGGATGGGACATGTGTGGTACAAAATGGGACAGGTGTGGTAAGACAGGACAGGTGTGGTACAAGATGGAACAGGTGTGGTATAAGATGGGACAGGTGTGGTATAAGATGGGACAGGTGTGGTACAAGGTGGAACAGGTGTGGTACAAGATGGGACAGATATGGTACAAGGGGGGCAAGGTGTGGTACAAGATGGGACAGGTGTGGTTCATGATGGGATAGGTGTGGCACAAGGTAAGACTG
>NC_137037.1:2712360-2742360 GCF_032717465.1 Coenobita brevimanus
CATCATCCACTCACTTGATGTGGTGCTGCCTACTTCTTCCTTAGCCTTTATCATTCTTTTTCTGTGCCTGCCCTCCTCTTTTCCTATTTCTCCCATCTTTCCTGTCACTTCTTACTGCTTTTCTTTCCTTTACAGGTGGCTTTACATCTAATGACAAGCCAAATGGTTTCCTGCAAGCCAAGAAACCATTTACAACGCTGGGTGGTAACCATATAACCAAACCATACGTGCTCCCTACGTGTCAGCAAGTGGGTTGGTGGAGGGTTAGTGCCCCTCCCCGTAAAACAAACAACTCAAAGTCAAATGGCCACCCCTTACGGGATTATGGCGTCTGGCAATAGATAGATAGATAGATAGATAGATAGATGTTTCTGTAAGTGTGTAATTTATCTTCTTATTCTTTATTACTCTTTTTGCTCCTTTTTTACACTGTATTCTTTTCTACTTCTACCCATTTTATTCTTTACTCTTTTTCTGTACTCTTTTTTGCTCTTTTTACGTTTATACTCTTTACTCTTTTTCTCTACTCTTTTTTACTCTGTTTATGTTTATACTCTACTCTTTTTCCCCTACTTTTTTTGGCTCTTTTACTCTTATTTTACTCTTTTTACTCTTTTTTTTTTTACTTTTTACTTTTTAATCTTTCTCCACTTTTTCTCTTTTTACTCTTTTTTTACTCTTCTTACTTCTTTACTCTTTAATCTTGTTTACTCTTTTTATACTTTTTACTCTTTTACTCTTTTTACAATTTTTTACTCATCTGTTTACCCTTTTTACTCTTTTTACTCCTTTTTTACTCTTTTTACTCTTTTTTTTACTCTTTTTACTCTTTTTTTACTCTTTTTACACTTTTTTTTACTCTTTTTACTCTTTTTTACTCTTTTTACTCATTTTACTCTTTTTACTAATTTCACTCTTTTTCATTCTTTTTTTACTCTTTTTACTCTTTACTCTTTTTTTTTACTCTTTTTAATCCTTTTTTTACTCGTTTTACTCTTATTTTTACTCTTTTTACTCTTTTTTTTACTCTTTTTACTTTTTTTTATTCTCTTTACTCAATTTGCTCCTTTTTACTCTTTTTTTACTCTTACTCCTCTGTTGCTACGCCGCGTTTATGTATTTGTTATACTTAGTCAATCTGTCTACTTATTGAAAAAAAATGCGTCAATAACATACAACAGGTCTATAAAGGTGTGGCGTACAAAATAAATAGCTTAAGAACAGACGTCACGACATCCCCAAAGTTCGAGATATCAACCCCTAACCCCTTCACACCGAGAGTCCCACCCTTAGCTGAGTAAAATCGTCTGGCGTTAGGAAGAATATAAGCAAGAATCGTCGTGAAGGGAATGCTAGACGGGATGGTCCATACGTAGCGCTTTCCAATTTATTTATTTATACGTGTAAGGTAGAAGGAAACAAAACTCGCAAGATTATCCACTCCCAAGAGAGAGAGAGAGAGAGAGAAATTAAAGATCCAGTCTGTTGCTTTTCCCGCCATCCATGAGGCGTCGTCTGCTAAGCCTGGCTCGCTGTATGATGTTGCCAGTTAAGCGTTTCTCTCGTTACATCTAATTATATTCTCTTCCATTTTGCAACACTGTTCAATGTGTGGCAAGAAGTTCAACGATATTATAGATAGTTTTATATAAAGTTTCAGGGATATTGTTGACTGTGTACCTTTTTCATTGATTTTAGGGAAGTTTCTCTTCTTAGCAGCACTCTAAGGGTTTTTCGAGAGCCAGGTTAGCGGTTTTGTGGCTTTGGATTTGGCAACGCTGGACCCGCATTTAAACAAGTTAACAATATTCGGTTTATATATATATATATATATATATATATATATATATATATATATATATATATATATATATATATATATATATATATATATATTTCTAACCTCTTTCCAGCTTAGTCTATGGTTAAATGTAGTCCAATCGGAGGGTAAATTTGACTAGTAACCAAGGAGACTCATTCTTATCTCAAAACTACTCCATGATTTAAAGTGAGGTGGAGGGAGGGAGAGGGAGGGGTAGACCGAGGATGAGGTAGAGGTATGGAGTTGAGAGGTATATGAGGGAGGAGGGAGTGAGTTGGGGGGAGGGTAGTCAAACGGTGGGTGACAGAGCGACTTGGAGGCGTTTTGTCTGCGGCCACCCTTTGCGGGATTAGGGCGTCGGGCTATAGACAGATGATTTAAAGTGGTTGGTCCGTTAGATGAAAACAAACAATATCATTTTCACTCTAACTTGACCTAAAACTGCCATCTATCCATCTTGAATGCTGAGTTGTTACAATAGATTGGCACTAGAATATGATGCTAGTCACGAAGAAGTGCTGTGGAAAGGATGTAGAGTTGTAATAACAGATTAGCACTAGAATATGATGCTAGTCACGAAGAAGTGGTTAATGTGAAAGAAATATATGTTACCTTACATATGTCTGAAGGTAGCGCTGCTCTTTTTTTTTTATGCAAGGAAGAAGGAATCAAAGGCCAGGAGGCTTCGTAATCCCTCTTCCTTAGCGATTTATTCTGTACATTACACCTTTTTATCCTTTCTACGTTACTGAAGCAAATATGTCGGTAAGAATCAATCAAATAAATCAAAGTATCAAGGCGAAGTAGGAAGAATAAGTCGCTGAGGAGAATATACTACGGCACATCCCATCTAAGACTATACGAAGGTCATTATCCGAGTTATAAGGACGCGAATATAACCAGAGTAAGGTTATATATCCGGGAAGTATGAACGATATACTATGAACATACGTATCAGTTCCAAGCAGTTCAGGGCCCGAATTCTCCTTAACACCTCTTCCTAAGCTATTTATTTTGCTTAATATACATTACTCTTCTCTTGTGTGTTGCTTAAATCACTCAAAAATCGCCATACTCTGCATAGGTAAAGTACTAAATGATATCAATCAGCCGGATCCAAAAATAAATCGCTAAAGGAGAAGTGTTAGGGAGAGTTCTTGATTGACCCGAATGCGGATCCAAATGTCCACATTCTCGTCAGCTAGGAGGGAAGTTCAAACACCTTTTCCTTGGCGGTTTAGTTTGCGTGATACAGCATATTAATCTCATACTTATTCCATACTTATTTTATACTTTTCATACTTATTTCATACTTATTTCATACTTTTCATACTTATTTCATACTTTTCATACTTATTTCATACTTTTTCATACTTTTCTTATATTTTTTCTAATTTTTTGCATACTAATCAAAATGGACTGAATAAGTGACATACAAGAATTTATGAACGCATTAGATAGAAATAAATCGCTAAGGAAGAGGTGTTAGGGAGTCTGCTTAACCATAATATCACCCAAAAACTGACTGTACCCAAAGCTCGTATTGTCAGTGGTAAAGCAAGCTCCCTAACACCTGTTCCTTACCGATTTATTCCTGGATACAGCTAATTTATATCGTTTTATACGTTATTTATGCAGAGTATGGTGATATTAGAATTATTTAAGGTATACAGAAGAGGAGGGCAAGGTGTAAAGAGCAAAATAAGTCGCTTAGGAAGAGATGTTAGGGAGCCTTCATAGCACACGAGATTACGGGCCCAAGATTTAAGGCTCAGGAATGGACGCGACTGCATGACCTGATTCTCGTGACCTTGACCTGACCTTAGCGTGAAGTGTTTTATAAGGATACACAGGGAGTTCACAACAACCATGTCTTTAATTGTCAAGTGTTGTTTGTTTGTGTTATGTCGACCTTGTAAGTGGTATACCGCCGTGATTTCACACACACACACACACACACACACACACACACACACACAATAAGATAGCTAGATATGCAGAGAGAGAGAGAGAGAGAGAGAGAGAGAGAACATCGCACATACGAGATGAGGTTAACTGCAGTAGGCTTGTTGGCTGATGCTGGGCAGCTCCTATAACAATGTGGTAAGACAATTAGAAAAATATGACGATAGCAGAAAAAGACTCTACTCCGCCCTGCAGACCGTCCTGATATGTAGATCATAATGCTGTCAACACCAGCCACATTGCACACTGCCATCCCGTCGTTGTTTGATGTAGGCTATCTAAGGAGACAATCTTGCTTCCAAACCAACATTGCATAACTTCACTGACTGATGTCACATCGTTAGTAACTACACACAGGCTAGTGGTGCTGACAAGATCCATACGCATCGTAGTGCTGTGCACCGCAGGTGGAACAGCTGCGGCCACCCACTTGGGAGCTAAATCTCCTCATATTTCCCTGCACCTGCCGTGGGGAAGGTCCTTGGTCCGACCCTGGCCAGGCGTTGTTTACCACAAGGTGGTGCCGGATTCCTGTACACGGTGTAGTTGCTGTACTGTACCTGTAGGACGGCCACACACAAACAGTTGTTTATTTGTGGTTGATGGGTGTACTTAGCCACATTGATCCTTTAGAGCAATAAATCAGTGTTCGTTCAACAGGTTAAGAGAAGATAGCTTTTGTTCCGATAATAGTGCATACTCTTGTGTCATAGACTCCCGTAACGCTAAGTGGAGTAACTGCACCTACTCCATAAAGTCTTGGTGCACACTTCTCGCAAGATAATAGGACACCACAGACGACGGCTATTGCAAAACGCTCGACGATACCACCCCACGTTAGTACACAGCTTTCATGAGGAGGCATTATATCGCTGGCTTGAACGTAGTCAGAATTATCATAAAATACTCAATTGATAAAATATTGTTCTTCTGGGAACATCACGAACTGTTTTAATTAATTTGGACCGGAGTCGCTCTCTTCCTAATTTTTGAAAATAGTGTTCGGTCAAATATTCATGTCCGTTCGCCTCTCCTGCCTCTTTCTCGCTGCTGGATATTTTATAGACGTTTGAGTGAGTTAAATGAGACGTACTCCCGTATTCTCGTGCGTTAAGGAAGCTCCCTAACACCTCCTCCTCAGCGATTTACTTTGCTTATAGCCCATTGGCGTCCTCTTCTGTGTTACTTCAATCATTCTAACATCACCATACTCTGCATAAACAACGTACAAAACGGTATTACCTATCAGTACTCAAAAATGAATCGCTAGGAAGAGATGTTAAGGAGCTTCCTTAACGATGATGTAGAGGGAGGAGAAACGAACTTGCCTGTACATAACTGCATCTGAGAATAGTTTTAATGAACGTGCTGCGGAGTACATATTATTATTATTATTATTATTATTATTATTATTATTATTATTATTATTATTATTATCATTATTATTATTATTATTATTATTATTATTATTATTATTATTATTATCACTTTCTTCTTATTATTATTTTCATTGTTATTATTATCATTACTATTATTATTATTATTATTATTATTATTATTATTATTACCGTTAATATTATTATTTGTGGTAGGTGGGGGCGCTCACCATCCACTCACTCGATGTAGTGTTGCTCTCGGGTGTCTGCCCTTTCCTCTCCATCTTTCTTTCCTTCCATTCTCTTCTGTCTTTCCTTCATTCTCTCCTCTTCCTTCTGCCTACGGGTGACTTTACACTCCCTCTTCTGTCTTTCCTTCATTCTTTCCTCTTCTTTCTGTCTGTGGGTGACTCTACACTGAGTGACAAGCCAAATGGTTTCATGTACACCAGGAAACCATTTACTACGCTGGGTGGTAACTATATAACCAAATTTTGGCTCCTGGTGGTTTAGTGGGTAATTATTGCACTCCAATCGGATTGAGCCGGTGAAGGTTTATATCCAAGGGATGGTTGGGGTTGATTGCTCATGTAATGCCACTCAGGGATGAGTGAGGCTGGTCACTCTCATCTTAAATGTCGAGACCAACTGCTTAGCCCCGGGCTCCTACGCTCCTCATGGGGCAATGTAGGACTGGATGATGGATGGATGAATATTATTATGATGATGATGATGATGATGACGATGTTTATCGTTGGCAAAATCGACCTAAAGACATTTTATCCTCACGTTTGCTTCGAGGTAATTATTAGTCTCGAAAAGGTTATATCTGTCTATCTGTCTATCTATCTGTCTGTCTATCTGTCTATCTATCTATCTATCTATCGTCCGACGCCTTAATCTCGCAAGGGGTGGCCACGAGCGAATCGCCTCAGTGTCACCCTGTCCTCTGCTATCTCCACACACCCCTCCAACTCACACACACCCCTCCAATTCACACACACACCTCTCATATTCCTTTCCACCCCATCCGTCGATCTCATCCTCGGTCTCCTCCTCCCCCCTTCCCTCCTCCATCTCTCTCTCTCACACATATACTCTCCCAGTCAGTCTCGCATTCTCCATCCTCTCCATACGGCCAAACCATCTCAAAATATTTCTCAATATGCATTCTTGGACATCCACATCAACATTACATCACTCCATCACTTTCTCATTTGTCAGTCTGTCTCTCCACGTAACTCCACATCCTCCTCCCAGATAACTCATTTCCACTGTTCTTTCACTTGACTTGTGTCCTTCCGACTAGGTCCAGGCTTCACCTCCAACACTATAATGTGGTACTAGTCACGAAGAAGTGCTAGGGGAAGGGTGCTGAGCCTGTGTACTGTCTTATTCAGCCACTGAGCTACGGGAAATAAGCTGCAGAAGGACGAAAATCTCTTGCCAAGTTAAAATGAATGAACTATAGTCGTTTTTTTGCCTTTAATATTAGAGAATGTATCCCTTAATAACGAGAGAGAGAGAGAGAGAGAGGGAGAGAGAGAGAGAGAGAGAGAGAGAGAGACATTAAGACAGACAGACAGAAAATCTATCCATCCATCCATCCACCCATACATACATATGCATACATACATACATTACATACATACATACACACACATACATACATACACACACATACATACATACATACATACATACATACATACATATGCATAAATTCATACATGCATATATACACACATACCTAAATACATACATACATACATAGGCAGACAGATAGATGACTAGACAGACAGACGGGTGGATGGATAGATAGATAGATAGACAGATTGATAGATAGATTGATTGACTGATTGATAGATAGATAGATAGATAGATAGACAGATAGATAGGATCTTTGATGGATAAACACCGAGAGAAGAAAACGAATTTGCTTTTCCAATCGATGATGCGTAAGGACAGGTCTTTGAATATCACGTGAGAGAGAGAGAGAGAGAGAGAGAGAGAGAGAGACGTGTAAGAGAGGTGGACAGATAGACAGATAGTGAAATGGAGAGAGAGAGAGAGAGAGAGAGAGAGACGGGTAGGAGAGGTAGAGAAACAGAAAAAGTTACTTAGATTCAAAAACTGATAGGTATGTAGGTAGGTAGAGAGATATCTAGGTCAGTGGAGAGAGAGGGAGAGAGAGAGAGAGAAATTATCACCAAAATCGATTGTCACTATCCGGCAAGGCCTTGGACAGGATCTATAAAACAATACACCCTCCATCCGTGACGTCACAAATTAATGACGTCACAACAGTGGAGAGAGAGGGAGAGAGAGAGAGAGAAATTATCACCAAAATCGATTGTCACTATCCGGCAAGGCCTTGGACAGGATCTATAAAACAATACACCCTCCATCCGTGACGTCACAAATTAATGACGTCACAAATGATATAATGACGTCACAAATAATTTAATGACATCACAAATAATATAGTGACGTCACAAATAATTTAATGACGTCACAAACGATATAATGACGTCACTAGAGGGGCGTATATATAAACGTGAACGATCCTTTCTGGCTCTCATCCATGTCTAAAGTTAATTGTATTTCTTTCATTTTAAGTTTTCAAAATTTTTCGCCCTTTTTCAATTTTCTTCGGCTGTTTCCAGAGTGTGATCATACCACTGCCCCCCCTCATCCTTTCCATAGCACTTCTTCGTGATTAGCATTTATTCTGGGGTTAATATCTTCTTATAGCTCAGAACTCAAGATGGCGAGATGGGAATTTTACGCCTAGTTAAACTGAAGAGGGTATCGTTGTGTACTTGAATAATAGTAATAATAGTAATAATAATAATAATAACGGTAATAATGATGATGATAATAATAATAATAATAATTATTATTATTATTATTATTATCATTATTATTATTATTATTATTATTATTATTATTATTATTATTATTATTATTTATTATTATTATTAACGGTAATAATAATAATAATAATAACTATTATTATTATTATTATTATCATTATTATTATAATCATAATCATCATCATCACCATCATAATCATAATATTAACAATAATTATAATAATAATAATAATAATAATATCAATGATAAAAATATAAATAATAATGTTAATAATAATAAAAATAATAATAATAATAGTAATAATGATGATGACTGTGATGATGATGATGATAATAATAACAATAATAATAATAATAATAATAATAATAATAATACTCGTAATATCAGTGATAAAAATATTAATAATAATGTTAATAATAATAAAAATAATAATAATAAAAATAATAATAATAGTAATAATGATGATGATGATGATGGTGATGATGATGATGATAATGATAATAATAACAATAATAATAATAATAATAATAATAATAATAATAATAATAATAATAACAATAATATTGTCCTTGGGCAATTGGCCTGATTTCTCGGATTCCAATCAGCTGAGCAAAATCGTCTTGTTTTTGTCCCGAATTCTAAGTGACACAAGAGGCTTCTAAACACCTCATCCTGAGCGATTTACGAGTATTTTGCACATGGCACCTTAACACTCTCTTGCATGCTATTTATTTCGTTTTAATATCGACATAGTTTGCATCAGTAATATAGTGGAGGATACTGAGGTATAATATGCAGAATAAATCGCTTAGGAATAGGTTTTAAGACTCCCAAACCACTTACAATATCTTTAACCTTACCCTGTTACTTCGACATTTGACCTTACTGTTACTTTGACCTTTGGCCTTACCCTGTTACTTTGACCTTTGGCCTTACTGTTACTTTGACCTTTGACCTTACTGTTACTTTGACCTTTGACCTTACTGTTATTTTGACCTTTGGCCTTACCGTTACTTTGACCTTTGACCTTACTGTTAAATCGCTTAGGAAGAGGTGTTAAGACTCCCAAACCACTCACAATACCTTTAATCTTTCCGTATTACTTCGACCTTTGACCTTACTGTTACTTTGACCTTTGGCCTTACTGTTACTTTGACCTTTGACCTTACTGTTACTTTGACCTTTGACCTTACTGTTACTTCGACCTTTGACCTTACTGTTACTTTGACCTTTGACCTTACTGTTACTTTGACCTTTGACCTTACTGTTACTTTGACCTTTGATCTTACTGTTACTTTGACTTTACTGTTACTTTGACTTTTGACCTTGCTGTTACTTTAAACTTTGACCTTACTGTTACTTTGACCTTTGACCTTACTGTTACTTTGACCTTTGACCTTACTGTTACTTTGACCTTTGACCTTAGTGTTGCTTTGAACTTTGATCTTACTGATGTTTTATTTGACCTTATCCTGTTCCTTTGACCTTTGACCTTACTGATATTTTATTTAACCTTATTCTTACTTTGACCATTGACCTTACTGTTACTTTGACCTTTGACCTTACTGTTACTTTGACCTTAGACCTTGCTGTTACTTTGAACTTTGACCTTACCCTGTTACTTTGACCTTTGACCTTGCTGTTACTCTGACCTTTGACCTTACTGTTATTTTGACCTTTGATCTCTTTCGTCCAAAATTCAGTCACTTGTTCCTCCAATGGTCCTCAGTTACTATTCCACCTTTTGTGCAATTCCATACAATTCTTTTTTTTTACTTTGCTTATAGACAGACAAAAGAAAAAAGAGCCAAACACCTAAACCCCTCATGTGTGTGTGTGTGTGTGTGTGTGTGTGTGTGTGTGTGTGTGTGTGTGTGTGTGTTTAAAGCACTCATTCTCGTTGGTTAAGGAAGCTCCCTAGCACCTCTTCCTTAGCGATTTATTTTTGGATATGGCTGATTGACATCCTTTTGTACATTATTTATTCAGAGGATGGCGATAAATGCTTTATATATTACGCAGAAAATGGTAACGTGGTATAATAAGCAAAATAAATCGCTTAGGAGGGGGTGTTATAGTCAAACCAGAATATGAAGAGCTCTGGGGTGGAGCGGGGGATTAAGTACAGCTCTGCCACATCTTTACCAAAACAAAACCACCCGGTATCCAGCGTTTTCTATAATATTTTGAATGGGATAACCCCGACAAAAATATGCTACTGTACTTTTGTTACGTTCAGTCTTTTTGGTTCCATTAAGGCTATTACCGGCTATTATAGTATAAAAATACAAGCTACAAACAGTCCATGGTGGGTGGTAGGTGAGTGGCCGTGACTGACCCAAACACGCGGGTCACCGGAAACGTGGCAGAGTGGTCTAAACAACGTTGTCACAAGTTGTAAAGAGTCGTTGTTTATATTCTTATAAAGAAAATAAATCGTTACTATGATTTTTTAAAATATATTATATATAGAATATTTCAAGGTACAGTAGTATAAAATTATTAATATCTTAACATTCGACAGTGTAAAGTTGAAGGTTTAAATGTTTGGCATATGCGCATTTCTTAACTGCCACACCCCAGAGCTCTTCATATTCTGGTTTGACTATAGGGAGCTTCCTTACCCGACGAAAATACGAAATAAGGCAAAGGATTACCCGGTAACGGATTTCTCTCAGCTTAGCAAATCCCCTGGTACTGACTGGGATTAAATACGGTTTAAGTGGATTTGGTTTAAGGTAAATCTGGGGGGATATAACCGTAGACTTTTCGGCTGCACTGAGGAGAGATCAAGTGGTAAGGTGTTGAACTGCTGACCGGGCGGACGCGAGATCATGCCCTGGCTTGAGTGGGAAGCAGTTTGGGGATTTTGGATTCAAACATACTACTCCCAGTTCTTCATTTATGCAACAGGTCAACTCTGGAACTGTCCCCTTCGGCCTGTATTTCCTACTTCCTATGATCGCCAGTCTTTCAGACGCAGTGTGTCCAGGCATCTCGAAATACGCGGATCTTGAATTTGGACCTGTTTGTTATTGTTATTGTTTTTTTTCTTGGAAGGAACGATTTGCAGGCTCGCGGCCTTTGGTACCTTCTTCCTTGCATAAAAAAAAAAAAAAAATGGTGGCCTTCCTCAATACCCAATAATACATCATAACTATACTCCTATAACTATACTCTGTTCACTTTAACTAGGTGAAAAATTGCCCCATCTCCTTCTTGAATGCGGAGCTATAACGACAAATTACCGTTAGAATACGGTGCTAGTCACGAAGAAGTGCTGTGGAAAGGATGCAGGGCCTTAATATTGTCCTATTCTGACAATGAGTAACGGGAATTAAAATAAAAATTAAAAAAAGTCAAAATCTTGGCCATGTTTCAGTGAATGGCGTAAAAAAAAAAAAATAAATAAAGGTCAATACTATACTTCTTTTACTCTAACTTGGCCAAAAACTACCATATCTCCTTCATGCATGCTGAGTTGTGGCAATGGATTAACACTAGAATAAGATGCTAGTCACGAAGAGGTGCTGTGGAAAGGCTGTAAAACATCTATCTATCTGTTGCCAGATACCTTAATCCCCTATACGGGGTGGCCACAAACATATCGCCTTCACGTCACTCTGTCCTCCACCATTTCACTGCCCTGCTTCCAATTCACACACCCTTCTCTCATATACCTCTCCATCCCATCCCTCCGTCTCATCCTTGGCCTTCCCCTCCCTCTCTCCCCCTCCACCTCACTCACATACACTCTCCTCGTCAGTCTCTTACTCTCCATCCTCTCCACATGGCCAAACCACCTCAATGTGTTTCTCCTAATGCTTCCTATAACATCCACATCCACACCACAACGCTCCTTCACCTCCTCATTTGTCAGCCTGTCTCTCCATGTGACTCCACATGCTCCTCTTAAATAACTCATTTCCACTGCTCTCGCTCTTGTGTCCTTCCAACAACGTCCAAGCTTCACTTCCATACGTTAGAGTTGGTATAACAATACTGTCATGTAGTAACTTTTTCACTTCCATGCTCACTTCCCTGTTTCTAATCACTGCTTTCAAGGAACCAGCAACTTTTCTTCCTTGTTGTACCCTTTCAAGCACTTCACCCTCCAAACCAAGACGAAAATCTAGGCCAAGTTAGTATAAAAGACACAAACAGGTTGAACCTTGAACTTACCCGTGACCTTGACCTTTGACTGGCTGTTCTCAAAATCGAATCACTTCATCCTTGGCTGCCCCTGAACATGTCCACCAAGTTTGGTCTAAATCTGTTGTTTAGGTTGACCTTGCCATGCGCCTTTGACATTCATATGTCGTTCATCAATTGTTTTTAATAATAATAATAATAATAATAATAATAATAATGATAATAATAATAATAAAAATAAAAATAATAATAATAATAATGATAATAATAATAATAATAATAATAATAATAATAATGTTCAGTCTGTATATGGATGGGATTATAAAAGAGATACAAGGTAGGGCAGTGGATGTTGGAGCGGCCCTAGTGAGAGTGGAAACTCCCAGTACTGTTTGCAGATGATATAGTGTTAAGTGAAGACGAAGGAGAGCTGCAAGGCTTGGTGGATGAGTTTGGGAGGGTGTGTAAGAAACGGAATCTAAAGGCGAATGTAGGGAGGAGTAAAGTTATGGTCTTTGAGAGAAGTGAAGTCAGTGCATGTAAAGTGAGGCTGGATGATGAGGAAATGGAAAATGTGAGTACATTTAAGTGCCTGGGTACACTTAAGTACTTGGGTAGTGTGATGAGTAAGGATGGAAGTTTAGAGGGTGAAGTGCTTGAAAGGGTACAACAAGGAAGAAAGGTTACCGGTTCCTTGAAAGCAGTGATAAGAAACAAGGAAGTGAGCATGGAAGTGAAAAGTTACTACATGACAGTATTGTGATACCAACTCTAACGTATAGAAGTGAAGCTTGGACGTTGTTGGAGGGAAACGAGTCAAGATTGAGAGCAGTGGAAATGAGTTATTTAAGAGGAGCCTGTGGAGTCACATGGAGAGACAGGCTGACAAAAGAGGAAGTGAAGGAGCGTTATGGTGTGGATGTGGATGTGATAGGAAATGTTTAGGAGAAACACACTGAGGTGGTTTGGCCACGTGGAGAGGATAGAGGGTGAGAGACTGACGAGCAGAGTGTATGTGAGTGAGGTGGAGGGGGGAAGAGGGAGGGGGAGGCCAAGGATGAGATGGAGGGATGGAATGGAGAGGTATATGAGAAGGGGGGGGGGTGAGCTGGGAGCAGGGCAGTGAAATGGCGGGGGACAGGGCGACATGGAGGCGATTTGTTTGTGGCCACCCCTTACGGGATTGAGGCGTCTGGCAATAGACGGATAGACAGTACATAAAATTATGGTGCAGGTGGCTAATATTACTGATATATAATCATATAGACAAATCAGTACAAATAAGGACTATGATCTACTTCATAAGATCTTTTGTGGCGACCACTGGGACTACGTGTTGATCTGCGGCTGGCAAGAAGCAACAACAACAACAACAACAACAACAATAATAATAATAATGATAATAATAATAATACTAATTATTATTATTATTATTATTATTATTATTATTATTATTATTATTATTATTAGATTATTATTATTATCATTATTATTATTATTATTATTATTATTATTATTGTGGTAGGTGGGGGCGCTCACCATCCACTCATTCGATGTAGTGGTGCTCTCGGGCGTCTGCCCTTTCCTCTCCTCCGTCCTTCTCTCCTTCCATCCTCTTCTGTCATTCTTTCCTTCATTCTTTCCTTGTCCTTCTGCCTATTGTACGGATGACTTTACACTCCCTCTTCTGTCTTTCTTTTCTTCATTCTTTCCTCTTCCTTCTGCCTGTGGGTGACTCTACACTGAGTGACAAGCCAAATGGTTTCCTGTACACCAGGAAACCATTTACTACGTTGGGTGGTAACCATATAACCAAATTTTGGCGCCTGGTGGTTTAGTGGGTAAATGCGGCACTCCAATCGGATTGAGCCGGTGAAGGTTTATATCCAAGGGATGGTTGGGGTTTATTGCTCACGTAATGCCACTCAGGGATGAGTGAGGCTGGTCACTCTCATCTTAAATGTCAGGACCAACTTGCCTAGCCCCGGGCTCCTACGCTCCTCATGGGGCAATGTAGGATTGGATGATGGATGGATGGATGGATTATTTACTAGTAGTAGTAGTAGTATAAATGTCTCTTGGCTGACCCTCAACATTACCACCAAGTTTGGCAAAAATCAAACATTTTTTCAGAAAATTTGCTAACGTAGATATACATAGGTCGATTGTTGACCTCGCCATGTTAGCTTGACCTTTAACTGTTCTCAAAATAGACATTCTTCCTTCTTGCCTTACCTTCAACCCTCCACCATCTTCGGATCAAACCGTTAAATAGGCCGTACCAAGTGACCTGATATTTGAGCCGTTATTCTCAGTTGTAGGTCAATTCCCTATTCCTTGACTGACCCTCAACCCTATCACCAAGTCTGGTTAAAATCGGATGAAAACTGAGAATACTATGTTCTTTTAAATTTAGGCATAAAATTACCATCTCTCCAGCTTGAATGTTGGTCTGGAATAAGAGAATAACACCAGTATATGGTGCTAGTCACGAAGAAGTGCTATGGAAAGGATGTTCTGGGGTAGCTTTGTCTTATTCTGCCACTTAGCTACGGGAAACAGGCTGGCAGAGGACGAAAATCTCCAGAAAAGATAAAGTGAACGAATACATAGCGGAAAAAACGAACCATCTGAAAAACGCATTGGAAGAGATACGGGTTTTCATTGTATTTCGTCTGTTGTCATTTTTCTTCATATGGAATTTAAATCATTGTTCCTTTGGCTCACATTCTCGTTGGGTTAGGAGGCTCCCCAATACCTTCTCTTTAGCGATTTATTTTCGGATATGGCTGAGATGGAATTTAGATGATAATTGTTTCCTTGGCTCATTCTCGTAGGGTAAGGAGGCTCCCCAGCACCTCCTCCTTAGCGATTGATTTTTGGATTTGGCTGACTAATATCCTTTCCCACGTTACCTATGCAGACTAATGGCGATGTTTGAAGGATTTATATAACACAGAATAGGACAGTAAGGTGTAAGAAGCATAATAAATCGCCGAAGAAATGTTGTTAGGGAGCTTCCTTAATAGGCGAGAATACAGGCCGTTGACTCAACAGGGCAATCTGAAGCTCCTATTCTCGTAGGTTAAGGAAGCTCCCTAACACCTTTCCCTAAGCGGTTTATTTTGCTTATCACACCTTAATGACCTCCTCTGTGTTATATAAATTCTTTCAATAAATGCCATACCCTGCATAAATAATGTACAAAAGAATATTAACCACCATTATCAAGAAAAATAAATCTATCTATCTATCTATCTATCTATTGCCAGACGCCTCAATCCCGTTCGGGGTGGCCACAAACAAATCGCCTCCACGTCGCCCTGTCCCTCGCCATTTCACTGCCCTGCTCCCAACTCACACACCCCTCTCTCACATACCTCTCCACTCCATCCCTCCATCTCATCCTCGGCCTCCCCCTCCATCTCCCCCCCCTCCACCTCACTCACATACACTCTCTTCGTCAGTCTTTCACCCTCCATCCTCCCCACATGGCCAAACCACCTCAGTGTATTCCTCCTGAGCTTCCTATCACATCCACATCCACACCACAGCGCTCCTTTATATCCTCATTCATCAGCCTGTCTCTCCATGTGACTCCACAGGCCCCTCTTAAATAACTCGTTTCCGCTGCTCTCACTCTTGACTTGTGTCCTTCCAACAACATCCAAGCTTCACTTCCATACGTCAGAGTTGGTATCACAATACTGTCATGTAGTAACTTTTTCACTTCCATGCTCACTTCCCTGTTTCTCATCACTGCTTTCATGGAACCAGCAACCTTTCTTCCCTGCTGTACCCTTCCAAGCACTTCACCCTCCAAACCTCCATCCTTACTCATCACATTACCCAATTACTTAAACGTACTCACATTTTCCAATTCCTCACCATCCAACCTCACTGTACATTCACTGACTTCACTTCTCTCAAAGACCATAACTTTACTCTTCCCTATATTCACCTTTAGATTCCGTTTCTTACACACTTTCCCAAACTCATCCACCAAGCCTTGCAGCTCCCCTTCGTCTTCACTCAACAACACAGTATCATCTGCAAACAACAGTGCAGGGAGTTTCCAAACACTACCCTCTCTCACCAGGGCCACTCCAACATCCACTACCCTACCTTGTACCTCTTTTATTACCCCATCCATGTACAGATTGAACAACCATGGAGACATGACACATCCCTGTTTCAACCCAACTTTCAAAGAGAAAAATTCACTCATTTCACCATCCACACGCACTGCAGCCTTAGCACCATCATACATACTCTTCACAGCATTCAACAACTTCCCATCTACTCCATATATTCTCAATACTTTCCAAAATCCTTGTCTATCCACCCTGACATATGCTTTCTCCAAATCCATGAAAGCCGCATACAACTTCTTTCCCTTCTCTAGAAACTTTTCCACTAAAGATCTAAGAATGAATATCTGATCTACACAACCTCTTCCCTTCCTAAAGCCTCCCTGTTCTTCTCCAACTAATCCCTCTGTTCTTTCCCTAACTCTGTCAATAAGCTTCCTACCATACACTTTTCCTATTATACTAAGAAGACAAATGCCCCTATGATTACCACACACTTCTTTTTCCCCTTTTCCTTTGTACAAGGGAATAATTATACCTGACTTCCAATCCTCTGGGACTCTACCTTCCTCCCAGGCCAATCTGCACATCTTCCACATCCATTCTACTACTATCTCTCCGCCATGCTTCAGCATTTCACCACACACTCCATCAATTCCTGGGGCTTTCCCCAATTTAACTTCCACAACTTCTATCCTACTGATTTCTTCCTCTCCTCTCACCTCCCTCCTTCTACCAGCCATTCCCCAGCCACTTATATTCGCATTACTTCCATCCTCTATGTTCAACAATTCCTTAAAGTGTTCTCTCCATCTGCTCACTTTTTCTCCCTTCTCCACTAGTAATCTACCATTTTTATCTTTCACTCCCTTGCTAACTTCACTTCCACCCTGTCTTACTCTCTTCACCTCTTTCCAAAACATTTTCTTACAGTCCCTCCACTTTACACTCAAATTCCTTCCAAATTCCTCATCCACTCTCTTCTTACTCTCTCTTACTAATCTTTTCACCTCTCTCTTTCTTCCTAAATATAACTCTCTCTTCCGCCTCTCAACTTCTTCCACGCCGCTATTTCTCATCCATTCATTGTATGCTTTCTTCTTTTGTGCCACAGCCTGTCTCACCTCTTCATTCCACCATACTGTTCCTTGCACCACCCTCCGTCTTCTCTTCACCCCATACACCACATCACATGCTGCACATATTTCTTCTGTGAATAATAATAATAATAAATCGCCAATGAAGAGGTGTTAGGGAGTTTCCTTGACTGACAAGATTACCACCCTAGGTCCCTGATCGCTAATATAATCGGTCAGTGCCTAACACCTCTTCCTTACCGATTTATTTTTGGATATGGCTGGTTAATATCTTTTTGTGCAGGTGTACAAAAAAGAATCGTTACTCAGGGGTCCGATAGATATGTAACGTACACTACGATGGCTGCTGTTTCCAAATGGTTGATACATTCATATCGACGCATTTATTACCTCAAACACAGGAAATGCCTCTTGTGTCCCATGCATAACCAACATTGTGGGATATGCAGGGGTAGTGTACCAACAGTTTCCGAGCCCCCTGCCTGATTTTCATAAACCATCGTCGTTTGTCATATTGTTTAGCACAACGTTGTAACGATACTTTTTTGTACAGTTGTACGTTATTTAAGCAGAGTACTCGTATGGTGATACTAAAATTATTTATGTAACACAAAAGAGGATGGCAAGGTGTAATAGGCAAAATAAATCGCTTAGGAGGTGTTAGGGAGCTCCCATAACCCACAAGAATACGGGCCTAAGATACTGAGGTGGCTGTCTACTTCTAAAAGCGCTTTCATTAACAGCATACCCATATGAGGCACTTCAAACATGTATTCGGTATGGACGGTTCGGTATTACTGCCCAAGTGATGGCATGTGACGGTGTGTAGAGCCCTGTGTTGCGCCTGGGAGGATTACTTGGGCTCAGGGAACGGATCTTGTGGCCTACATGCCTAGAGTCTGGGGTGCATGAAACCAAGCTTTCAAAAGAGACATTTGAGTAGTTGTCATCTGCATCTGAAAGTAAGAGTGCTGCCGTCTTCAAGCAAAAGGAAGAGGGTCTCAAGCGAGCACGCTCTGATCGTTCGGGACAGTTCAGACAACAATGGGTTATGTGCATCGTACATGGCATCACTGAGAATTGCACACACACAAAAAAAATCACATGGCAGAGAAGTCAATCGTCCCTTGATGTGAAGTAGTCCTCTGTATTACTGGATGTGATGCTGAGCAGGTCACATCAGTACCTCTCTCAGACTGCACTGCTCATAAACGAATATTAGATATGTCTGAAGATATGAAACAAGTGATTGCTGAAATAAAAAGGGCATCTTTAGGCATATTTGCAATCCAGCAGTATGAGTTGCCTGACGTGGCTGCTTGTGCCCAACTCCTTGTGTTTGTCCGATACAGGGAGAATTTCTTGTTCTGCCATGCTGTGGAGTCGAGTACAAGAGAAGACATTGCCCGTAAAGTCTCAAATGGTTAGAGGCTGAAGGACTTTCTTGGAATAATATATGTGTGTGCACAACTCACGGAACACCAACAATGCCTTGGCCGTAGATCAGGGTTTCGAGGAAGAGTGTATGAGGCGAATCCTGAAACAAGGTATCTTCATTGTATGCTTCATATTATAGATAAGCCCTGGCATCGAAAACCCCCACCAAACCTAAGAACTCGCGGTCGATTTTTTTTCCTTGCTACACACATGTAAAATTTTGTGATGATATCTTGGGCGGTTGCAAAGTTATTGAGCTAACACACACACACACACACACACACACACACACACACACACACACACACACACTGAAAACAATACCAGCTTCTCGGTTGCGACTGATAATAATGAAGGCAGAAGCAACTATAAAACTGCAAAAGGAACGATACCAGCGACACAAAACACCAAAATGCAGAGAGAGAGAGAGAGAGAGAGAGAGAGAGAGAGAGAATCATGTAATATATCGCATTTACTTATTTTCTTTGACCAAGATCCCTAACCTCTTTCGGGTTAGTTGATGGCCAGGTGCAGTCAGACTGAGGGATCGATTTGACTAGTAACCATGGAGACTCACTGCTACCTCATAACTAAGGCTCACAGAATTTCATGTAATCACGACATGGTATTTGAGTTAAGGGAGTGAGTCAGTTCCGTCAGGTATTAGCAAATTGACTAGTAACCAAGGAGACTCTTTCCTCTCACTAGTAACCAAGGAGACTCATTCCTATCTCTCTAGTAACCAAGGAGACTCATTCCCACCTGACTAGTAACCAAGGAGACTCATTCCCACCTGACTAGTAACCATGGAGACTCATTCCTACCTTACTAGTAACCAAGGAGACTCATTCCTACCTTACTAGTAACCAAGGAGACTCATCCCACCTTACTAGTAACCAAGGAGATTCATTCCTATCTTACTAGTAACCAAGGAGACTCATTCCTACCTTACTAGTAACCAAGGAGACTCATCCCACCTTACTAGTAACCAAGGAGACTCATTCTCACCTGACTAATAACCAAGGAGACTCATTACTACCTGACTAGTAACCAAGGAGACTCATTCCCACCTGACTAGTAACCATGGAGACTCATTCCTACCTTACTAGTAACCAAGGAGACTCATTCCCACCTGACTAGTAACCATGGAGACTCATTCCTACCTTACTAGTAACCAAGGAGACTCATCACTGTTCAAGTATAGACACGCTTTAACCTATAAATTTTAGGTTAGTTTTTTCTTTATTGTCAGTATTTATCAACTGTATCTGGATAACATGGGATTCTTCTTAACACCTTTTCCTAAGCGATTTAGTTTGCATGTCACACCTTATTGTCCTTAGGTTAATTAGACCTCTATTTTTCTCTCAATATTTAGTGACACCTGTCAGAAACATCCGCAGACCGTCTCCTAGGCAACGTGGGATTCCTCTTAACACCTTTTCCTTAGCGATTTAGTTTGCATATTACACCTTATTCCCTTTCACGATTTCCATCACTAACACATGAGCAAAAAGAGGTGCAATGGGTTGGACAAGTCGCTGAGAAAGAGGTGTTAGGTAATTTTCAAAGCCATTTATAATACTATCAAAGACGAAGATAGTGATTCGTTCGTCTTGGTGGACATATTCGCTTCCTAACACCTCCTCCTTAGCGACTCATTTTGCTTTAAAAAATCTCAGTAATCTCTAGTTTGTTATTTATGTTTCTTGTGTGTGTGTGTGTGTGTGTGTGTGTGTGTGTGTGTGTGTGTGTGTGTGTGTGTGTGTGTGTGTGTGTGTGTGTGTGTGTGTGTGTCTACGTAGTAAAGTGCAAGTGGATATAAATGTGCACTGTGCAAAATAAATCGCTCAGGAACCGGTGCAACGAAGCCACTACTTTCCACCTAGATTTCAGTACTTATTCTGCCTGTGCATGGTATGGCCGGAAAGTAAACACAGCGCCTTGCATTACCACTGACTCACAAAATCAACTGTCTTAATAAGTAAAAAAATAGATAGATAGATAGGTTGTAGGATAGATGAATTGATGGATGAATGGATAGATAGATAGACAGATAGATAGATAGTTAGGTAATATGAATGATGGATGGATGGATGGAAGGGTAGATAGATAGATAGGTAGGTAGTAAAATGGATGGATGGATGGATGGATGGATGGGTAGATAGATAGATAGGTAGGTAGTAAAATGGATGGACGGATGGATGGGTAGATAGATAGATAGGCAGGTGGTAAAATGGATGGATGGATGGATAGATGCATGGATAGATAGACAGAGGGATAGATGGTTGATTGGATAAATAGATAGATAGATAGATAGATAGATAGATAGACAAAATCAAGAAGGGGCAACACCCATACCCACCAACTGGTCTAAGGGCCAAAGATTTATCCTTTTCCTGTGACCATGACCTTCGACATAATACTCTCAAACTCAAATTACATCATTCTTGCCTGACCCTTAACCCTTCCACCAAGTTTGGTTAACGTCATTTTAAAACTGAGTTAACTTTACCCAGAGATTTTGCTGACATTCGATCTCTGCTTATTATGACAACCTTTGACTGATTATTCTCTAAATCAAACTGCTTTCTTCCTGTTTACACCTGAACTCTTCCTCAAAGTTTAATCTGTATTGAAGAGACTAAATTGACCATACCATGTGACTTTTACCTTTGATCCAGCGTCCTCGGAAACAATATTTCAAAGTCTTGGGTGATACTCAACTCTTCCACCAAGCTTGATCGAAGTCATATCAAAATTGCTTCAGTTATTTTGTTCACACACGGACGCATGAGTCAGACTTTGATTTTGTTCTGTGTCTTTGACTTTTGACTGATCTGACTCTCAACTCTTCCACCAAGTCTGGCCAAAATCGGATAACATATATTAGAATTATTTTATTCAGAGAGAGAGAGAGAGAGAGAGAGAGAGGCCTGTCAAACGTATAACACTCTCTCTAGCATCGCGAGCGCGGGTGTAATAAAATTCCATCATCGTAAAATGGTTTGCGTCCAGGCATCTCGGATCTTCATTTTGCCTTTTTTTTTTTTTTTAGCTTTTTCTGAAACGGACAACATTTTGCGGGATTCAGGCCTTTGGTTCTTCCTTTTTGGGTTCAAATATATAGTAGGTAGATTGGTGTTATGGTGATCATTAAGGTGATGATAATGATGATGATGATGATGATATGGAGGAGAAGGAGGAGGAAGGAGTTATATTGACGATGACAATGATAATGATATTGATGATGATGATGAT
This sequence comes from Coenobita brevimanus, assembly GCF_032717465.1. Lineage (NCBI taxonomy): Eukaryota > Metazoa > Arthropoda > Malacostraca > Decapoda > Coenobitidae > Coenobita > Coenobita brevimanus. Next base: position 2,734,439 of record NC_137037.1, read on the forward strand.
GAATTACGTTGTTGATAATGATGGTGGTGGTGGTGGTGATGATGATGATGATGATGATGATGATAATGTTATATTTGTGGTTATGATGATGATGATGACGATGAGGAGGAGAAGGAGGAGGAGAAGGAAAAAGAGCTTTATTGACAATGATGATGATGATGATGATAACTATGATGATGATACTGAATTATATTGATAATAATGATGATGATGAGAAATACTGACGATGATAATGATGCCGATAAGAATGATGAATTAAAATAATGATGATATTGATGATGATGACTGCTTATATTGACAATGAAAATGATGATGTCACTGATGATGAATTATACTGAAGATGATGTTAGAAATAATAATAATGATGATGATGATGATGGTAATAATGATGATGACAGTGATGATGGATTACACTCCAGATGAGGTTAGAAATAATAATGATGATGATAATGATAATAATGATGATAATGATGACTTCACTTCTCACAACAGTACCCTCATGCAATCCAAACCCTTTTCGTGAGAACCGTGACATCTCAATCCCACTAAGCTGACACCGACCAAGAATCCAATCCCCTCTACACCCCATGAATGCGATTAGGAGGGAGGAGGGAGGGTCAGGGCCGCCTCTGCCAACAACGCGATCACCCACCCATTTTGGGATTTAATTTCAAGTGTAAATATTTATATCGAGGGGGACTTAGCTAGGCTCCTCTTGACCTGCCTGTTTTTCCCACACTTCCTCCCTGCCCCCCTCTCCCCCCAGACCCCCCCACCGCCGCCGTTAACAGTCCCGCTTCCTTTCGTTCACTCACTTTGAGGTTTTCACTTACCTTCGTTCGCCCGTGCATTCCTCTCCCCTTACATCTTTGCACTTCGTTATGCTTCACCTGGAAATAACCAGGGATTTTAACCAGCCTTTATTTCTTTGTTTATTTACTTCTCGGGGTGTAAGAGTGATTTATAGGAACCTTGATTTAACAGTTAATGCTGAGGACTTAAAAAAGTTGTTATTTCTGCGCCTTAGGATTCTTGCTAGCACTCTTTTCCGAAATATCGGTTAATATGTAGTCAAGTTCTTTGGATATAGCCTTGGATAATAATAATAATAATAATAATAATAATAATAATAACATACAAGTATCGAAGGTAGCTATACTTTGTTCACTCTAACGACGTAATATTGCCATCTCACCATCTTGAATGCTGAGTTATAACAGTAGATTACACTATAGTATGACGCTGGTCACGAATAAGTGCTAATAGAAAGGGTGAAGAGCCGTAGCATTACCTAATACAGTATTGAGCTACATGAAGTCAAGCAAACAAATGCTAGTCAGGAAGAAGTGCTAGGGAGTCGAAAGTCAAAGAAAACGCGAAAATGGGGCCAAACTGAACGAAAGACACTGACACACGAATCTGCTCGCCCTTATCCCCAACGCATCTCTTGTCCGCGGGAAATTAGGCGTGAAATAAGCCTTAGGACAGGGGGATATAAGAGCGAAAATGCGAGGCTAATTAATTCACTCGCTTTCGCCACCCCGATTTGTGGGTGATCGGAAGTGGTTTTACGCATATTGTTGGGCGTGTGGCGGTGTGGTGGTGGTGTGGTGGGACCATGGGAGAACTGGAACAAGAGCTGGGGGAGGGGAGGGAGGGGGTAGGAGAGGGGCAGGGAGGGGGAATGGGAGGGTTAGAAGGACAAGTGTGTGAGAAGGAGAGAAGCGTTGTAACTTCTGAGGGGGAGGGAGGGAGGGGGTGGTTTAAGGAGAGAGGGTGGGAGGGAGGGAGAGAGAGAGAGAGAGAGGGAGGGGTGAGATGAAGGGGAGGGAGGGAGAGAGACAAGTCTGCTATGAGAGGGGAGTGGTAACTTTTGAAGGCCACGGGAAACACTCCAGTGTTACCACACACACACATCAATGTCACCACACACACACACATCACGCTTGTTAGTGCTCAGCGTTTAAGAAATATTCTCTGACTAATGCAAAACAGATTTCATTCAGATTAATCGCCTGATCGCTTGGTATTGCTTACTTAGACAAAGCATTATAGATTCATAAAGCATGTACACGAAAAAAAAAAAAAAAAAAAAAAAAGTATCGGTGCACATTTGGCCCGAAACAATTTGACGCCACGGACGATGGACTCGAAATGTTTGATGAATGCCCACCATGTTGTCACAAATGGTACATGTTACAGACAGGTTTTGTATTACAATTTATGGCTGATATTGTTACTGGATGCATATTCAGATGATAATCAATTAATTTTCCAGGGACTACACAAGCTATATTGATCATTTCAGATATCATCGAACCACTCCTGCGCGATACTTGTTTTTATCGTGTGTACATTCTTGAAAATTCTGGCTAAGGCAGTGGTTTCCAATCTCTGGGTCGCGACCCCTAGGGGAGCACAAAGGGCTGCCTGGGGGGGGGGGCGCGAAGGCTTGATGAAGAGGGTAATTATATTTGAAAACTATGAATTATGATGGAATTCAGTAATTTCTAAATATGGAGAAAATATTTCAGATATGAATAAGAAATCTAGTTATCTGAATATATAAACAATTTCAAAGATTAAGAATCTATGATATTTATTGACATGTGCCAACTATGCCAGTAAAATACAGTATTTGAGGAAGGGGGGCGCAGGGAACGTGTCATTCAGTGAGGGGGGACGAGAATTAGGAAAGGTTGGAAACCACTGGGCTAAGGGAACGTGTAGTAAAGCTCTAAAGAAAAGCTTATGCGAAAAATCTGAAGTGGCAAATTAAGTAAAGCTCCCCCTCCCTCAAAAAAGAATAGTTATAATTAAAATGTCTAATATTTACATGTAGATTGGATGAGTACAAGTGCGGGAATCAGTAAATTACAAGACTAAGGAAAAAAGAAGTATTCATTACCTCCGCCAACGAAGGTGGAAGGAGGAGGTTGTGTGATCACCCGTGTCTGTCCATCATATGTCTCAAAAACTAATAGTTGAATTTCAATGAACATTTCTAGGAGGGTAGCCCACTAGTCAGGAAAAAGTTTATTAGGTTTTGAGGCGGATTCTGGCCCGGGCACAAATGCAGGATTTTTTTTTTTTTTTTTTTTTTGTTGTCCGCAAGAAATCTATAAAAGTAATTGATGGATTTCAGTTATATTTTGTGGATACATGCGTAATGGACTAAGGAAGAGTTGATTAAATTTTGGTGGTGGTCTGAGTTGTCTGGTCTAGGAGTTGGCGGAGGTATGCGCCCTTGGAGTGCTTTACACTTGTCTTGATGAAAACATTGTGAAGAATGAATACGAATGAAAGCTCCTGGGTTGTGGGATGTTGATTGTGTGTGTGTGTGTGTGTGTGTGATAACCATAAAATGCCAAACGTTAGAGCAATGGATAAAAGAGTGTTAAGGAATGTTTGTGGGTAACCTAAGTTGCACTGATGGAACCAAGAGACTGAAAGATGTGGTGGAGGGAAATCAGTTGATAAAATGGTGGAAGAAAGTGTGACTACATGACAGGATCGTATAGAAAGGACAGATATGATAGAGGGATGAAAAATGTATGTGAGGGAGCCTGAAAGTAGGAGGATAAGTGGGAAGCCAAGGAGAGAGTGGATGGATATGGTAACTGAGTGTGTGAGGAAATAAGGAGTGGAAGTTGAGGAAGGTAAAGCATTGACGAGGGGCGCCAATGAATAATACATGGCTAATAAATGTACTACGTAGATATAGGTTCATCTGAAATGTGAACCCGGTTATATATGTGCCACAGCATGAAGACGTGCCTTTCCAGCGCTTAAGTGGATCAGTGAAATGGAGATACGCTTGAGAGTGTTGTCGGAATGAGTGTATCCTGAAGGTGAAGATGAAGCGTAGGTATAAAGAAAGAAAACAGTGTAGATTGATTTACCCTTAGAATGGAAAATGTGTGACCCATTTCTGTAAGAACTCTTCTTGATAGTAATAACTCTTCCTGTGTCTTCTCTTTGTCTCTGAATTCCACCTCACTATGCTGGGATATGCGGCCTGAGCACGTGCCTGGCTCAGGGAGGATGAACACCTCTCCCCTGCATAGTCCTGGGTCACCATTGGGCAAGGTGTAGCATCCATTAGCCCGACCAAGAGGTAGTAGGTGGATGGTTACCATAGTTCAGAGAGGTACTACAACAAGAGTGACATGGGGCCAACGCACGGCAGCTGGCCTTCCACAACACTCGCAGGCGGGGAACTCAACCACTTTTCCCAAACAAAGTCAGGGCTGATACTACTCATACATATACACAGCTTATCCTCTTGGGGGCTCTGACTTCATGTTCCCTGCACCTCGTAGTGTGGATGGATTGTGTTCCGACTCTGACAAGGAGCTGTTTACCACCAAAAGGCAGCTGCTTGTTTGTGGTCGATGGGTTTGCTTGGCCAGATCAACAATAGCAGCAACAACAACACCCTCACAATATCTCTTGGGTGGTAACAGGGCTGAGATGATGAACGTACGATAGTCACGGCGCGCGACTCTGAGGTTATTATCGTGCTCTGGCAACCTACCCCTCAACAGTGCGTCTGATTTCGTGTATGATATGAGACGCATGTGATTCGTGTATAATATGTTCGTTTATAATAATATTCGTGTATAATATATTCGTGCATAATAATATGATTCGTGTATATGATATGAAGTCGGACGCACTTTTGAATAGTAGGTTGCTAGGGTACGATAATGACAACCTGAGTCGTGTGCCGCGACTATAGTAAATCCCTGCCATTGAAAGGCCTGATCTAAACACAGGTGCATGAGGGTTGGTTTTCTGACATAGGTCAAAATTTAAAGAACAGAAGGCGCTTCCACCTGCGTTCTAACACACCGGGAATATGGTATGTCCAGTGATTACTCTAGCAACCCCAAAGAAGTAGCTGTTGTCATGGAGTCCGTTTCTGTGTATGTACATCTTTACGTATGTGTGTATGTATGTGTATATGTATCATTTTTTATAATGTGAAGAGCCAAAGGCTTGAAACGCACAGAGATGTTCCCTAAAAAAAAAAAAAAAAAAAATCAAGACCCAATCGTTTCGAGATCCCTGGATATATTATATATGAGACTGGATGTCATAGGCAGAGGATTATACACACAGTTAGACAGTTCTAAATATGTCCTGTTGTTTACATGAATGACTGAGAGTATCGGTTAAATCTTGCATTACAGAACTATACAGAAAAGGCGTGAGAGTGAGCTGTCAGACGGGTGCTATGTCTCCGTCGTAATGAAGGAAGGATGCAGTTCAGAAGAGGGACCATTGAAATAACGATAGTAAACAGACAAAGCTGCAACTGTGCCGCAGATACATAGATAGAGAGACAAACAGACAGACAGACACAAAGACAGAGACAGACAGACAGACAGACAGACAGACACAAAGACAGAGACAGACAGACAGACACAAAGACAAACAGAGAGAGAGAGAGAGAGAGAGAGAGTCAGTAAGGAGAGGGCAGCTGATGAGACGAAAAGCCTTTCGGCCATATTCTTAAAAATAATTCCTTCCCTAAACTTTTCCTTCCTTTTGAAGGATTTTTCTTTCCCTTCGGTATGATTAAAGATTTCCTTGGAAGGGAAGGAAAATTGTTCAGGTTGGTAGCCCTGTTAATCTAAAATGACACATCCTGCTGATATTTGGTATGGTGGAGCGTTATATTTATAAACTAATACATCAAAACACGCATATATCGTGCTGGATAATGAAAGCACAATACATTTGAGATGCGAGAGGTCGCCACCACATCCATACTGTTGGTTTGTATTCAGCCATAAATGCTATTCTGGCCAACGCCGCAGCAGTGTTAACTCCTCAAGACAATATTTTGATAATGAATTATATTCGAGGAATATTATTATGCTTAATGTTGTTATTAGTAAGTATAAGAATCACTTGTTAACGTCCGTCTCGTGTACTCGCATGGCGGCGCTCTTGTTTTTTTCCAGCTGGAAGACATGAGCCGAACCACACGTGTGACCTTGACGGCAGATTTTCCTTTTTCGGGCAAATTAACAACAAAATGTTTTTGAAAAGAATCCTCGTGTGACCCTGGCCATAATGTATAAGATTTGTCAGTGTCAGATCATTTAAGACTGGATGAATATCGAAGGTAGTGCGTCGTCTGCTCTGTTTATGCCAGGCTAATTATCTCAGCCGACATGGGTAACACTTTTAAAGAGACACAAATAGCGCTTAAACATTAGTACAGCGTTGTAAACTGCATCAATAAAATTATACAGTATCTTTCGTCAACATTTTAAATATATGTATGACAATGAATCACAAAAGAAAGCACAAAACTTATGAAGGAATTTTTGAAGAGAAGGATCAAGGAATTCCTTCAAGTTCCAATAATTTCTGCTGCCCAGAGGAAAAATCTTTCCCTTCGAGCGGCTCGGGAAGGGAAGGAATTTTTTAAGAATACCAATTCAGCTAAAGATTTCCTTCCCATGCCTCTACAAGGGAAGGAAATGTTTAAGAATACGGCCGTTTGACTCCACCTTTAGAAGAGCTGTGTGGGGAACCCCTCTAGACGTGAGTTTTACTTCATATAGGGACAAATAAACCCCCTAAAGTCAACATCTGTGCAGGGATAAGGAAGGCACGGAGTCGGCTTAGCACACCTAATCTCTTCGAAGCAGATTTTTCAAGATAGACAATGTGATTTTTCCATGATAGGTTCCGAGAGAATGACCCCTTAAGTATACGGGGAAATGATACAAGATTAAGCTGTGTATTGCTATGTTAAAGGATACGCCTGAGGAAGATTTTGTGGGGTCGAAAGATGTGGGACCTGAACTTTCTATGCATTAAATCAACAACGTTTCTTTTATCCCAGTAAGAAATATAAGCCAAGTCAGACATTAGGTGTGCCATAGTCTCATCCCTTGTTTGATGAAGGAACTGCTGAGATGGACGCTGAGGGAGCCGAATGGAGAGGTGAAGGGTGGAATCATCAGCGTATGAGTGGGTAGGGTTGGATGTACAGCTAAGGTCATTGATGAACAAAAGAGTTGATGATAGGACAGAGCCGTGAGAAGCACCACAGATGATAGCTGTAGGAGAAGAACAGTGGCCGTCTACAACAGCGGCTATAGAACGACCAGAAAGGAAGCTGTAGATGAAGGCACAGAGAGAAGGATAGAGACTGTAAGAGGGCAGTTTGGATATTAAAGATTTATACCAGACTCGATCAAAAGCCTTTGAGATGCCAGGCGCAATAGCAAACTTTCGCCAAAGTCCCGAAAGGAGGATGACCAGGAGTCTGAAAGGTAGGAGAGAAGATCGCTAGTGGAGCGTCCCTGGCGGAACTCATCCTGGCGATCGGAAAGAAGACTATGATAGAAAAAGTGCTTTATTTATTAATTTTCATATATATATATATATATATATATATATATATATATATATATATATATATATATATATATATATCTAGATATATATACATACTGTTAAGAATAGCAAAATATCTCATGAATACCTGATCCAATTTACATCAAAATTGGCACATAGGCACATAATCTTCGTGTGCGTCTGGGAAGATGTCATTCGACTTTGATGTAGATCGAATGAAGGTCTGTATCAGTTTGAGCGCGACGTTTCTGTGTTCACTGCCCACTTTTGATGTATTTATACTGTTGTTGTGGCCGGATATGCCTTTGAATGAGCCACGTCGATCAGAGGACATACAGTAAATTCTCATCTCAATTCACTTAGGATTAGGAGTGACTTTTGAAACCTGAATGATCAGAAAGGTGACTCAGCAACACCCATCTTGATACAGCATTAACGTGCCTCCCCCTCCCCCCCCACCCTCACTCACCATCATCGTGAATTCATCCCAGTGACCTTCCTGAATGGACCTGAAGTTTCATGAATGGATTATGAAGTTG